>NC_064921.1:622283714-622883714 GCF_023897955.1 Schistocerca gregaria | reverse complement strand
TGTTCAATTCGTAGCCTTTACTCAATGACAGTATCCATCCCGTTCAACTGTTTTCCAGAATATCGGCCATCTCTCGCGGAATTACGTCATCGGCATTGCTTAAAGATTTTTATTTACTCTGCTTGATCTTAATTCCTTTAAATCAGAATCAAATGCACTAATCACAAACACGCGAAAATACCACGGTATGTTAATTCGCCTAGGTTGCGCAAGTACACATGCAGACAAATCCACATACTAACAAAAGTGGTTTTCTTTTTTTTTTTTTTTTTCAGACTGCACCAGATTGACACAATAGGAAACTCACATTACTATTACAATCAAGTCCTTCAGTATATCAGTCGCGCGAACACACATCAGTCGAAATAGACGGACAAGTAAAAATGCTATATTATGGAAAACGATTGGCATCAAAATACACAAAGGCTATGTTTTGCACTCTTCCTAGAACAGCGGTTTACCTTCCCTCATCTTCTGCTCTAGTTCTTCCAAAGTGGGCTCTATCAATTCCCATCCTTCAGGTGGAGCTTTCTTGCTCCTCCGCACTTTAGGCATTCCGACGTAACTTGTACTTAACTATAACAAAACATTACAAACAATTAACTTTTAAATTATAATACAAAACCAAAGATAACACAGAATAATGCAAGTCTTGCAAGGATTGTAGGATACACGCTTAGACTTGAAAAGCTGCACGGTGAAACTTTATTTGCGTTCAGTTTCTTTTAAGAATAAACACGCACAATTGGGAACGACAGTCTAACATAAGAGTCGCTACACTCACTGGCCACTGCTGCAAAAGTTGTTACCGTTTGACAGATGGAACGACATCAGCGCCCAAAGCGGCGAGTAAGGTGAAAGTCAGACGCGTTGTAAGCATAATGTTTGTTTTGAAGCATATTTCCTACGTAATTTACGAAGTATTTGAGTTATTTTCTTGCCTCCAAGGGTTTGTGTAGTATCATAAGGCATATATGTTTCTAAAAATGATTCTCAAATAAGCGCAAGAATGGACAAAAACCATGAAACGAGTGGCAAGCTACCACACATTCGTGAAGAAACACTTGTAAAGTTGGGTAGAATTGAGGCTTACCACGTTGATATCAAAAGAATATAAACACAGAGATTCACACATAAGAAGCACAGACATGTACCTCAACATGCAAAAGTGATCGACAGCTCATTTATCGTTCTGTAGCGTTACTGTGTCATCGTCGCGTTGCCACAAGTACAACTTTCATCTTTATATTATTCTAAGTGGGACAAGCAACTGTCAAATAGTGGGAGAAATAAGTTGAAAACATTATAATGGGCTGATTACATTTCATTTCACGCAAAACCAAATATTTGAATAATTTTCAAACAATGTCAGTGAACAAGGTACCAACAACATAATGTCATCACACGAAGGAAGCAAGGAAAATTAAGTGACTAACAATAGAAGTAAATGAAATAGATACCAAACATTACGCATTTGTAAGACACGAATACCTGCACTTAAGTTAACCAATTCATCGTCAAAGCAGATCTGTGTTGACGATTGACACGAATCTGGCACTGATACACGTAGAGTTGAACTCTACATGCTTCTGTATCATAGGACTGTGTTACAGCTTTAGATGGATTGTCGAATCTTTGTGGCAGTTTTTTCTTCATCGTCAGTTAAGGTGGATCATTTGGGATGTCAAACAGTGTGGCTACTACATTCCACAAGAGTTTATTATTGTCTGCGTTCATGAACTGGTTTTGTTCGAAATGTAGCGAACAAAAAATTATTATTATTATACAGGTAAACCGGGTCTTTTTTCATAAGGTCTTCTCGTATGCTATCAACTAGCCATTTTCTGCTCTTAAAACAAAACATTAACCATTAATACACATACAGTTTGCGAATGAATCCTGACGATACAGTTTAGTAAAATCATGTTATATACCTCTCAGGATCCTTAGGAAACCTAAAGAAAGACAGCTGCGGTGTCTTCTTCCTGTTGTTGCTGCAATTTATTGCGCTACAAAGCTCCCGCTTGTAATAACCAGTGTAGAAATCAAAATAAACAAACACTCACAGTTTGACTTACTGGCCGCTTTGGGCGATGCTGCCGCGGTAGACAACAAAATCAAGGTGAAGTTTCGCGACTGTTATGTCAGACTGTGTTGGAAACTGTGTGAACCAAGTAGCAAAACGCGTGAATTACAAGCGGGTTACCACAGCACTTGACAGCGTCAAAGGTGCATCCTACTACATGTGTTACCTAGGTGACAACTGTGTGCAAGTAAATGAAATATCAGAATAACATATAATGACAGAATTAGGAGGCTCTATTACTAAAAATTAACCTACACTAAGGTTCAGCATGGTTAGGCACACATTTAAGGTCGAAAAAATACGTTGAACTGATAGATGAAATGTGAAGTAAATTTGTTAAACATTAAAGAACGCTTCACACTATGGACCACCACGTCAAGTCTATATTTACATCTACATCCCTACTCCGCTAACCACTGTGAAGTGCATCGCAGAAGGTACGTTCCACTGTAGGGCCTACCAGTTATTAGGTTTTCCAGCCCCATTCACGTGTGGAGCGCGGACTCGTATGTGCTGTAAGTAAATTAATCTCATCCTCACGATCGTTATGAGATTCATCATTTAAATCATGTGTGTGAAACAGTATAACTAGACTTTCTCGCGATAGTTTACGTCTATCTTCAAGAGTCTGCCAGTTCAGTTTCTTCAGCATCTCTGCAATACTCCCCCAAGGGTCAAACAAACCTGTGACCATTCGTGCTGGCCTCTCTGTACATACATATTCAGTTTCCACTATTAGTCCTATTTGGCATGGGTCCCAAACACTTGAGCAATATTGTAGAAAGGTTTGCAAGAGTGATTTGTAAGCAACCTCCTTTGAAGACTTACCGTATTTCCCAGTATTCTACTAATAAACTGAAGTCTACTGCCTCCTTCAACATCACTGAGCCCATGTGATCATTCCATTTATTATCCCTACAAACTGTTACACACATACATTTGAATGAGTGGGCCAATTCCTCCTGTGAGGCATTGACTTTATAGACATATGCTGTTACGTTTTTTCGTTTTGTGACGTGCACAGTTTTATGTTTCTGAACATTCAAACCAAGTTACCAATCTTTGCATCGCTTTGAAGTCTCATGCTCCTTTTTTCAGACAGTACTTCATTATAGATAACTGCATAATCTGCAAAAAGTTTGACATTATTATTAATACTGTCTGTAGGGTCATTACTGTACAAGTTGAACAGCAAGGGTCCCTACACACTTTTTGGGGCACACCGAAGTTATTACATACTACCTGTGTTGGTAACTCTCCATCAAAGATAACTCGCTGTGTCCTCACTATGAAGATATCCTCAGTCCATTCGTAAACTTCTCTTGATACCCCATACGAACATGCTTTAGATTATAAGTGTAGAACTGGTACTGAGGCAAAAACGTTTCGAAAATTAGGAAACGCTGCACCTCTCTGACTGCCTGGATACAAGGCATTCAGTATGTCATGTGAGAAAAGTATGAGTTGGGTTTCCACACGATTGATCTATTTTGAATACATGCTGGTTGGTATGGAGGAGGTCACTCTGTTCGACATGTCTCCTTAAGATTCAGTTTTAAATATGTTCTAAGATTCTACAACAAATCAGTGTGAAGGATAATACGCTCCTTCAAATTCTAAAGGTGGCAGGGGTAAAATACAGGGAACGAAAAGCTATTTACAATTTGTACAGAAACCAGATGGCAGTCACAAGAGTCGAGGGACATGAAAGGGAAGCAGTAGATGGGAAGGGACTGAGACAGGGTTGTAGCCTCTCCCCGATGTTGTTCAATCTGTATATTGAGCAAGCAGTAAAGGAAACAAAAGAAAAATTCGGAGTGGGTATTAAAGCCATGGAGAAGAAATGAAAACTTTGAGGTTCGCCGATGACACTGTAATGCTGTCAGAGACAGTAAAGGACTTGGAAGAGCAGTTGAACGGAATGGACAGTGTCTTGAAAGGTGGATGTAAGATCAATATCAAAAGAAGCAAAACGAGGATAATGGAATGCAGTCCAATTAAGTCGGGTGATGCTGAGGGAATTAGGTCAGGAAATGAGACTCTTAAAGTAGTAAAGGAGTTATGCTATTTGGGGAGCAAAATAACTGATTATGGTCGAAGTAGAGAGGATATAAAATGTAGGTTGAAGAAGAAAAATTTGTTAACATCGAGTATAGATTTAAGTGTCAGAAAGTCGTTTATAAATTATTTGTATGGAGTGTAGCCATGTATGGAAGTGAAACATGGACGATAAATAGTTTGGGCAAGAAGAGACTAGAATCTTTCGAAATGCGGTGCTACAGAAGAATACTGAAGATTAGATGGGTAGATCACATAACTAATGAGGAGGTACTGAATAGAATGAATTGGGGAGAAGAGGAGTTTGTGGCACGAGTTGACAAGAAAAAGGGACCGGTTGGTAGGACATGTTCTGAGGCATCAGGGGATCACAAATTTGGCATTGGAGAGCAGCGTGGAGGGTAAAAATAGTAGAGGGACACCAAGAGATGAATACACTAAGCAGATTCAGAAGGATGTAGGTTGCAGTAAGTACTGGGAGATGAAGAAGCTTTCACAGGATAGAGTAGCATGCAGAGCTACATCAAACCAGTCTTAGGACTGAAGACCACAACAACAACAAGGAACTTATGCTCAAGCGAACTGAGTGTTTCTCTGAAGTTTACAGTTAAGTCAGTTAAGTTGTTGATAGGGGGCCCCAATTATAATTATATGCCCATGCCTGATACTGAATTTCGCCCGAACACTCTCACATGCAACTCCATTATGTATCTCTGTGGATCTGAGTGTCTTGCATTACCTCCATTTTATGTTAGCCCATCCTTTCGATATAAGTTAAATTCTCCTCAAAAATCTCACTGCTATCAACTGCAGGTTTTAGCCAGCTTTCTGTTCAACTATTATGTAAGCTTCAGTGCTTTTCAGGATACTAGGAACTGGAACTTTGTTGTGAATGCTTTGGCAGCAAACCGTTAAGCTTTTACTACTTTGTTCTGTAATGGGCATTCCCTTGGATTTGCACTAACACTTCTGGGTCTTCTACAGCTGTTGCTTCCTGGACTCGAAGGAGACTTACTTGGTCTAACAAACCCTTGTGTGCACCACACACACAGTCAGCTAATTGGGTAACAGCCTCTGATGTGTAGTGCACACATGACACGTTTAGGGGGCCCTACATTTAATAGGAAGCCCTACATTTCTCCATCCTGCACTTCAAGTCCAGGAACTCACAACATAATTTGTCTCAGAACCTTCGAAGTCTTTGGTTCAGTCCTTCTACTGGACTCAGAACCAGGGTGACACAATCAGTTCTGGGGACAACATGGCAAGTTTTGATCTGTTTTGAAATTCCATGCACGAGCCTGGTCTTCTCAACCTTCTGCCAATCACTGGAATGATCCAAATTAGACCTGAGAGCCTAGACGACAGATCTCATTTTCTACCATGTTTGCAGCAGTCTGCAGATGGTTGTACCATGTTTTCTCAATAGTTGCCAGAATAGCCTCTTCAGAATGATGGATGACGCCCCCAGGCGCACACGCTGAGTCCACCTAATGATCCTCCCTGTCCCTTGCTGCCATTAACCTAAGGGGTATCATTATTCACCATATGTTTGAACTGCCATTGATTAATAGACCCTACCTCTTTGAATTTGCCTCCTCCTCATACAGGACAAAGCTGTACTTGGTAGTAATTTAACCAAGAGAATCCAGGGACATAATGCTGACTGAGGAGAAATCATGTATGGGGTTCCGTAATGCTCAATCTTAGATCCTCTACTGTTTCTTATATATGTAAATGATCTATCGTTTAATGTGCAACAGGCAGAAATAGTTCGTTTTGCAGACGACAGCAATATTGTAATCATTCCCAGTATACATACAGAAATGGTAAACAAAGTTTTCAAAACCATCACTGACTGGTTTTCTGCGAATGCTCTCACCTTGAATTTAACATAGACGCATCATATTCAGTTCTGGACCTGTAGGGGCACTGCACCAGTGATAAGTGTGACACATGGAGATCAAATAATATGTAGGGTGGAAACTTCAAAATCTTTAGGTCTCCATATTGATGAGAATTTAAACTGAAAAATAAAACAATTTTGGAACTCCTAAAACAACTTAGTTCAGCCACATTGCACTTAGAATCATAGCAAATTTTGGGGAGAGAGAAATCTGTAAGTTGATATATTTTGCTTATTTTCATTCAGTAATGTCATATGGAATAATGTTCTGAGGTAACTCATCTTTAAGAAAGAATGTATCCAATGCCCAGAAACGTGATGTAAGAATAATATGTGGTGCTCACTCGCAATCATCTTGTAGACAACTGTTTGAGGAGTTGGGCATTCTGACTACTGCTTCACAGTATACTTATTCCCTCATGAAGATTGTTGTAAATAATCCGCAACAGTTCACAAGGAACAATGAGGCACATAATTACCATACTAGAAGAAAAAATGACATTCATTACTCAAAATTACGGTTTTCTTTAGCACAGAAGGGGGTGCACAATGCTACAACAAAAATTTTTGGCCAGTTACCCAGTGTATAAAATGCCAAACATACAGCAAGATAAAATTTGAAAATAAATTGAAAAAGTTTCTGCTTGACAACTCCTTCCATTCTGTAGAAGAATTGCTATGTATGTAATGTGTAAAAGGTGGTGGGTAGGAATTGATAACTCAATTTTTATAACTTTTTTTCATTTTGGGCATAAATAATTATTATATGGTGATGTTTAGAACTCCAATAGATTTACGGATTAATTTGGAATATTAATTTAAAATGACTCATTCTACATCATGACGATTTATTGTGCAAAATAATCTGTGTAACATGAAAGTAACTAACTAACTATAAGGCAATAAATACAGTTTTTTACCTTATCTACTTTGTTTTTTGGCTTATGTAGCTAATAACGTCAAAACACAGTTTCTCACTGGCTATCACATCACCTTCCCGCAATGCATTCCAAGTAGCAGTATTCACATAGCCCATCAACAGACCGTCACACGTCACCAAGGTTCCACAGGAAGGAAATAGAGTCTCATCATCTGCTAACATCATAAGTTGCATCTACATTTAAATCTACATCTATACTCTCCAAGGCACCGTGCGGCATGTGGCAGAGGGTATTTGTGCACCATTGTCACTTCCCCTTTTCCTGTTCCAGCCATTTACAGTTTGCAGGAAGAGCGATTGCTGGTAATTCATTGTGTGGGCTCAGAGCTCTCTAATTTTGTCTTGATGGTCTTTTGACAAGAAATTCATAGGAAGAAGAAATATATTTCAATTTATTCGCAATAGGTTACATTTGTTTATGCTGAGGGTCAGTTGCCACTCCTCTGCAGGTATTCTTGCATTTCGCTACAATTTTATTGCGTCGAGATTTCTCTGTATGCAAAAGCATCATCTGTGAAGTGCCTCATGGAACTTTCGATATTATCTACTACTACATTTATAAATATTATGAAAAGCAGTGGTCCTGAAACACTCCCCTAGAGCACATCTGAAGTTATGTTTACGTCTGAAGATTCTCTATGTACTAAATGATATGCTGTTTTCTCTTCGCTACAAACTCTTCAATCCGATCACACAGTTGGTCTCGTATTTTGTTTATTAGGCGGCAATGTGGAACTGTATTCCAATGCCTCCAGAAGACAAGGAAAATAACATTTATCTGAGCACCTGTATCTACTGCTTTGTAGGTCTCATGGAGGAACAGAGCGAGCTGAGTTTGATAGGTTCGTTGTTTTTCAGAACCTGTGTAGGTTCCCACACATGAGATTTTCGGTCTACAGAAATAAGATAAAAAGCCAGCATCAAAGATATTCCAAAATTCCACGATGGAGCGACATCAGAGATACCGGGTATCTGCTCTTTCGACCCTTTTTGAAAACAGAAATGACCTGTGCTTTTTTTCCAATCATTAGGAACACTTCTCTCCTCTAGAGACCAACAGTACACTGTTGCTAGAAGAGAACAAGTTCTTTCGCATTGTAGTGATTAATAAAAAAGAAAAAGAGAAGAAAAGAAAAGGTTGAAAAGGTGGGAAGAAATGGTGAATAAAAAGGGGGTTTTAAAATCGTTAATGACCGTGAAAAAGGGAAAGAATGAAATGCAAATCGGACTTTGCATTACAGAAAAGTTATAGGAATTCGTGATTTGGAAAAGCTATTGTTGAGGTGGTCCTTGTGGCGTTTCTGAGCCAAAGTCAAACCAATTTCCAGTACAAAAATTATTTGAAAGAGAACAGAGAATAACAAAATGTGATTAACAGGGGCAAACGACTTCTTTCGTGTGGCGTCCAAGTGTTCAAAAATCTCCTACTTCATTTCTGCATGAAAAGTAGTAGCTGCTCCGCAATAAATTTCATTGTCCTGGAATTATTAATGTGTACAAATCAAAATCGTCTTGATATTAAATGCAATGTACCTTATGTTGCTGCTTCCATCCTCCGACCGCAAAAACTTCCACAATACGTCTGTACATTAATAAGTTTTTTGTCTTAATCGGCCTAGACTAGCTAATAAGTAAGTTAAGCTTCAGCTCTCCAGAGACAAAAGACGGATAGAAAACAAATAGAGTTACAATTTTAGTACCTTCATTTTCTCATATATTTTCTCTGACGTCTGCGACGGTATAATTTATATCTGAGGGAACGAGTGTAGCGCGGCGAAATTCAAAGTCCCGCTACAGCATACTCTGTATAGAGTTGAATTGGCATCCAGTCAAGTCCAGTGGCAGTTCCTCTTTTGAGCGATTTCAGTTGTTTTTCTAACCCTTGGTCGCTTATTTAGATATCTATCATTTTTTCGTTTGTGTGACAGTTAAAGGAGGAACTAGTCTGCGATCTTACTCTAGCAAACAGTTTTGGAAAAATATGTTTTATGTTTCAGCCTTTTGTGTGTCATTCTCTGTTCAAATGCAATTATGGTCACAGGATGTATGAAGAGATGACTTCGATCGGCAGCTGATTTAACAAAAGACCAGAACTTCTTAGGATTTTCTGTCCAGTTGATAAACAGAGTTTTAATTTTGTATTTGTCGAATGCTTCACTCATAGTACTCTTTACACTAATTTTGGCTTTGTTCAGTTTGAGGCTTTGGCTACATTTAAATTTACAGTGAAGCTATCTTTGCTTTCATAGCACCTTCCTAACAAAATTGTTGAACAACGGTAGCTCTTTTACATCCCTCACAATTTTATTCAGAACACACTTTTCTAAAGCATGTGATATGATGCTCTTGAACTTTGTCCATTGATGCCCAACATTGTCTGCGCTGGAGATAAAAGTTTCGTGATGACTACCTACTTGTAAGCCAATCTGTAATCTATCTCTTGTCTCTCTCGTTAAACAGAAAGGTCTTCCAAACTTTCTTTCTATTTCTATTTACAGATGTATTCAGTGATGTTGTAATGGTCTTGTGAACACTGATTCCCTGATTCACACTAACTAGTTCAAAGAATTCGTATCAGTTTGTTACCAGCAGTTCGAAGACCTTCATTGGTTGGTTCTGTGATTAACTACTTCATGTAATTTTCAGATGTGGTACTGTAACGTCTCTTAGCAAAAGACATATTACATGTGGTAAAAAAGAAAAGGAGAAAAGAATAATTGAACTGGATGATTGTAATTGCGTGGACAACGATTGTGTTGACTTTATGTAATAAAGAGAAAGCATTATGTGTCATGTTTTGTTCTTGTATAGAATAATGTACAGATTTTTTTAAATAATATCTGTGTCGGCGAGTACTGAAACCGCCAGAGACGATACTTATTAAATATCAAACAAAGATCAGAATATGTGACTACTATCAATATTAATAACCGAACATTAATTTCACTGTCGTCTTCTTGTAGTTATGTGAGTAAGAAGAGTCTGTGACGTTATATTGTACGCTTTCGTAGCATTCTTTTGTCAAGATTGAGAGAGGGACGCCATTAGACATTGATTTGGAAAGGTGTGTAATAACTTAATCTGTTTAAATGTTTTGAATAGAGTTACTTCGTGAAAACTTGCATTATGATGTGTAATAAGCTTGCTTGTCATTTTATCCCATCCTTTTAAGACATTTTCAGTTATTTAAATATTATTCGTGGGACAGAGCTGCGAAAACGAACGAACGAGCCGCTGCCGCGCCGCATTCAAACTGCATTAAATGGAACCAACCAAACGCAAAGAAGCGGACAGGTAATAGTGAACTAAAATTATTTCTTTCAGATTTCGGAGTTGCAGAGGAGAGCAGCAGATTTTATGTGTTTTACGAGTTGATGCGGGCTGCTGATGATATGTTACTAATAGTGCAAAAAGATAATTTACCTTCATAACATAAAAGAAATCTTGCTGTGCGTAGTTCTGGTCTGGCAAACCTTATAGTAAAAATATCTTTTTCTATGATAATAGTCTCATGTTCACGTGTTAGTCGTGGTACTTATTGGTGTCTTACTGTTAACAAAAATCCACTGCAAAATTTGGATGTTGAACAGTCATTGCGTACTGTAACGTCAGTATTGATAATGAAACAATTTTCATTATCCTTTTCAATAACTGTAAAGAAAGGTAGATATGTTGGACTTTATGGCGAGTTACAGTAACGAAAATATGTACCTTTAATAGAAAGCCAGATCCAGAATAATAAGAACATAATATATTTCGTTTTCTTGAAAATGAATGATTCAAGGAAAGTCACAGCACAACATCACTAAAAGGTATTTCGGGGCTCTTTTCGTAGCAACATATTTTATCTCATATATTAGTTGCTATGCGAGTAATAATAAAACAAAGCAAAAAATAGTAGAGCCAGCGAAAGTACTTAAAACAGTTTCTCGTTATTCTCTGTCCCTGTCACCCATCCTAATTTCTTGAGTCTCCCAGTCTGTAAGTGGTTAAGTTAAAATCGCCACCTAAAACTATAAGCTCAATTCCCGGAATAGCGCGAGAAAATTGTTGTACAAACTCGGAATAAGGCCTAACTGGAGAATAAACTCGTGGTAACTTAACTGGCGATTTCTGGGTGGTTAGGGAACTTAAATGGGGAGTCAGTAACTAGACTAACTATGTAGGTCAATTCCAGTTACCAACTGTTCGATAGGTCATTCATTAGACCTTTCTTTCTCTTCAATGGCTCACTAACTGGATAGTTTTTTTTCTAGCAGGTGTCTCAAATGTAATAACATTTTTCCACTTGTTGTTTTCTGATTCATGGCAAAACGTCTGTAAACATTGGAATTGATAACTAGAATTGATATGTTGTTCCCATTACATACACCATTACACTGTTTATTCATTTATACAGTTTATTATATTTTTCTTCTCGTATAATATTGCTTAGTGTTTAACTTTAACTTTTCATAAAAATGAATTTCAGTCGACTGTATTATTCTTTTGTCCAGGTTAGTTAATTTCCAAGATTCAACAAATATAACGTTTCTGCACTAGTAGATGCTCTCTAACTTCTACAGTAACGTTAGTAATATTGGAATCGGTAACTAGAATTGACCTACAGCTCAATTCCAATATTTGTTGATTTTTAATGGATTTCCATTACTTGAGTTCCCGCATTGTTTAGAATTTAAAGCGTTCGTTTCTCCATATTTTGTGTTACTAACACATATTTGTTGTAATTCGCTTTATTTTTCCGCTCGTCTCTTCTAATTTAATTTCTCCCCACCCAAAAACCCAACTTTCCTGCGCTTCTCCTGTTTGAATGTATAATAAATAATAGAATTAACGTAATTTTGCAATAGGACGATTTCACCATGCGCTACACTGTAATACAGTTTATGGTTGCCTGTGTCGCATAAATTATGGTAATAGTTCTAATAAGACAATATTTTTTTAGATTCCTGTTCTTATTTATTTCCGTTATCTTCAACTCGTTTACATGTAATTCGATTGAATAATAATCGCGTTAAATGTGAATATTATTTTATCGCACATTATATTCGTTTGTTTACGAGAATGATCTGTTCCCTTCATAGATTGCAGATGAGGAGCATCTTTGCCTTAAGTATGATGTCATTGGTCAAAGCTGACAAGTGGAATCGGACACTAGAATTTATCCAAAAGCTTATTCTGTTTTAGACAAACTATCGAGTTTTCGTGTTGCAAAACACTTTGATAAAACAGTAGTGTCCTAATATCACTCAGCCGCACTATGTCAATAGCAGAATATATTGTTCCACTGTTATCCAATGTGTATATCGCGTTTCCACTGTGTGTTAGGTTCACGACTAACTATCACGTTCATATTGTAGAAGAAGTATGTCTTCTACGTTTATCATATTTTTATTAAAGATCACTCAGGAAAGAACACATAACATAGGCAGTGATTACACAATACTAACCAATGGGAAGTTACAGAACTTGTTGACACTTGCGTCCCATCAGCTGATCATAGCTGCCTGTCGAGCGACCGCCTTAGTAGCCTCTGGTACGCCCTTTCTGTAAACACCACAGAAGTGTGAGAACAAATTCACGCCTTTTAGTGTAAATATTAGGATCACATGCCCATTAATGCTTTGGACCAGCAACATTGTCTCTCATTTACAGTTATTCACTGAAGCCTGTGAACTACTTGGGCTTACTGAAGCTAAGCTTAAGAAATCAAGATTAAGACGGAAGTTAGCAATTTTCTTTTCTTTTTTAAACGGTGATGTACCCCAGTTATAGAACACAGGTGTTGTGTTTCTCAATCATTAGTGTTATCCACATTAGCCCACCCATATTTATCATAAAATAATAGATATCTATGTAGCTCATAAGAGCAGAACAGGAATCTAGTTATTAAATTTGCATTGTTGTAGCGTGTGGAAGGAATATCCCTAATGCTATGTTTTTAACTCTCTTTGCATATCAAATTATTGTCACAGGCCTCCTTTATATCAAATTATAGCTAGTTGAAGAATACTTAAATTGAAGTATCTTAAATTGTACTTGTGTGAAGTACCATTTCTCTGATACTGATGGCTATGATAGTTTAACATAACATGAAGTGTATACTACACTAATGTTCCTGGTTCACTCAACCACATCTACAGCAGAAAGTATTGTACACTCTTATCCCTCGCTGGACAACAACTTTCCATCATTTAGTCAATGCTCCAGAGCAACGAAATTGTCCACCACATAGCATTATTCTCATAAACATGTAAATTATTTGTGCTTTCTCAAGCTTAGTTTAATACAATAAAAATAACGTGGACGCCAGTTATTGTCAAACCACATCCAAATTTATTGTAAATTAACTGTAGCAGCACCACAGTTTAAGACAGGGAAGTTATATTTGGTGCAATATTTCAGAGCACACAAGTCACAGCCAGATGTGAGCTGGATTGCAGTAAGTTACGATGACCAGCAGTTGCGAAGTGGAATGGAGGCCACAGGGGCCATCAAAGGCTGAAAAGAGTAAACACAGCAGTTCGCGTGTTGCAAGCTATAGGCAGAAGGGGCCCAATGGGGCAACCAGGGTGTGGGGCGTGCGTGACTCAGAGCGATGTGTTAGAGAAACAGAGGCATGCAGACAAGTATAAATAGGTGCCATTTTCTAACGAGATTCATTCAAGTTTGGCAGCTCTCCTGGATCGCAGCGAGTGTCACACTGCCAGGCTACACGTAGCAACAGATGGGGCAAGAGCATCTTAGTCCACGGCGGGTCATTGGTTCGACCCTCTGAGGCCGAGAGGCCGACACGGGGCATGCAGCCATCCAGGATAGGCCACTCTTTGGGTCGCTGCCGCAGGCAGTCATTTCGGCTTCTGACACACGCCGGAGACTTCCATGACAAAGACCGCAGATTCAGACTCCAGATCGCGGGCGGTCGTTGCTGCCGTGTTCCCAGCTATGCCAGCCAAGGAAGAAGCATCAGCAGGGCTGGACTACAGCTCCTGGCGGTGCAGCGCGGAGTCAACATGGATGGTGATAGCTGAGTCGGCTGCTGGCACAGCCATCCTGACATAATCGGAACTCTACAGGTGGCAAACAAGGCCAGCACGACACAGCGGTGCGTTGCACAGGCCACTGGTAGTACGTCCTCAGCAATGCAGGGCCTGTGACGCAGACCGAGGTGAACGAAGCTCTGTAGTGGAAACGAATAAATCATTTAGAAAGTTCTTGACAGGTTTTAATATAACTCCTGCCACCGATCCACTAATAACTGTTATCTTTGTGTTATAAGAAACAGATGCACATCATTCAACTAATACGAATCTTTAGTTATTGAATCTACATAAACATAACAGTTGAAGGACTGACTGGCAAGTCACAATTTTAAATTTCTCTTGAAATGTCTTGTGTCAGTCTTTTCTTTCTTTCATAAATTACTCTGTACCACGAATGAACCATCTTCTACAGACACTCAGATATTTTACCTCTGGTGATTCCCTTTTTTCCACTGGAGACTTAATTGCTTCTGGCAAGGGGACAGCCAGCAGGATTATTAAAAGGATGTGTATGTCTTGGACAACTTGCAGAAGAGATAGTTTTTTTTATTTTTTCAGTGCTCTGTTGTAATTAAATGGAAACAAATGTACATAGATTAATATACTTTTACTCTGAAATCATTTGTTTTAATCTTTATTTTCTGATCCCCGTTTTGAGTATATTCTTTCTTAACCTGTACAGTTCTTCCTGCCTTTTCTGGTTCCTGTCAAACTACTTTTGAAGCAGCACCATCTGCAACTCTGCTAATTCTTTCACGTTTGAGAACAGGGGTTTTTATTTTGAAAACAAAACTGACAGTTGTAAACTGAGATGACTGCAGGAAAGCAGGAAGAACACAGTGAATTTGTCATGTCACCAGTTACTGCTCCTTCTCTCCCAGATTACATACATCTGTTAGAGATGATTGCACAAGCCAAAATTATCTATGAAATAGTTACTGTTCCTCAAACATTTAGGAGGAGATACAAAAACAACAGCCTCCAGTTTGATATGAGACATTGGTACATTTCTATCCCATGATTGTTAAAAGGATAATGGTTGTAATTTCTAAGACTAAGGATAATGGTTGCTTATTGTTAATGTTGGCATCTTATTCTTCATAAACACACTCAATGTAATTAACGATCACCGCATCATAGAAACAGGATTTACGTATGTCCAACAACCACAAAAGTGGATTCACAAATAGTGTTCAATAATTTTGCAAGTATTTCCAGTAGAATTCCCATTGCTCCTATAATGGATTAATCATTCTAAGATGCATCAAAGCAACAGCAAGCTAGACAGTAACACCTCTTAGAATTTTCAGTGAAATCAATCGCCATTATGGCTGTGTTGTCACACTTTCTTCTAGAGACTGATTCGATCAACTATTCCACAAAGCAGACCATATTTCACAGCTGCTTCTATATTATGCACCTACTTACAATTGATCATCTGCCATACAGCTACATCTGATGGCGTACTATTGTTCATAGAGATGTTGCATCTGAATCAAATTGATTGTAGCATCTTTCAATTGACAACTTTATGAAATCATGTATTTCACTGCACTCAATTTGGAACTTACACTCCACGTATGCGATGCCACCAATCTGTAGCCTCTGCTACCTTTTCTGGGTATAATATTTACGTGTTTCTTTAAGACACGCTCAAAAATCCTTACATCTGATGTAGGTGGTGTGTCGACCTATGTGAAGTTGTTTGTAAATGGAAACTGTTGCAAATTCTTTTCCATAATTTATTCCAAATCCTAGAAAGATTGGTTACTGGTCAAACAACAAACACCTGATCCTTTTAACTAGTCTCAAGATAGATTGTTATATTGTTGTTCATGTAAGTACCCTACCAATTTACTTAAATGTTTTGGACTAATATTTTTATTGAATGAGAGTGCAACAGTTTTCATGTTTTCCATTACACACTTGAACTCAATTGATGTATGTCCCAGACTCAGAGTACCCACAAGCGAATAGTTTTGCGATCTGTAACGCTTGTCAGTCATATTTGACACACTACTTCTGCAGATGACAACTAAGTAATTATGAAAAGACGCACACGAAAACCCAGAGTGCTCTTCAGTTGATGCCAATTTAACTGGAGATAACCACGATTTCGGGAATAACTAACCAGGGAATAAAATGGCGTCTTACAACCTGCGCTCCAAGTTAACCCATGGTTAACCTACTCTTCGGTTAGCTATCGCTGGATTTATCCCGAGATTGTACCGGCCCTAAGCACACAGTTGCAATTAACCAACAGCTAAGTAATTTACATAATGCAAGATGCAGTTTTACTGAGAGTGTGGCCATGACTGGCAGTATTAGTATACAAATATGCAAATTTTCAATAAACATGGATGAATGTGATCGACCAGTAAAAACAGATTAAATATTTAAAGGGAATGTAACATAGCATTCAGTACCCTCTAGTTATCGACCACCAGCTAAGTAAATTGAACTTCTTAAGAAAAATGGTTCTGACCAGCCAAAGTTGAACACACTACAACATAATGGACTTAAGATTGTACTATCCTTTAAGTAACAATGGCTGGAACAAACTGTCAGACAAAGTAGGTACAATTTACTTTCTGAACAATTGGCATGATAAATCATGGAAGAACAGTTACCATAAAGTTAAATATAAAGCTTTACACACCCTTCAACAAGAATAGGCATAATAAATCCATGGAGTCCAAAGATCTTTAAAGTCACATTTCTCCGAGAACACAGCTGTGAATAACTAAGAAAAAATAAATAACAACACTTAAACATAAGGCTCTGAATTCTCTTTAAGTAAGAAACAACAGACTTAATAATATAGAACAATCTCGGTTGAATGCATATGAACTTGTGGGAAATTGGGTACCAGCAGTGTGATAGCAGATTATTGGCACAGTATAGAGAGACGATTTTTTTCCACACTATTTACTTGCATGCACAATGTACATAACTCATGTAATCATTATGAGCATACAGAGCATACTCACTTCCACTGACTAAAGGGCAGTGATATTGTTTTTACTGAGTCAGTGATGTTATGCTGCCACAAGCTTTTCATACAGTTACCCGACGGTACTTATACATGACATCCCAAACTACAATCAGTGGCGCCTTTTAGTTTAACCTATTGCAACTGCCAGTGCCTAAGCACACTGGACAAGCTAATTTCTGGAGACATCCAAATCACTCAAATACTATAACAGACAGAGAGATAGTAAATTTTGAGAATATTTCTCATGGTGAACAGCGTTTTTTTTTAGTACTTTAAAATGAACACAAACAGTCTCGACCGTATCACATCTAACTGAAATGACAGAATTCCCTTAGTGCACCGAACTACTCTGCCAGTTTTAAGGTGGCTGGCCAACACCCAACTCAGAATCTCCTGAGTTCCAGGTAAAACAGCCAGAGCCTCTATTTCATATAACGAGCCCTGCAACTAGAGACTGAGGAGTGCCCTCAATCCATGGCCTAAAGGCTTGTGTTCACCCCTTTGTTCCTGCAATAGCACTGCCACGATACCAGAACACAGCATGTTAGCCTGCATGATAAAGGAGAGGATGAAGCCAGGTACCCCTAGTGCCAGCACATCACTACGTACACTCTTCAAGGATTCAAAAGAGGTTTTTTGACTCTCAACCCACACGAACTTCTTGTACTTCTGCCTCAACTGATTTAGCGATGCCACTAGCCCTGCAAAGCTAGGCATAAATTTGCGGAAAACAATCCATCGTCTTGATAAAACGGACAATGTCTATCTTATTTCGTCAGACAGGTAAATTCCCAAGCACAGTGCCTAAAAACTGTGACAGCTCTGCTGCCCTTCTTGCTGACATAAATGGCACTGTTTTAACTTCCTCTAAGTTCTAATCTGCGTAAAAAGCTGTTAGTGGCTTGGGCTCCTTGGTCAACATACCTGGTAATAGGCTTGGTTCACGTCCAACTCGATTCCTGCCCCAGAAACTAAGTGAAGCAATTATGTAGGTCTGTTAGCTGAACTAGTTCTAATACCACCTTATGGCTAAGAGTAAGTAAACCACCAGCAGACAGTAACTGGCCCCATTGGGCTTCAGAAATATGAAGATCAGTGACATGTATGGGGAGATTGAGCGCCTGATCACACCATCCTTTAATAACTGATTCGTGATCTCATACAGCACGTGCATCTTCAGAGGTGGCAGTCAGTAGGGCTCCTGCCTCACCAGGTTCTGATCAATCAGCTTGTTCAGTTTTATTGGTTGTGCTTGTGCTATCAGTTCAAACATCTGGGAAAGATCGCAACACTTCAAATAATAGTTCCCTCTCGTTTTCTGCTAAGTGCCCAATATAGAATTTGGCCCCTTTACCCTGAACATGACAAACAATAGCAGAAATTACGTGGTTACAAAACGTCTCATCCACACGAAAATTTAAAGCATAAACTTCCTAAGCCACTTTCATAACTCTGCGTGATATCAAGTAAAAAATCACATCACACGCCGCAGAGTGCCCCCTCTAGAGTGAAGCCACACATCATGTCCTGTGACGAAACAAGCGCTGTATCATTTGAGAGATACAGAGGCGAGTGGGCGTGCCGGACATACCCCAGTTCACTGATACTAGCGCCAAGTCATCATAACACACCTGTGCGTAGCATGCAAGTATTGTACTATAATCTAAGGGTGAAGTTAAAATTAAAGTTGCTTTTCCAAACTCTGTCAACATATGATTCAGTATATTAATGTTTAAACAGTTAACTCTCAGAGTGATCAGATGAATATCTTCCCTAAATACATCGTTTTAAGAACAAAATAAGTGGCACTAAATAATAAAACTAAAAAACCAAAATTATTTAGAATGTGCAAATGTATTTGAGACTCAACTGTTGCAAGTTTCAACTTGGTCAGAACAATATTTTGGCCAAAATCGCAGTTTTTACGAAAAATTGAAGGCACTAAATATTAGACTTGAGAATTATTAAAATTCGTATCAAGCTTCAGTTCAATACAAAAAATTACTACCGGGGCAGAGAGCAGATGATGGCAGGTGTTCCCTTCAGCCGTCCACTGTGCCCATACATAAATATGGCCTGAGAGGCAGTGACAAAACTTGACTTCACTTCTCACCCAGCTTATTATCGGTCAGCGTCACTCAAATGACAGTTTACACACTGCTTCAGATGACACTACAGTTGTGCTGCTGCTAACAAATAGGCACAAATAGGAAGTGAACTCATGAGGACTGTACAACGTACTAGATCGCTTAGATGTCGCGAAAGTAACTGTTTGTGTGTGATGTTAACAAAACCGTGTGGAGGTGATATTATTTTTCCACTTTCTTGGCGAGCAATCAAATTTGATTATCAGAAGTCAAGGCCAAAGACCATTTAATGCGAACTTACCACAGAGGTAGCCTCTGAACTGCTAATAATGCTGTTTATGATAGAAACATTATTATTAGTATTACTATTATTATCATCAGGAATATTACTTGTTGTGTGTGTCAAATTTTCTTAAATATAATTGAATCAGTTAGAACCCAAAAATTTTATTTATAATTACAGTTCCTGATACTGCTGAGTAAACAGAGAGTAGAAATATTTCTTTTAGTGAAAAAAAGAAGAATGTGGACTTGCAGAGTGGAAACTGTGGTCAGTATGTCCTCCAGTGCTTTCTGGCTGACCACAACAATAGTTTCCAGGCTCTTGGAAAACAGACAGCGCCGCTGCCCTACAGTCCGACAGTCTGAATCAATCATTGGGAAAAATCGATTGGCATGTATCAGTTAGTTCGCCAGTTCTGATACTATACTCTGTCTTTTTGTGTCACACATGGTCGCTCTTAACCTCACTTTTACCATCTGATAACCGGCTAAGTGAAGTTACTTAAAGTGACATGATGGACAATGTGAATACACCTTGCTGTGCAAGTATTGTGACGCAATGGCTAGTGTGAAGTGTCCTACAACGACTTATATTCTATACACACAATGCAGGTTCAGCTATTTTCTGTTATTCTAAAACCCAAATAATTTTTTGCTTTCAGGTGTCTAACCTAGCTTATGTGAAAACATTTAATCGAAAAAAATATTCAAGTTGTCATGGAATATTTGCAGCTTCCCATGAAAGCAAAACAATAAAATTATAGTTTAAGAAGACACAATACCATGAAAACTTTAACTATAAAATGAGTGAGCATGTCGAAATTAGGTTATTTAACACCCTCATATCGATAAAGCTCTGATGAGCTGTGTTTATGACTCTTTAACTAATCTTTGTGGTATATTTTGTTTAAATAAATGAAATTGTTTTACATTTCCCTCACTGTCACTAAGGAGACACATTGCTGTTTCACCTTTTGTAATGTGTAACATTTCTCTTAAATATTATGAAATTTATTAAGTTAATTCAAGCATTTGTCCTAATAACTTAATTAACATTGATCATCAACATATACAATAACTCTCCAGTTTCTCATTACAACTTTAGATTGTCTGTGTGACTGGGGCCATATGTGGACACATTTGGCCAGCAGAAATGGTCAATCTGCTACTGCAAATTGCATGATCAAAATATCTAAGAACCTCATCTTCTCGAATGTTTAGTTTGGGGATTTCAAAGTCTGATGTCTACAAATTATTCTCTCAATATTTCAGTTTCAAATAACACAGTACCAGCCTTCCTTTGGTAAACAGGCAATGGCACGTTCACAATAATATTACTGGTGTTCCATCTAGCCCCATGCACTTATGCAGCTGCATAAGTAAGATGCTTCTTTATATCTGATCCACCCATTTGAGCTAAATCTTATTATTATAATTAATTCCAAAATCCATTATCCAACTGCAAAACCATTTCAGGATCATCTGGGAAATACCATTGCCCACTTTTCATGTCATCCCTTCTTAGTAATAGAACAGATTTAAACTGATGGAGTACATGAGGAGCAAGAAATAGATATAAATTGGTGACCATCACAGGACCTGTTCCGAATGCTTGCTGTATGTAGTCTTTTTCTGTTTCCTGAACAATATTTCATCAAAATTGTTTACCCCCTTCTGATGATTCAGAGTTCAAAAGAAAGCTGGGAAAGTAATGATTTCACCCCGGCCTATGGAATTTTCCAACTTCACTTTTGTAGTTCTCCACAATCAAGATGGCTCTGAGCACTATTGAACTTAACTTCTGAGGTCATCAGTCCCCTAGAACTTAGCATTACTTAAACCTAACTAACCAAGGGACATCATACACATCCATGCCCGAGGCAGGATTCGAACTTGCAACTGTAGCAGTCACGCGGTTCCAGACTGTAGAGCCTAGAACAGCTCGTCCACTATGGCTGGCCCACAATCAAGATAAGACAGAAAATTTTTATATAAAAATATCTTTGAGAGATGCACGTAATTCATAATTTATTCCAAGTTTTAGTCCAGAAGTTAATTATTCAGTGTTATAAAACATAACTTCAATTATATCCAGTTTAACTGTTATATTGTGACCTAGAAAATGGCTGTGTCTTGGCAGTAGTAACATTAATTTTTCTAGATCCATAGTTTCAAAATTTTCTCTGTCGAATTTTATTTCGATTCTTGCATATGACAGAGATAGGCAAATTTAATACAATGGCTGTGGAAGACAATGCCAATTTGCTGTTAGGTGATGAAACCGAGTCAGATAATTTGGTTGAACATAGTGTTGAACAAATTCTCCCTTCAGAACATGAACCAACATGATGCTATGAGAGGAAGAAACTGATATTTGGAACAGTAATTTCGTGCACACACAAATCCCTGCTACACTGTCACTGATTTAATCTTCAGCTGACTAGAAGTAACCTCTACATACCACAGCTCATGAAGTAGCAAAGGAAGCCAATTCCGTAACCACCTTTCCGCGTCAGTCTTACTCATGGCGTCCAGATGCACAAGATTTCTCCACATGTGAGCATGTCGAGGAAGTTAGCACCCATTATCGATGTACTGTAAATATGAAAGTGTTGTAATTATATAAAATATGGTTAAGAAGAAGAAAACATGTTGTTTTATGCGCTATAGAGCTCCAGATGGATTGAGTTGGTAGCATTTTACGTTAATCAACTGCACTGTCAATTATAAAGTATTGTTTAGATTCTGAAATCAGTACCAAGAAGGTATTGGTAGGAGGGAACATAAATACATGTCTCCTAAGGCTACACGGTTCTGTACTCACACTATAATATTAGAGTGGTGCAGTTTCTGATCTATAAGTCATGTGGCATGCAACAGAGGATGGAGTATGGCAGAAAGGTGGAGGCTCCTACATACGAACCAATAAGAGGTGACTCACGGACAAAGTGGCCAAAAATACCACGGCTCTGCTGAAGGAGATGGTCCTGCCTGAACAAGTCATCAAGAAGCTGCATCCCAAAGCACCAATTCTGCCCAGACTGTATGGACTCCACAAAGTCCACAAGAATGGGGTTCCTCTTCGGCCTGTTGTTAGCAATATCGGCGCAGCCACCTACCCTATTGCAAAATACCTGAAGAAGTTGCTGGCACCACATATGGGCACATGTGCACACCACATTCAGGGGACTTTCTACAATGGCTGAGTCTACTACACTTCGTGGACTCAGACATCATGGTCAGTTTCGATGTAGTGTCTATCTTCACACAATTGCCACTGAATGACTCACTCGACCTTATCAAAGGGAAGATTGATGGGACTCTCTTTGATTTATTCAGGCATGTACTAAGCTCGACATACTTCCTATATGGCGGGCAATTTTGCGAACAAACGGAAGGGATGTCAGATCCAGACAGTTTGGCGACGGAAATAAATAATTTACAATCGATGTTCAGTAAAGATGAATTTTCCTCTAGAGACACTCAGAAAGCACCTCGACCTGTCAGTCAGCCACAGAATCCAGGAGAAGAACCAGAAGAACTGAAGAAGTTGGCATACATGTGATATCCTGGACTTATCCATACCAAGACCAGAAGAATTCCCATGAAATATGACATGAAGAGCGTATTTTGTCCACCCACTTAAATTGGGACAATGGTGGGGAGTGAAAAGTATGACCTGGGGATATACAAGCCAAGTATTTACAACATCCCATGGCAGTGGGATGACGACCATAACCCCAGGACAGTTGACCCAGATGTGGATTGTGGTCAGAATGCCAGCAGCCAGAGAGAACCACTGGAGCTGCACCTGGCGGATGTGGTTGAAGGACAGAACACCTGCTGTGGCGAGGACCAGTTACAGAACATCCAGCAAGAAACAGAAGGGGAGACCAAGCAAACAGCCATGTGACAGACCACCAGACATTACACATCGGTTTTGAAACACCTTAAATAATGACCACGACCCCAGAGGTGGGGCGGCAGTCGAAACCCTGGTGACCAGAGAGGACCATTGGAGTCTCACATGGTGAGTGCAGACTGCGGATGGAACACCTGACATTATGTTCACTAATTATAAAGGGCCCAGAGACATCCAGGCATAAATGCTGGACTCAATCCACCAAGGAGCATTCTCAGGTGGCACCTGAAGAAGACAGTAAGTTACGCTATCGAAATAACATGATAGAACGACTCCGACATCTGGTAGAGATCCCAATTATTCAACATGTAAATAGAGAACACATTTAATTCTGAGATCACAGAATCCACATATTTAAGATATTTAAGTGAAACACAACAATAAGAACTGAAGGCTGTACTGATTCAAATGAACGTCAAGCCACATGAAACATACTGTAGGAACTCATATCCGATTCTGAGAACCAAACAAGAGGCTATTGGTCATGAAAGTAAGGAAATGAAGGGCTGTAGAACCATCTTTATCTCCATAACATAGCCCACTGCTTTCAGTAAATAAAGCAAATGTACAGGTAAGACTAGTTTTAGATGCTAGAGCCATTAATAAAATTAATGTACCAGTTCATACTCAACTGGTGAACTTACATGAACAATTACAACAATTCTATGGTGCAAACTAACTCACTAGCCTACACCTAAAGATTCATTATTGGCAAGTAAATCTTCATGAAGAGTCAAGAAAATAAACTGCATTTGTTCACGTCGGAAGGAGTTACCAGTTTCGTGTACTACGCTTGGGATTATATGTAAGTGCAAGAATTTTCATAGCAGCACTTGACAGAGTGCTTGGTCCTTATTTCTTAGAGAATGTAACTGTACATCTACATTTACATGGATACTCTGCAAATCACATTTAAGTGCCTGACAGAGGGTTCATCAAACCACCTTCACAATTCTCTATTATTTCAATCTCGTATAGTGCGTCGAAAGAATGAACACTTATACCTTTCCACACGAGCTTTGATTTCACTTATTTTATCTTGGTGATCGTTCCTCCCTACTTAATGCGGTCTCAACAAAATATTTTCGCATTCGGAGGAGAAAGTTGGTGACTGGAATTCCATGAGAAGATTCCGTCGCAACGAAAAACGCCTTTCTTTTAATGACGTCCATCGCAAACACTGTATCATTTCTGTGACACTCTCTCCCATATTTCGCGATAATACAAAACGTGGTGCCTTTCTTTGAACTTTTTCAATGTACTCAGTCAGTCCTATCTGGTAAGGATCCCACACCACGCAGCAGTATTCTAAAAGAGGACAGACAAGTGTAGTGTGGCAGTCTCCTTAGTAGGCCTGTTACATTTTCTAAGTGTCCTGCCAATAAAAAGCCTTCCCCATAACATTTTCTACGTGTTCCTTCCAATTTAAGTTGTTCACAATTGTAATACCTAGTTATTTAGTTGAGTTTACTCCTTACAGATTAGACTGATTTATCGTGTAACCGAAGTTTAACGAATTCCTTTGAGCACTCGTGTTGCTGACGTCACACTTTTCGTTATTTAGGGTCGACTGCCACTTTTCGCACCTTTCAGATATTGTTTCTAAATCGTTTTGCAGTTTGTTTTTATCTTCTGATGACTTTATTAGTTGGTAAACGACAGTGTCATCTGCAAACAACTGAATACGACTGCTCAGATTGTCTCCCAAATCGTTTATATAGATAAGGAACAGCAAAGGGCCTATAACACTACCTTGGGGAACGCCAGAAATCACTTCTGTTTTACTCGATGACTTTCCATCAATTACTACGAACTGTGACCTCTCTGACAGGAAATCACAGATTCAGTCACATAACTGAGACGATATTCCATAAGCACGCAATTTCATTTCTAAACCCATGCTGGCTGTGTGTCAATAGACCGTTTTTTTCGAGGTAATTCATTATGTTCGAACATAATATATGTTCTAAAATCCTGCTGCATATCGACGTCAACGATATGGGCCTGTAATTTAGTGAATTACTCCTACTACCTTTCTTGAATATTGGTGTGACCTGTGCAACTTTCCAGTCTTTGGGTACGGATCTTTCGTCGAGCGAATGGTTGTATATGACTGTTAAGTATGGAGCTAAAGCATCAGCATACTCCGAAAGGAACCTAATTGGTATACAGTCTGGAGCAGAAGACTTGCTTTTATTAAGTGATTTAATTTGCTTTACTACTCTGAAGATATTTACTTCTACGTCACTCGTGTTGGCAGCTGTTCTCGATTCGAATTCTGGAATATTTACTTCGTCTTCGTTTGTGAAGGCATTTCGGAAGGCTGTGTTTAGTAACTCTGCTTTGGCAGCACTGTCTTCGATAGTATCTCCATTGCTATTGTGCAGAGAAGGCATTGACTGTTTCTTGCTGCTAACATACTACACATATGACCAGAATCTCTTTGGATTTTCTGCCAGGTTTCTAGATAAATTTTCGTTGTGGAAACTGTTATAAGCTTCTCGCATTGAAGTTCGCGCTAAATTTCGAGCTTCTGCAAAAGATTGCCAATCTTGGGGATTTTGCGTCTGTTTGAATTTGGCATGTTTGTTTCGTTGTTTCTGCAACAGTGTTCTAACCTGTTTCGTGTACCAAAGAGGATCAGCTCCGTCGTTTGTTAATTTATTTGGTATAAACCTCTCAATTTCTGCCGATACCATTTCTTTGAATTTAAGCCACATCTGGTCTACACTTATATTATTAATTTGGAATGAGTGGAGATTGTCTCTCAGGAAGGCGCCAAGTGATTTTTTATCTGCTTATTTGAATAGATATATTTTTCGAGGATTTAGTAACTTAAAGAATAGCTAATATGCCTAGCCTACGACCAAACTAGAACTGTAATTTCGAATTATTTGAAGAGGTTTTCTGAGTAACTTGAAACAATGATTTTCTGTATATATTAGTATGGAAGTGGCAGTACTCAGATGAAGGAGATCACTTCAAAAAATTTTAATAAGTATAAATTGATGGAATGACCTGCACAGAAACTAGAATTTTTCATGTTAAGGAAATCTTTTTGCACTTATATGTTGAATCCTTTGTGTAAATTTTGTATATGTGACCACAATTTTAATTTAACACATGTGAGTCGATGTTTTGTCTATTAGTTTAGACTGAATAGTTGTTAATGACCTAGTGATGGACATAAATTATGAATACATAACATCTGTGTGTCCATGAAGCACAAACACACTCTTTGTGAGCACGTTTCTCCAAATGCCAAAACGAAGATGATGCACCTGGCAAACTCAAAGTCTCATATCCATTAAGTAAACAGGTGTAAACTTTGTTGTCTTATTGTTAAATTGACAAATGGGCGAGTGACCGAATGACCTGTAAACTTATAGAAAGAAAATGATGAGCTATGCTAAAAAGTCCCACTCACTAAGTGGAAATCTGACAAGTAATCGAAATGTATAAGCAATAATTAAAAATCAGTACTGTATAATTATGAAAATAATGTTGTTGTTGTTGTTGTCTTCAGTCCTGAGACTGGTTTGATGCAGCTCCCCATGCTAGTCTACCCTGTGCAAGCTTCTTCCTCTCCCAGTACCTACTGCAACTTACATCCTTTTGAATCTGCTTAGTGTATTCATCTCTTGGTCTCCCCCTACGATTTTTTACCCTCCATGCTGCCCTCCAATGCTAAATTTGTGATCCCTTGATGCCTCAGAACATGTCCTACCAACCAGTTCCTTCTTCTTGTCAAGTTGTGCCACAGACTTCTCTTCTCCCCAATTCTATTCAATACCTCCTCATTAGTTACGTGATCTACCCTTCTAATCTTCAGCATTCTTCTGTAGAACCACACTTCGAAAGCTTCTATTCTCTTCTTGTCCAAACTATTTATCGTCCATGTTTCACTTCCATACATGGCTACACTCCATACAAATACTTTCAGAAACAGCTTCCTGACACTTAAATCTATACTCGATGTTAACAAATTTCTCTTCTCCAGAAACGCTTTCCTTGCCATTGCCAGTCTACATTTTATACCCTCTCTACTTCGACCATCATCAGTTATTTTGCTGCCCAAATAGCAAAACTCATTTACTACTTTAAGTGTCTCGTTTCCTAATCTAACTCCTTCAGCATCACCCAACTTAATTCGGCTACATTCCATTACCCTCGTTTTACTTTTGTTGATGTTCATCTTATACCTTTCTTTCAAGACAGTGTCCATTCCGTTCAACTGCTCTTCCAAATCCTTTACTGTCTCTGACAGAATTACAATGTCATCGGCGAACCTCAACATTTATATTTCTTCTACATGGATTTTAATACCTACTCCGAATTTTTCTTTTGTTTCCTTTCCTGCTTGCTCAATATACAGATTGAATAACATCGGGGAAAGGCTACAACCCTGTCTCAGTGCCTTCCCAACCGCTGCTTCCCTTTCATGTCCCTCGACTCTTATAACTGCCATCTGGTTTCTGTACAAATTCTAAATAGCCTTCCGCTCTCTATATTTTACCCCTGCCATCTTTAGAATTTGAAAGAGAGTATTCCACTCAACATTGTCGAAAGGTTTCTCTAAGTCTAGAAACGTAGATTTGCCTTTCCTTAATCTTTCCTCTAAAATAAGTCGTAGGGTCAGTATTGCCTCATGTGTTCCAACATTTCTGCTGAATCCAAGCTGATCTTCCCCCAGGTCGGCTTATACCAGTTTTTCCATTTGTCTGTAAAGAATTCGCGTTAGTATTTTGCAGCAGTGACTTATTACACTGATAGCTCGGTAATTTTCACATCTGTCAGCACCTGATTTCTTTGGGATTGGAATTATTACATTCTCCTTGAAGTCACAGGGTATTTCATCTGTCCCAAACATCTTGCTCACCAGATGCTAGAGTTTTGTCAGGACTGGCTCTCCCAAGGCCGTCAGTAGTTCTAATGGAATGTTGTCTACTCCCGGGGCCTTGTTTCGACTCATGTCTTTCAGTGCTCTGTCATACTCTTCACGCAGTATCGTGTCTCCCATTTCATCTTCATCTACATCCTCTTGCAGGTCCATAATATTGCTCTCAAGTACATCACCCTTGTATAGACCCTCTATATACTCCTTCCACCTTTCAGCTTTCCCTTCTTTGCTTACAACTTGGTTTCCATCTGAGCTCTTCATATTCATACAAGTGGCTCTCTTTTCTCCAAAGGTCTCTTTAATTTTCCTGAAGGCAGTATCTATCTTACCCCTAGTTAGATAAGCCTCTATATCCTTACATTTGTCTTCTAGCCATCCCTTCTTAGCCATTTTGCACTTCCTGTCAACCTCATTTTTGAGACGTTTGTATTCCTTTTTGCCTGGTTCATTTAATGCGTTTTTATATTTTCTCCTTTCATCAAATAAATTCTATATTTCTTCTGTTACCCATGGATTTCTACTAGCCCTTGTCTTTTACCTAGTTGATCCTCTGCTGCCTTCACTACTTCATTCCTCAGAGGTACCCATTCTTCTTCTGCTGTATTTCTTTCCCACATTCCTGTCAATTGTTCCCTTATGCTCTCCCTGAAACTCTGTACAGCCTCTGGTTTAGTGAGTTTATCCAGGTCCCATCTCCTTAAATTCCCACCTTTTTGCAGTTTCTTCAGTTTTAATCTACAGTTCATAACCAATGTGGACTCTGACCCCAATCTGTTGGTTATGAACTGTAGATTAAAACTGATGAAAATGAAAATAATGGCATTAGTAAAAACCAAAACCTTAAAGCGATGGGTTCCACATTGATGTCATTCATATCGTAAACAGTAAGAAATACAGTGTGTGTAGCTTAAATCTGGACATTAGACTTTCTAGATTGGAAATGCTTGTGTCAAGTATAGACTCTTGAAAAAGCGACATGCGAAATAGGAACATGAATATTTAACAAACATTATGGTAGACAATCAAATGTGAACACATACTAAGTGTTGGGAAATGCTCATCGAACGACAGTTGCAGCCACAGTGAAAAGACATTGAATTTCACTTACCAAAGCATGAATATGTGACACTGTCGGTTGGTGCAAAGATGTGTTGTGAGGACAGGAGATACTATGGAAGGCTAAAACATCCAAACGTAAACTCACAAAATAATCAGCACAGATGATGCGAGCAAGTAATCATGAAACCAACAAGCCTATGGCTGCGTGTGGAGTAGTGTTTCAAATAAACACTCAAAGTAATGATCACAGACACAATAAATGAACATAATTCCTAGGGCACTAAAAGTGCAGGAAGGTAAACTTTGTACTCTGCAACATGAAGAGCTGTATAGTGCAACGATAATTTAAAAATGTCTTAAGTGACCATATATACTGTTTTATATAAACATCAATAATACAAAACAATTACGATACAGAAACGAAATCCACTCTTAGCAAAAACAACATCGACCATATCGCAGCTTAAAGACAAATCAGCAGACCTCCAAGTTAATTCAGTTGGTTGTTCTAATAATTTAATTAACATTTATCACCACTATATTAAATAATTATCTATGTTTCTCATTACAGATCTGGATTTTCTGTCCCAATATGCCGCTACCCGAGAGATGCATTTGGCCAGCAGAAGTTGTCAAAGGTATTAGAACAAATTGCATGATGAAAGTTTCTAAGACCCTCATCAGTAGTGCGACAAGAGCGGCACCATCCCACATTGCATTGTTGCCAAATTTATTCGAGATGGCGAATCCAAAATGGCAGCTATAAATGTGTAACGTTACAGCGACATCATGGCAGGAAGTTCAGTTTTTGGTGGGAAAACAGGTCACTTGGGGCACCTCCACTAACCTAGCCCCCTTTCCTACACCCTCCCTTCCCTCATCCCTCTCCCTTCACCTTCCCTAACTGGAAACTGCTGGAAAAGGGACATAGTCTGTGCTGGGCTGTTGGATAGGATGGATGTAAGTCTTAATTTTGCATGCATTGCTCACCTCCTATATCTGAAAATTGGTAGAAAAAGGATTCAGTCCACACTGGATGGGCCGGACGTAAGTATGCAGCGTTTATTTAAACATTTTGAGTTGTTGTAGACAGTAGCTACACAAAGTGTGTCCACCATGAAGTCTGGAGTCCAACTGACCTATTTCATAACACCACCAACAGAGGGCGCTGTCGTCCCTCCCGCTCTCACTCCCCATGACATAATCCAAGATGGTGGTATGGGGAAGAAACGGCAGGAAAAGGACTCAGTCTGTGTCTAGCTGCTGGACTGAGAGGATGTACGTAATTGTTTGCTGTGTTCAATGGATGAGATGTCTGTGCTGGAGGAGTATATTAGCATCTGAGGACTGTGTCAATTGCGATGATATTTGGTGAAGACTAATATGCTTCATGAAATAATGAAGAGGTGATTAAGTTATGCTTCACATTTCATGCTGATAAATGCATGTGCTGTAACTGCAGGTCACTCGATAAAAGTTCAGTCTTCCAATGTGCAAGAGTCAACATATGTACCCCAGAGTCCCTGTGCTCCATTGGAAGAGAGGCAATGTGCTGGCTTACGGCATGGTCACCGAGCGTTCTGGCTTACAGCACGGTCACACAGTAGCTGCTAAGAACTTCCTGTCACATTAGAAATACCCACGGCCTTCCTCCTTCCCATCCCTGGCGCATGCATATCCTTTGTCATTGAACTCGAGCTGCTTCAGAAGTTATTACATCTGGTATTGCGGTATATCATTACCCACATAACTTGAAGATATCACAGGAACTAAATGTACCACTGGACAAAGACAGAGAGAGAGCTTTGTAGATGATTTGAGAATATTTAAAGAAATACACGTTTTATTCCGAGGAATACCACCGCCACACTTGAACACGGGCTCTAAAAGAAAAAGATCGTGGCACAATTATGAAACTGTCACAGAGACACTTCACACACTTTTGTGGGACATACCCTTATTGTGGCAAAGATAGATATGAAGCCCACGCCTACTACAGTAGTACAAGTTTATATACCAACTAGCTCTGCAGATGTCGAAGAAATTGAAGAAATGTATGATGAAATAAAAGAAATTATTCAAATAGTGAAGGGTGACGACAATTTAATAGTCATGTGTGACTTGAATTCGGTATTAGGAAAAGGGAGAGAAGGAAATGTAGTAGGTGAATATGGATTGGGTCTAAGACATGAAAGAGGAAGCCGCCTGTTAGAATTTTGCACAGAGCATAAGTTAATCATAGCTAACACTTGGTTCAAGAATCATAAAAGAAAATTGTACACATGGAAGAATCCTGGAGATACTACAAGGTATCAGATAGATTATATAATGGTAAGACAGAGATTTAGGAACCAGGTTTTAAAGTTAAGACATTTCCAGGAGCAGATGTGGACTCTGACCACAATCTATTGGTTATGATCTGTAGATTAAAACAGAAGAAACTGCAAGAAGGTGGGAATTTAAGGAGATAGGACCTGGATGAACTCACTAAACCAGAGGTTGTACAGAGTTTCATGGAGAGCATAAGGGAACAATTGACAGGAATGGGGGAAAGAAATACAGCAGAAGAAGAATGGGTAGCTCTGATGATGAAGTAGTGAAGGCAGCAGAGGATTAGATTAGATTAGTTTTCATTCCATAGATCCGTGTTGAGAAAATCCTCGTGGGTGTGGAACATGTCACCTTATTTTATTTTTTATTTTTTTTTAAGCTGGAATAACAATACTAATAGTATAAATATATACAACACATCATATGTTTCTATTAAAAAATTCGTCAATGGAGTAGAAGGAGATGGCCACTAGAAAGTCTTTCAGGCTCCTTTTAAACTGATCTCTATTTGTAACTAAACTTTTTATGTTTGCTGGCAAATTATTGAAGATGAGTGTTCCTGAGTAGTGGACCCCTTTTTGAACTAAAGTAAGTGCTTTTAAGTCCTTGTGCAGATCATTTTTGTTCCTGGTATTGTATGTATGAACTGAGCTGTTTGTTGGAAAAAGAGATATTTATTTAGGACAAATTTCATTAAGGAGTAAATATACTGAGAGGCAGTACTTAGTATACCCAGTTCTTTGAAGAGGTTTCTACAAGACATCCGTGAGTTTACTCCACAAATAATACGTATTACACGCTTTTGTACTCTGAAAACTTTTGTTTGACTTGAAGGTTTACCCCAAAATATTATACCATATAACATTATGGAATGAAAGTAGGCAAAGTATGCAAGCTTTTTCACTTTTAATGTCGCCTATGTCTGCTAACACTCGAATTGCAAATACAGATTTGTCAAGGTGTTTCTGCAGTTCTGTGGTGTGCTCCTCCCAACTGAATTTATTATCAAGTTGTAATCCCAGGAATTAAAGACTGTCAACCTCTTCTATCTGCTCTTCTTCGTACTTTATGCACATGCTGGGTGGAAAGCTCTTACAGGTTCTGAATTGCATATAGTGAGTCTTTTCGAAGTTTAATGTCAGTGAGTTGGCTTTAAACCATTTATTAATATCCATGAAAATATCATTAGCAGATCTTTCTAAAACTACACTCGACATACTATTTATTGCAATACTTGTGTCATCTGCAAACAAAATGAACTCTGTTTCTGGCAGTGTAACTGATGAGAGATCATTAAAGTACACAAGAAAAAGCAATGGCCCTAAGATGGATCCTTGTGGGACACCACATGTGATTTCTTCCCATTCTGATGATGACTGATGACTTAATTCACTAGTCCCTTGCACTGACACCCTTTGTTTCCTGTTAGCGGGGTATGACTTGAACCATTTTGCAGCACTGCCTGTGACACCATAGAATTCTAATTTATTTAAAAGGATGTTGTGGTTTACACAATCGAATGCCTTTGACAAATCACAGAAAATACCTGCTGCTTGTAACTTGTTATTTAATGAATTAAGTACATTTTCACTGTAGGTGTAAATAGGCTTTTCGATATCAGAACCCTTCAGAAATCCAAACTGTGTTCTTGATAACATGTTATTTGTGGTCAGATGGTTGAGAAGCTGCCTGTAGATTACTTTTTCTAAAATTTTTGAGAATGCTGGCAAAAGTGAAATCGGTCTGTAGTTTGATGGCATATGTTTATCCCCTTTCTTGAATGGAGGCTTGACACCTGCATATTTCAGCCAGTCAGGAAATGTCCCAGTTATAATTGACTGGTTACACAAGTAACTTAGAACTGTACTAAACTCACAAGAACATGCCTTAATTAACTTTCTTGACATTTCATTGTAACCACTAGAATGCTTTGTTTTTAAAGATTTTATTATGGAATTTATTTCTTTTGGTGATGTGAGTGACATATTCATGTTCCTAAAGCTATTTGTAAAGGCTAGTTTCAGATATTCAAGGGCATTATTTACTGATCCTCCTGACAATCCCATTCTATCAGTAATGGATATAAAGTACTTGTTAAATAGATTTGCCACACTATGCCCATCGGTTACTAATGTGTCATCTACCCTTAGTGCTATTTGCTCCTGTTCCTTTCTGGTTCTACCAGTCTCCTCTTTCACTATATCCCATATTATTTTTATTTTGTTCCCTGACATTGCTATCTTCTTCTCGTAGTGTATTTGTTTAGATGCCTGAATTACTTTTTTAAATATTTTACAGTATTCCTTGTATTTAGCTAAATCATCAGCATTGGAGCTATTCTTGGTCGACAGATACATTTTCCTTTCTGTCTTACAGGAAATCTTTATTCCTTGTGTGATCCATGGTTTTATTATAGACTTCTGTTTAATTTGAGTAACTTTTAGAGGAAAACAGTTTTCAAACATGGTACTGACATTGTTCATGAATGTGTTATATTTTTCATTCATGTCATGAGCATTATAAACATCTTTCCAGTTCATATCTCTGAGCAGTTTTCTAAAACACTCAATTTTTGGTTGATTGAATACTCTCCTGCATTCAGATTTAGCAGTCTTGATAATCTGCTTAGAATTTACATCTAAAACAAGAAGGTGCATGTCATGATCTGATAGTCCATTTATTACAGTTTTTATGATATGATTTTGTCCCTTTGATTTGTCTATAAAAATGTTATCAACGGCTGTCCTTGAGGATTTAGTGATCCTAGTTGGAAAGTTTACAGTGTGAGTTAGATTGAAAGACAACATTACTAACTGCAGTAAATGTTTACTGGAAGATTGAATTAGAAAATCTGTACTAAAGTCACCAGCAATCAAAATTTCTTTGTTTCTTACTGCTAAATAACCCAAAAGAGCTTCTAGATGATTTATGAATAGATTATAATTTCCTGCAGATGCTCAGTAAATAGTTACTATTATATAGGATCTGTTATGGAACTCTACTTCTGTTGCACATGCTTCTAGATGCTGCTCTAAACAGAATTTATTAATGTCAATGTTCTTGAATTTATGGCAGTTTTTAATAAATATGTCAACTCCTCCTCCCTCCATATCTACTCTGCAGAAGTAGAAAGCTAGCTTAAATCCTGAAATGTCTAACATATCTATACCAGTGGTCACTTGATGTTCAGAGAGGCAGATTATGTCAATTTCGTTAGATGAATTCATTTCATCAATACAAATGCGATTATAACTGCTTTGGTGAAGATGAACTGGCATTTTCTGATTACTTTCTGTTAAACGTTGTTTAAATGGAGGCTGTATGTTAAAATCTGACTTCTGTTCATCTATTTTCTCAAACTGAGTCTGTCTGCCAATCTCTCTTAAAACTCGTTTTCTATCCCCCTTCCCTATCCTAAAAAAAGGCATCCCTCTGACACCTGTGACCACTGGTATTTTACCACTTGTGACAGTGTCCCCCCTTAAGTTTTCTACAATCAAGCCAGACAGTTTTCCCTTCCCTTTCCTATTGAGGTGAAGGCCATGCCTAGTGTAGTCCCTCCTATCAATAGCATCCACAGGAATCAAACCAATATGGGACCCTATATCCGTCCTAAGCAGCCACTCCAACTCCAAGTTCATCCTCCCTACAGAAGAGTTCAAATGAGGCCGATCATGGCGTCTCAACACAGACACAAATCCCACACTCGTATGCTTCGTTGCTGATGCTATCTTCACCAGGTCACTCTCTATGGAATATTCAGAGACTCTGTCAGTGCTGTTTCCCGGACCACCCACTATAACCATGGCAGCCTCCTTCATGAAATCCTTGCATAGAGAACCTATATCCTCTGTTACCTGACCCAGATCTGCACTACGCTTGAAAAAGTTTGTGACCTGGTACTCTGGACCTAGATTTTCCTACAGTAGTTGGCCAACACCTCTACCATGGGAACTGCCTAACAACAGAACTTTCTTTCTCTTTACAAATTTCCCTACCTTTTTCAAGTCCTTGAAAGCTTGTTGTGCCCTTTCTACAGCTTCAGCTACATGAGGCTCATCCGATTCTGACTGAGGCAACAGGTCAAATCTATTTTCAAGATTTATCACAAAGCTGTCTGATGCTCTCCTTTGCCTGTTCCCCCTATTACCTGTTGCCACTTCCCACCTCTGTTCACCCTTCTCCCTCTTTAACCTGTCCAGATGCTCCCTTGCCTTGTCTAGGTCAGCTTGAAGAGCTGCAATTTTCTCTTCCTGTTCCAGTATTATCCTATCTCTACTGCAGATTCTACAATACCACTGGTGAGCCTCATTTACGTCCCCATTTCCCACGCCACTACATTCGCCCCAATGAAAGAAACCGCAACATCCATCACACCATACCCCGGAACTAAGGATCCTATGGCATTTCACACACTTCTCACACATGGCAAAAACAGAAATCGTATAAACTGATTTAAGTACTGGCTAATACGTAAACAAAGGACCCTAGAAACTATTCAGGCAGATATACATAAGTTGAAAGCGTAATGAATAAAAAACACTGGTGATTACATATAAGTTTAAGTCACTGTTTACTTACGATACGCGCGCGTCAAGTTAAGCCTGAAGTCTGTGCTATAGGTGCGAGGAGGAAAATAAACTTCTTTCCCCGTTTAATCTTATTTAACACTTCACCAACAATTCCACTAATGTAACAACACTTATAATATATTTATACCAACTGGAAAAGTTTAACTATAAGTTTAATTCACTGCTTACTTACGATTCGCGCGCGTGAAATTAGGCCTAGGATTCGTGCTATTGGCGCGAGAAGAAAAATACGCTTCTTACAGCGTTTAATCTCATTTTATACTCAATAACACTTCCTCTAATTCAACACCACTTATATTATATTTATAACACCTGTAGACGTTTAAAAATAGCTTACTAACAACATTTTTTTAAAATTATTTAGTGCAGCAAATACTCGAAGAGTCCGCGTCGGCGCAGTGTTGCCAACTCTACCTACTCAAGTAGGTAAAAAGACGAGGGCTAGTAGAAATCCTTGGGTAACAGAAGAAATATTGAATTTACTTGATGAAAGGAGAAAATATAAAAATGCAGAAAATGAAGCAGGCAAAAAGAAATACAAACGTCTCAAAAATGAGATCGACAGGAAGCGCAAAATTGCTAAGCAGCGATGGCTAGAGGACAAATGTAAGGATGTAGAAGCGAGTATCACTAGGGCTAAGATAAATACTGCCTACAGGAAAATTAAAGAGACCTTTGGAGACAAGAGAACCACTTGCATGAACATCAAGTGCTCAGGAGGGGACCCAGTTGTAAGCAAAGAAGGGAAAGCAGAAAAGTGGATGGAGTATATAGAGGGTCTATACAAGGGTGATGTACTTGAGGACAATATTATGGAAATGGAAGAGGATGTAAATGAAGATGAAATTGGAGATACGATACTGTGTGAAGAGTTTGACAGAGCACTGAAGACCTGAGTCGATACAAGGCCCCGGGAGTAGACAACATTCCATTGGAACTACTGACGGCCTTGGGAGAGCCAGTCCTGACAAAACTCTACCATCTGGTGAGCAAGATGTATGGGACAGGAGAAATACCCTCAGACTTCAGGAAGAAAGCAGGTGTTGACAGATGTGAAAATTACCGAACTATCAGTTTGATAAGTCACAGTTGCAAAATACTAACACGAATTCTTTACAGACAAATGGAAAAACTAGTAGAAGCCGACCTCGGGGAAGATCAGTTTGGATTCCGTAGAAATGTTGGAACACATGAGGCAATACTGTCCCTACGACTTATCTTAGAAAATTGATTAAGGAAAGACAAACCTACATGTCTAGCATTTGTAGACTTAGATAAAGTTTTTGACAATGTTGACTGGAATACTCTCTTTCAAATTCTAAAGGTGTCAGGGGTAAAATACAGGGAGCGAAAGGCTATTTACAATTTGTACAGAAACTAGATGGCGGTTATAAGAGTAGTGGGACATGAAAGGGAGGCAGTGGTTGGGAAGGGAGTGAGACAGGCTTGTAGTCTCTCCCCGATGTTATTCAATCTGTATATTGAGCAAGCAGTGAAGGAAAAAAAAGAAAAATTCAGAGTAGGTATTAAAATCCATGGAGAAGAAATAAAAACTTTGAGGTTCGCCGATGACATTGTAATTCTGTCAGAGACAGCAAAGAACTTGGAAGAGCAGTTGAACGGAATGGATAGTGTCTTGAAAAGAGGATAGAAGATGAATATCAAAAAAAGCAAAATGAGGATAATGGAATGTAGTCGAATTAAGTCAGGTGATGCTGAGGGAATTAGATTAGGAAATGAGACACTTAAAGTAGTAAAGGAGTTTTGCTATTTAGGGAGCAAAATAACTGATGATGCTCAAAGTAGAGAGGATATAAAATGTAGACTGGCAATAGCAAGGAAAGCGTTTCTGAAGAAGAGAAATTTGTTAACATCGAGTATCGATTTAAGTGTCAGGAAGTCATTTTTGAAAGTATTTGTATGGAGTGTAGCCATGTATGGAAGTGAAACATGGACGATAAATAGTTTGGACAAGAAGAGAATAGCAGCTTTCAAAATGTGGTGCTACAGAAGAATGCTGAAGATTAGATTTGTAGATCACATAACTAATGAGGAGGTATAGGATAGGATTGGGGAGAAGAGATGTTTGTGGCACAACTTGACTAGAAGAAGGGATCGGTTGGTAGGACATGTTCTGAGGCATCAAGGGATCACCAATTTAGTATTGGAGGGCAGCGTGGAGGGTAAAAATCGTAGAGGGAGACCAAGAGATGAATACACTAAGCAGATTCAGAAGGATGTAAGTTGCGGTAGGTATTTGGAGATGAAGAAGCTTGCACGGGATAGAGTAGCGTGGAGAGCTGCATCAAACCAGTCTCAGGACTGAAGACCACAACAGCAACCCTTGTCTTCGAGCACAAGTTGTTTCAGGAGTTACTAAATCCAATTGAATATATCGCTAAATGCACTGTCTAAAAGATCGATGCACTGTACGTTGGTTCTATTTTGCGATGTATACTGCCACACTTGAACACATACTGTAAAAATAGATTGCAGCACACTTGTGAAACCTCTCAGTCTTCCTTCACTACTCCAGAATATTGCGTGCATAAACAAATTAGGTAAAGTGTTTGACACTACAATACCTTTGCAGATGTTGCTTTAAACAATTTGTTTCAAGTACACTCGTACATAAAACATTGCACTATCTTCCTAGGTGCACGTGGAACGGATATAGATTCTGGTAAAATACACTAGAAAAAAATACATCGCTAAAATAAGTAAGCGTAAATACACCACGTAGAAACTCTGAAGAAGATCCTATAAGTTAGTCTTAAATGCACTGTCACAGTAGTTTGGTACACGAGGTACACTCATAACTGGGGGACTCGCAAAGTGGCAGCACGTCCGCCAGCGGCCACAGCTCGCCACAGAGTGTTGTGTAGCGGAGAAGGTGGGTTTTTCCAGCTGGAGCCACGAGCGTGAGAAAGCCATGGCCGGCACCAACTTGTGCTGCGTCTCAGACCAGCATTCATCTGTACGTAGAGTAGAATGTCGCTATGGCTCTGTGTGTAAAATGGTGGTTGGAGGGGTTAGAGGTTATATAAATCCTCGTCCTGGGTAGTCACTCTCATTCTGGCTTCGTCAGTTCATATGTGTTCTTGATTGGTGCTTATCAGCATTCCTAACCTTCCTTTGTTCGCGTGTGTGGAACTCATTTACAAGATGAAACGTTCAGCCAGCGACAGCATCAGCAGCGATGGCAGTAAACGCCTTCACCAGGGCAGTCTACCATGTAAATTAATTGTTCTAATCATTCAGTGTACCTATGTATGCCCGCAATTTTAGTACCTATCAAAGCACTTGTTTAGGTCGTAGTCAGAAGGGGCAAACCTCTATACTACTGAGCTTTTGAAAGGCTCGTTGCTGTAATTTTAGTGTGTGACGAATTTTTATTCTGCAGCTGGTATTACAGCCCTTTTTTTCCTTGTCCTATAGCCTTCATCGCTGACATGCTGGCTGATGTAGATCGTCAGCTGGAGGCTGAGAGACTATTGAAGCAACAGCCTTCAACAATACTGAGTTGGCGCAGCAAGAATGTAAGTGCAGTTATTTTTTTATTCTTAACATGTGCCTGTTTGACATATATATATATATATATATATATATATATATATATATATATATATATATATATATATATAAGAACCACTATATCTTACATGAACAAAAAAATGTTTTTGTCAAACAGGCACATGTTAGGAATAAAAAAATAACTGCACTTATATATATATATATATATATATATATATATATATATATATATATATATATATATATATGTGCGTCGGCAGGATAGAAACACACGCCCAAGCAGCATGCAGCGCCGTGCAAAGCGCCACTGGTGGCTGCACGAGAGGCGGCAGCATCAGCTATGGCCGCTGCACCGCCTGCCCCTGCACCATCACGTACCCCCTGGCATTCGTGGGTGGTTCAGTCAGAAGAAGAAGTTGAAGAGCGGCAATGATCTCCCGTCCCCCAAGGCTGCCGATGGTGGAGATAACGGCATATTCCACCAGCAGAATACCCCTGTGCACCTCACCAACTCCATCGTCACAGGATGGAGATCTTCATCATCCTGTAATTGTAGTAGTAGTAGTAGTAGTAATAGTAATATAGATGATCCTGTGGCTAACAGCAGTTTCCTATCCCATATTTTTAGTGAAGGACATCAGGTCAGTGACACCATACCACAGTTAGAATACTTGGTGATTGCAGACGCTTTTGAGGAGCGAATCTCTTTCACAAGGTTCGAGAATCCAGCAGCAAGGTACCGCAACCCTGTTTGTTTTCTAAGGGCGTGACTTCCTGTCGTGGAAATGGAGCTCCGCAGAGTAGTCAATGTTCTGCAGTATCTCGCTATTAAATTCAGTGCGGTGCTCTGCGTCAAACTATCGCATCCCCCCCCCCCCCCCCCCCCTCCCAAGTTGATTCTGGCATCGAAGAGACAAGTCTTCACTAATTTGGGAGGAAAATGACGTCATAACATGGAGCACGTCAATGGCCGAGTTGTTTCGTAGATCCACCTTAAGTACTATACTGGCTCCGTTTTCTGAGATGAAGGGGAGAGTGTCAGGTAAAGCACCCAGCCGAATACTACACCTGGACATCGATTAACATGTCTATGATCTGGTAAACAGAGGGTCTAGCTATATCAAACTCCCTAAAGTTATAACTAATAAGCAGGCAGGCATTAATGTCTAAAACAGAAAGGATCAGGTTTGATTTGTATGGTCAATCCTGGCTTGCAAGAGAAATTATACCTGCGGAGATAATCCTGAGCATCCCAGTACATACCATGTAGGTGATAATATTCATGGATGTTATAACTTTAATGGTATCCAGCTCCCCATCAAGATTCAGAACATACCTAAATTTGAGGCACAGAATACCGGGATATCAGTTCATGTTAATGGCCTGGAGAAGAAAAGCAAGGCAGATGAGCAGGAGAAGCATATTGTCGTCGGCCCCCTCCATTTCTCAAAATTGGTCAGTTAGCGTTAGTTGCATGTTAACATGCTACTCTTCTCTGAAGGTGATAATTATCTTTATGTTTGGATCAAAGACATGTCCTGACTCCTTTACAGCCAATTGTCAAAGAAATAACATAAAGAGCATATTTGCTGAAGGAGCATGAATTACCTTTACTCAGGCAAGTTATTAGCAGAGCATCTAGCAGTTTACATTGCCAAGGACCCAGTAGATGTTATTATGCCTACTGAGGAAAACAAATTCATGAAGTTTAAAAATGCTCACCACTAGGAGTGATGCCTGTTTGTAGTGTACACCGACTCTGAATGCATCCTCCCTCCTGTGACGTACTGTGAAGGTGATCCCACAATCTCACATACCACATTTATGGAAAAACACGTTCCACATGCGGCAGTGTACCAAATTGTGTCATCCTATGATTCCAGTTTTAACCGCTACAAATCTTACGTTGGACATAATCCAGCAGTTTGGCTGCTCACTGAGCTCAAATAACTTTCACTGGAGGTTGATAAGCTTTGTAGTGACAACGTTCCCATAACCAAATTGAAGGAGAATGAAGATTTCTACAATAACGCAGTTGAATGACATATTTGTGGGCTCCTGTTAGACAGAAAAGCGGAAACTCCTCGTAGGGATCACTGTCAGCTTACAGGGTAGTTCCGTGGCACAGCTGATACTAAATGCAGTTTGAAGTACCAGCTACCAAAACACATACCCGTTTTCTTCCATAATTTAAGCAGGTATGACACTCACTTACTAGTTGAGCACTTGGTTGTTTTCACCATGGAGGAAGACCACCACTCCAGGAACTTGAAACTGTACTTCAGGTGGATACGCATATCACTGGAGCTGCATTTCCTCATGAGGAAAAGTTTCAAATTGTGACTAGGAAGGGTTTTTTGCCATACGAGTATGTGGATAGTATGGCGAGTCTCAATGAAACCAGGCTACCCGATGTAACTGCATTCTGCATGAACCTTACAGGCGATGCCATAACGAATGCAGAGTATGAACATGCCATGAATGTCTTGCGGGAATTCAACATCTGCACCTTAGGAGAGTACAAACGGCTTTACATAGACACAGACGTGAGCTTGCTTGCAGGCGTTTTCGAGAAATTCCGGAGTCTATGCATGGCCACAAATTCTCTGGGTCCTGTATTTTATTTGTGGCACTGCATTCTTGTTGTTGTCTTTGGAAGCAATGCACAAGAAAACGAACTGCAGTGTCAAATTATTGACCGATACCGATGCTGACATGTTTCTTTTCCTTGGGGAGGGATCTGTTGTGGACTTTGCAATGTGTCCATTGTCATGCCAAAGCAAATAACCCACAGATGGATAACTGATTTAATGCATCCAAAATGTTCAAATGTGTGTGAATTCCTAAGGGACTAAACTTCTGAGGTCATGGACCCTAGTGTTACACACAACTTACACTAACTTATGCTAAGAACGACACATACACTCATCCTAGAGGGAGAACTCGAAATTCCAGCGGGAGGGGCCTCACAGTCCGTGACATGATGCCTAAAACCACCTGGCCAATCTGTGCGGCCAACGCATCCATTGGTTCGAGCTACACAATGTACCTGGATGTAAATAACTTACAAGGGCATGCCATGTAGCAATCACTGCCGATTGATGAGTTTTGGTGAGTGTCTGAAGACGAATGCACGGGTTTAGGTGAAAAATCATGAGGTTTATGGTAGACAGCAGCTGAATAGAGGATATGTGATGGATGTAGAACTCACATACCCCATTAGTTTGCATGACACGCATTCCGATTTGTCGCTGTATCCAGAGCAACTAGTTCTGTAGGGAGGCTCCACCACAAAACTGATGACAACGCTGGAGAATAAGCAGAGATAAACTATTCATTATTGTAATCTCCAGCAGCATCTCAGCTCAGGGTCAGGGCTGGTTAGCATCACCCAGGCTATATCCTTCAAGCAGTCCCCTGGTTGAAGGAGAGTATTGATTTGAACATGAGACAGAGAGCTTCCGTGACATGTAACTCTAAGAAAGATTTTTACAAGTAATCAATAGTCAGTTTTCGGTAAAACAACTGGGAATTTGAGGAAAGGAAGTTTTATTAGAACCGAATGGGATGGGCATTACGGTGTAAGAAAATGCGTCTCCAGACCAAATTTTAAGGTCACCATATTCAATAAAAACTTTTTTGCTGTGGAGATGGCGGAGACTACAGTAGAGTTTACAAAACCCATTTATGTGGGATGTGCTAGTATGCACATCCCACATAAATAGGTTTTGTAAACTCTACTGTAGTCTCCGCCATCTCCACAGCAACCTATGCAAACTCCACATGTATCACATTCATCATGAGTTTAAGGAAACTCATTTTGCAGATCGTAAATTACTTTATACACACATCAAAACAAAATTTTTCGTCACCTCGGTTCCTAGAGTTCCGGAAGCTGTACCAGAAACTGGAATAGAGATCAACATAAACATCATTAACGCTATTTTTATTCCTAATGAAAACCACACATTGCATGTTGTACCACCTACAGCAAGACCTTCAGAGTTGATGGTCCCGATTGCTGTAAACACCTCTAATACTTAGTAGCACATCTTCTTGCATTGATGCATGCCTTTATTAGTCATGTCATAATATCCACAATCCTGAGTGGTCCATTTGGCATGTTGTTGGGCCTATCTGTACCGCTCTGCATGGTGTTGTGATTGCAAAGATGAACCTCGCCATGGTCGTCAGAAGTGAAGTTGCGCATGCTAATGTGCGTAGTTTGAGTCATAACACGACGTCGTGTGGCTGCAGGAAAAGCATTATTGAACATGGTGGCGTTGCTCTCAGGATGCCTTCGAACCATAATCCGTAGCTAGCGGTCATCCACTGCAGTAGTAACCCTTGGGCAGCCTGAGCGAGGCACGTCATTGACAGTTCCTGTCTCTCTGTGTATCCTCCATGTCGCTTGGGTTCACTTCAAGATGCCTGGACACCTCCATCGTTGAAAGCTCTTCCTGGCACAAAGTAACAATGCAGATGCTATCGAACCGTGGTATTGACAGTCTAGGCATGGTTGAACTACAGGCAACACGAACTGTATACCTCCTTCCTGGTGGAATGACTGGAACTGATCAGCTGTCGGACCCCCTCCGTCTAATAGGCGCTGCTCATGCATGGTTGTTTACATCTTTGGGCGGGTTTAGTGACATCTTTGAACAGTCAAAGGGACTGTGTCTGTGATACAATATCCATAGCCAACGTCTATTTTCAGGAGTTCTGGGGACAGGACTGACGCAAAACTTTCTTTGATGTGTGTATAAATACAGATAGCTTCATCTATTGGGTGACAACTGCTGTTCATATGAAGTAATGAGGTACGACAGTACTGAATGCTACATATCCCCATACAAAGCTGATAATTCTTACGGTATTGTTCCACAGAACAAGAAGGTTTTTGGCCTTATGAAGCACGAGGCGAGTGGATTGCCTGTTGCGGAGTTTGTAGCTCTGTGATAAAAAAGGTATGCTTATTGTACATTAGAAGGTGCCACCCAGAGGCAGGCTAAGGGTGTGTGTCACATGGCATTGAGAGCCCTCTCTGTCGAAGACTATTTGCGGTGCTGCACTGCAGCCAGCACATATGGTAGGCTAGACTAGTGTTCGAAAGAGAGGATCCGAATTATTTACTGTGCTGCAGTCTAAAATCGGCCTGTCCTCATGACAAAAAAAGAGTCATTTGTGATGACAGGATTGAAACCCTTCCATACTCATACTACTCACTCGTAGCGAGAGAAGGGGTGGGGAACTCTGATTGAGTGAGAGGGAGAGAATGAGTGACAGAGTGTGTCTGAATAGTAGTTATATATATATATATATATATATATATATATATATATATATATATATATATATTGCAGTCCATCAGACTTATTATTGTTGTAAAAACCTTTCCTATTGGGGCTGTTAAAATTAGATTTTAAGTGTACACAGTCTATGAGAATTATTGTAAAAGCTGTGCTACTGGGAGTGTGGAATTTAGTTATAGTAAAACTATCTGAACATTAGTTTTTAGCCTAGATTGAATAAAAACTGCAAACATTCTCATCGAGTGCTACTGAAAAAAAATGGAAAACATTCTCTATCAGTGTTACTGTTGTAGTGTGTGAGTTAAAAGTATCTCTGCATTGGAATTGCAAGAACTGCATTGTACGTCAATAATTATATTGTAGCTAGCTCAAGAACTATATTGTATCTGAGGAACTGAACTGTAATCTCAAGAATTGAGTTGTATTTGTATGAACTAAATATACGAAAAAAATTCGTTACCATACATCTTTGCTGTTGTTCTTTACAAAAAAACCTATCCCTTATTGCATTATATATATATATATATATATATATATATATATATATATATATATATATATATATATATACCCACTTTCAAAGACTTGCAGCAAATATGCCTAAAATTATAGCTGCTGTGTTTGAAGAAACCAACAGACATTAGTATATCTGGGTAAAACTGTGGAGTGTCAAAGTGCGAACAGGATTGAGAGAAACCATACACAAATTATAAGGTAAAAATTAATAAATTAATTTATTTCTCATCCAACTTTAAACTAATTTTACATTTTCATAAGCAGACACAGCCAAACTATTTTCACATGTTTTCTTCTTGAGTCGATGGAGAGTAGGACACCCATTGGATTCCAGGCCTTGAATAGCAGCTACTTTGGAAGATTAGATGCATCCATGAGACCTTCTTCCCCTTCACGTAGATGATGGTATATGTGTGGTCGAATTAGTGAAGCGACTTCACCATGTCTTTATAGGGTATGTCAGCACCATCCCTGTGAATTCCATGGTAGAAATGTGTTAACCACTTTGAACTCTTCCATGTTTTAGCGCACTTCATGTACTTGAAAGAAGCCTGTGACGCAGTGTTTACTGAGAATGTCTATATTATTCCTGCATCTCCTGTGTACACTATGAACGCAACATATTTAAATATGAACTGTCTACGCTCATCTTCATAGAAACCCTGAGCATCTGCAATGATGTTCACACCTTGAGATGCCATTGTGGAAAGCTCTAGATATGGCGCAGCACCTGTTCCTTTATACAGCTCATTGCACAACACCAGTGAGTGGGCAGTTGTTGCTCACACCATCATGCAGAACTAGAGCAAATGTGGCAGTGTGTTCTGGGAAATTTGCTGAAGATTCACATTCAGTTCGTGCAGTTATAGGTCCAGACTTAATTATGTCGTTCTGTTTTGAGCAGTCAATTACGAGGATCGGTGATAGCTTCTTGAATATCTGTTGACTGAGTAGACACACTCCTCCTTCTCCTTCAGCAGTTTCATACCAAGAATCATGAAATATCGCATATATGTTGTATGCTACACTGTATACATTTTCATCCCACTGCAAGTGTAAATTGTCATGTGGATAGAATTCTGAATTCAGGTAGATTCTGTCATTACTGAACTTGCAGTTGTCGAACACAATGGAATCATTTGCTATATTTTCTCTTCTATCAGTCAGAAACACGAATGTGATGAATCTAGGTGCCTCTAGCTGCAGTTTTAATAGCCCATGTTTGTCTGCTTGCAGTTGGTAGCACTCGCTACTCGAAAACCTCCCAAGAGCGAAATGCTAGTGATAGAAATGTAACGGAATTCAGGACTATTAAAAGCTCCCATGTTTTAGCGCACTTCACGTCCTTGAAAGAAGTCTGTGACGCAGTGTTTACTGAGAATGTTTCTATTATTGCTCACACGCTCCTCTCTGATACACTGATGTGAGGCATTTTCCATTTTATCTTGCTGATTGTGTTTACATTCTCCTCTTGAGCTCCTTGAATGTATGGGTTATTATCCAGTGCACTCCGTACAGAATGAGTTCCTATTTAGCATTCACAATAATCTGTCTCATGTCCTCAAAGTAACCCATAAGCATTTTTAAAGGTAGGCATGCAGTACGTCGCTCGTTTTCTACAACTGCTCTATCTGCCGGATCGTCTATGAACCATCCCGCATTTTCTAAACCATTCACATCCATGGGTGAATCAGAGACGTATTTTTTAAGGGTTGATGTTATGCCAACATTGCGTGTAAGGAAGAACTCAGACCTTTTGAGTTCATAGCGTATCTCTTGAAACAGGAATGCTAAAGCGATACGTGTAAGCTTGGATCCCACTGTAGTGCTGCCGTCGGTTTTCTGGAATGATTCCTCCAAATATGTGAAACTCTTGCATGGAAGCATCAGTGCATCTTTGTGCTGGATGACAATCATAATCTCATCACTCCTGTTAAGTGTGGTTGAAGCACAAGGTTTACATGAGAAGTATGTCTGACGTATGAGGGTGAGTCAAATGAAAACCTTAATTTTTTTTAAAATGTTGTTTATTGTGCAGAAGTGGTACAAAGCTGTATCACTTTTCAATATAATCTCCCTCACGCTCAATGCAAGTCCTCCAGCGCTTACAAAGTACATAAATTCCTAGACGAGGAGCATCTTCCACTGAAGTCACACCATTTGCGAACTTCCTACTCCATTCATAGACTTGCTGCTGTGACAGACATGTATCACCTCACTGAAGCTTCTTTCGTCGATGAATTTCAATAGGTTTTACACCTTCACTACGCAAAAACCGAATAACAGAACGCCGTTGTTCCCTGGTGCAAGTCGCAAGTGGGGCGGCCATTTTTTTCTGATACTGCGGGAAGTCATCTCTGAAAGTATTTTTATGGAGTGTAGCCATGTATGGAAGTGAAACATGTACGATAAATAGTTTGGACAAGAAGAGAACAGAAGCTTTCGAAATGTGGTGCTACAGAAGAATGCTGAAGATTAGATGGGTAGATCACATAACTAATGAGGAGGTATTGAATAGGATTGGGGAGAAGAGATGTTTGTGGCACAACTTCACCAGAAGAAGGGATCGGTTGGTAGGACATGTTCTGAGGCATCAAGGGATCACCAATTTAGTATTGGAGGGCAGGGTGGAGGGTAAAAATCGTAGAAGGAGACTAAGAGATGACTACAATAAGCAGATTCAGAAGGATGTGAGTTGCATTAGGTACTGGGAGATGAAAAAGCTTGCACAGGATAGAGTAGCATGGAGAGCTACATCAAACCAGTCTCAGGACTGAAGACAACAACAACAACCCTACCGAACTTGTTATATTGAGTGATGACGTTATTGCAAGGTTTCAAGCCAACTGATTTAACAAACACAACGTGTTATCACTTTGCAGTTTGGCAGTGAAGTGACGTGCTGGGAATTGCATGCACTGGTTTTATACCATACTCCTATCCTGCCTTAAATGTAATTGTACAATGATTTTCTCACCACAAACGTCAACATGTTGATTATTCTGGTCCACAATATGCAACTCCAAATAACCCAGTGTCTGAACTGTCACTGAAAAGTATATAGCATTGCTAGGAGTCTCAAACAATTTTATACCGTGTTGCAACAGAGGAGAAGAATCCGTAAATAGTATGAATCAGACTGTGGTTGAGATAGGAGTCAGTTCCAATGTTATACTCGACTCGGATTTTGCTGATGGACAGTGTGGTTCAAATGGCTCTGAGCGCTATGGAACATAACATCTGAGGTTATCAGTGCCATAGAACTTACAACTACTTAAACATAACTAACCTAAGGACATCACACACATCCATGCCCGAGGCAGGATTCGAACCTGCGACCATAGCGGTCGTGCGGTTCCAGACTGAAGCGCCTAGAACCACTCGGCCACATCGGCCAGCTGGATTGTTTGTCCACAGTCTGATGCGACTGGTAAAATTTGCTAGGATCCTTCTACAAAACCTCCTTTTAGTGAAACCCAGTGGGCGCTCTATTGAACCTTTCTGGTTAAAGTCAACCGTTGCATTCACAGTCCTTATTTCAGATTTAAGTGTATTGATGTTAGAACATAGCTCACTTCCTTTTCCAGGCTATTTTAAGACTTCGTTTAAATCGTCAGTATCGTTCACCAGACTCTATATCCAAAATGTCTTTTTCACCATTGATATCCAGATGGAGTTTGTTGTTAGTCTCAGTGATATTTGAGATGCTGTTGTGCGTCTCCAGTCCAATCAATGCAATAGTCCATTCACCAAGACTCAAATCAATTGGCGGGAAGAAATTTACACGTAATACAGATGATAGTTCTTTTAAATTCAAATTGTACGACATTGAGTCTGAATCTCAACTGATGAAGAAGTGTTTAAAACTGCTCCTTATATATTCTGTGTCTTAGTCCCTGAGTCTGAATCTCAACTGATGAAGAAGTGTTTAAAACTCCTCCTTATATATTCTGTGTCTTAGTCCTTGTAAAGGTCAGGAGAATCATGATGTGTTTCTGTCCGCAAGGATGTGTGTTAATGTACTGACAGCGCCGAAAATGGTAGAACACACGTCTTGTGCGAGCGAAGTATCGCTGTAATTCTTCTGGCGGTTGCAGATCACCAAATGAGTTGAAATAGTAGACGGTATCTGCACTTTTGATAACATATGACACACAGTTGGCGTCAAAACCAACAGCAACATCGGAATTCACTTTCACCAGTTTTCCACATTATTCCCAGTAATTTATCCCGCATAAACACATCATGGAATTCAGGAATGTTGAATTTTTTTCCAACAAGAAGATCACTACTTGTGAGTGGCGGATCAGGTAGGACTGCTAATGAGCTTTCTTTTTATTTATGAATAGGCCAAGCCCTTTCCTGTATGGTTTCAAGTATAGTCATTTTCGATGGCCGTGGCTTCCATCAAGCGGTTATGTCTTTTAACTTCTTCTAATTGCGCTTGAGAGTTTTGCGCTTTCTTGATAGTTAGAGCAATAGTTGCAACACCACAAGCGAGGGAGCCTACCGCCGAGAGAGCGGAGAGGGTTGGGATGAGGAATGGAAGATAACCACCAGACGTCTTGGTATTGGTGGAACTAGAGGTGCTTCAACCCATCCTCTTCTTCTTCTCGCACCTTTCTCCTTCAGGGCGTTTTTAGCTGCATACATTGCCATGAGTATGCACTTCTTCAAACACTTCTGCTTCCCACCCTTCTTCTCCTTCTTCTTCCTTAGTGCACAAGGTGCATATTCATAACTCGCTTGAATTCATCACTCCTAAACCCAACGTAATTTTTCCACACCTGGTTTCATCAACTGCAAATGCTGCATTGTGTTGACCTATACCAATGTCTTTCCTTCTGTGTATCGTCAGAGCCTTATTAGCTAAAATCCTCTGTGCATTGTGACGACGTGTGAGTTCTTTATTTGCAGCGCAGGCAATGCCGTGTTTCATAGACGCTTCGTCGAGCAGATTAATCCCCTGATCACCTCGTGCACAGTGCTTTTGAAGTTTTGTTCCAGATCCATGGTAGTTATAACCTGAAATGCGTAATTCCGCTGGCAGTTTATCTATAATACCACAATTTCCTCTAATGCGTCTCTTAGGATGCATGTAACGCTACTGCGGTGATTGTGGACCACGCACCCCATTATACAGTAAATTGTTAGCAACACCCCAACTATTTTGGGCTGCAGTGGCGCTCTATTGCCTCGACGTTTTATGACTCTTTCCACGAGAAACACATCCGGTTCTCAGCTTTTTCGCAACTCCTCAGTGTAGAAGCAACCTGTAATTTTTCAACTTTACAATCCTTCAAGATATAAGCTCTAGGATTCGTTCTTGGCACCTTGGAAACTGTAAATATCTCTGTTAAGCAGTTCAGTAGGTAAGATTTCTCAAATTCTGTCTTGTGTTTTGAGATACATGCCAAATCACCGACATTAAATTTCTGTTTACGTGGATCCAGCATTTTAATACACTAGTACACTGTATTCATGAGTCCATTGTTACAAACATAGACTGCTCTCACTTTCATTGTTCTATGTTTGGTTTGATTGCACTGAGCAATTATTTATGAGAGAATATCTGTCCATTTGTATGAGCCACGAAGACTAAAATGCATCCGCATTTGACCTTTTATTGTTCTGTTCAGACACTCTATGACACATGCCTTCAGGTGGGTGAATGTTGAGTAGTGATGTATTCCACACCGCTGCATCACAGTCTTGAAATACCTATTGTAAAACTCTCCATCATGATCGTTTTGGAGGTTGTCTGGGCATCGATTCCTCACTCTCTGTAGCAAACACTCAAAACACATCTGCAAAATTTGTACCTATTTTTGTTTTAACAGATAATGACCAGACAGATTTGGAGAATGTGTCAATAACCATTAAAATATATTTGAATCCATTATTCTCATGTAAATATTCCTTCATGTTTACAAGATAAACCTGCCATACGTCATACACACCTCTAATCATAACATACGAGGGTATGTTTTGCTAGCTGATTTGTGCACTTCTCGAACTACTATCTCCATACTTATTTGATGGTAGCTCTCTCTCTAAGCTCCGAGATTGTTGAAACAGCCTCTTTTGAATCAGCTGTATTACCTGCAGCAGCTGATGCCATGAACAGCCATAGTCGGTTTATTAGCTCGTTTGAGTCGTCATAATATATATACTGTGAGATGCGGGTTGCTCGCTGCTTTATGCTCAATGTCAATAAAATCGCCGTTGCTGTTGTTGTTTTCACCATCAAGTATTGGTTTTATAATGGTTTTGTATTTATTGCTGCTCAGGCTTTTTGTGATCTTATGTACATCAGTCAAATGCAGTATTTCACTGTAAATTTCCCTATCATCAACTGAATAATTTATGGTTTTTTTAATGGATCTTAGGAAAATAAGATTCATTAAGCTAGGTGTTCTCTCAAATCGTCTTTCGCCAATCTGCCTTGTGTCATCAGTTACATTTATAGGCTGCATGCCCAACATGTATGGTCTCCCTATGCTAATATCAAATGTCCATTCTCTCTGGCCAGGGACATGACGGATAATGAATTCGTCAATGCCTACAGCAATCATTATAGTGTGGTTTTGTTTTTGCAGAGAGCTGCATGAGAGATTCAGTAACCGACTTAAAGGTCTCTCTTAGTGTTTGATATTGATCCATATACCCTAACCTTAGCAACAGTAATTTCTCTCGAAGAGCTTTCCGCACTTGAACGGCTTTTTGCTTCGTTGATATCTTGGAGTATATTGATCAGACATCTCTGCAGTGTGAGGCTTTATATATCCACTCTTCTTCTTACTATGTGACACATCCTCCTTCCCAACAACAAGGGCCTCTACATTTGTTTTCTCCTCAATAGCCTTGACGTTTCCAGTTTCAGTTAAGTTGGATATTTTCTTACCCATTTAATTAACTAATTCATTTAATGCACTGATCATTCTCAAAAGAGTCTGGTAATAATCTCTATCTCCCTACGCATACCTCTAACTTTATGCACTATAGCTTGAATTTTCGCATCGATGTACAAGCAAATGTCCCGTCCATGTACACCCATTCTCTCGGGTTGAGAGCTAGACATGCATCCGAATTTGTCGTGGTGCAGAGTACAGGTGTACTGATGTACTCACCTCTCATACCAGGCTATATATACAGAAACTCTTGGAAGTTCCACCTGTACCTAACCTACTGTTCTGCTAAAAGGATCCTTCCTTTTGCATCTTCACAGGACCTATCACTGACTACAGAGTCCTTATGATAAGGATGATTCACCCACCCTGCAATGATACTAACTACGCCGGTACCGGCAGGTAGTTAACATACATAGAAACTACACTTGAAAGGATAATAATAGTATGTGTAGCCACTGTAGTTCCATCACTTAACCAATTGATCTATATTGACTACACAGAAAAACAGCTATATATTTTACTCATGGTCAATCATCATCTCAATAACTCATATAGCATTTTAAAAAATTAATAATTGTAGTACTTTGGCTATAATGAGATAGGTATGAAATAAAACACAAACACGGTTTGAGATTATATATACATAAATTATTTATTTGAAAATGATACATAAGGTGTAAAACTTCAGGAATATCATTAAAATCTGTATGTATCTTCTTCTTCTTCTTCGAACCTATACAGTGTTTACCAAATATACCGTTCTGACATGCAGTAAATTCAGTGCATATCTGCCTCAGGCCAATAGATGACTCTCAGTACTCAGGTTTTTCACATACATTTAATGTGTTTCTCTGTAACTTTAGCATTCATGTGCGAACAAAGGTGCTGCTTACAGTCATGAAAAGGTACACTATGCACACGTAGGGAGTTAACATCATTGTATGCAGTCTACACTAGGCAATCAATGGTTCAGTCTGTCCAATGCAAGACGTATGGCAGTGTCCAGATTGTATAACTTCGTAACTGAGGCATGTTTAAGATAAACACAGTTGTCACCTGATTTCACACATAATGCCCAGTCATCACACACTGTTGTAATAGAAAGTGTCACACCAGTAAGGCAAATGTCTAGGGGGGGGGGGGGGGCACGAGCTGGATAATACTCAGTAGTCATCTGCTGATTGATGTAACACTCTGTACAACATATTTCATCCCAGTCGAACTCGGAAATTGGCACTTTAACACATTTGGATACATTTTCAATCTCCATCCTAGCTTGCAGCCCCCAGACATGATGTGCTTCTATAGCAATGTTTACACGTTTCGATCCACAGGGAGTTACATTGCATGTGGAGGTGAAAAGCGTAGGTGCACTCGACACCTCATCCACTGCGTCTGCACTCTTTGGTTGCACTATCACAGGGGAGTTCTGCTGGGATGGGGCATATGTTGATGATCAGTACTGACCTCCATCTTGTTGTTTAACACCGCCAGCGAGAGCATGTGTGGGGGGCAATTCGCATGTCCTCATCACACAAAACAATGAGTGGGACAGACAACAGCAACTCCTTGTCCTGCTCCATCAAGAGGGCTATGTGCACTACTGGATCCCACGTGGCCACTAATGGTTCAGACCTGCTGGATGCTGTTGCTGCAGGTCTCGACAAGATGGCAGCTGACGTTGCTACAGGTCCAGACGTGGCGTCAGAGCTTGGCATGTTAGCGCTTGACCCCGTTGTTCAAAGACGAGGAGGCGTTAGACATGGACGAGGACGTGAAAACGTTGAATAATAACAATAAAACTAAGGCTAAGCAGAGAGAAAGATGTGATATGGGACGCTTACTTTTCCGTTTAATCCTTTTCTGCATGACTGTGCTAGAGTGCGACTGCTGTTGACGCTTCATTGTTCTTCTGCTGCTGCTTCTGACTGACTGGACAAGACTGAGGTCTCAAAGCTGCTGAGCCTCACCTATATCTCCTACCATGACGCCACCAGATACTACCATCCAATCGGCTGAAGTCGAGCACGTGACTGGATTAAGGTTCCCTATTGGTTCCCGCACTTCCCCCCCCCCCCCCCCCCCCACTAGAACGTCATCTAGGATTACATCATGGAATGGACAACAGCGCTCTCTGGTGGTTGTACTGTGTACTATACCATTTGGGCTTCATAGTGAACACACTGTTTGCCACCATCTTGGATAACGATACCCTCATCATCAGCTGACTTCTGTCCATTTTCATGGACGTCAGTGTCCTCTGCTGGTGGTAGTGTGTACTAGGTCAGATGAAGTCCAGACCTTGTGGTGAACACACTGGACGGTGGTGCTGCCTTTTATTGTTTAAATAAAGACTGGTGCATGATTTAGACAGTTGACGATTAGCAAACATGTTTGCAGAGTCTTTTAGATGGATTATTATTTTGACAACTTACGGGTTGTTTGACTCTCTGGACATAAAGGTATTGCATTATTTATTAGTGGTTTGCAGGTCTGTAGGTTGTGCAATGCATTATTTTGACAGTTTACAATTAGCAATCGCATGTGTAGAAGATTATACATGAGTTATGTATGTGTGTTCTGTATCACTGTGTTAAATACACTCCATCCCTAAATAAATTGGTGCAAAACAAATGAAGGATACTCCTTCCTGTTTCCACCTGCCCAGTGCTGGCTGAGTCCTTTTCCCACCAACCCCTAGGACGAGGTAGCGACTGGGTGACTTAGGTTAGTGGAGGTGAGCTTTGTTTCCCTCAATTTTCTTGTGTTGGTAGAGAAACCCAAAGTGACCTTTCTTCACCGCCAAAATTCAAACTTGGCACCGGTTCCTAGGGCCTAGTTGGGTGACTTACATTAGTGGAGGTAGCCCATGTGACCTGTCTTCCAGCGATATTCTTAGGTTAGTAGAGATAACAGTTCTATGATGCATTATCTGTTGGAATTTGAACTTCTCGCAATTTTCTGGGGGAGGTGGGCGTGGCACTTTCCCATCAAAAGGCGTCATATTGGATAATCGGTTTTTCCGTCATCATCTGACGTCATGGCCGTCATGTTGGATGAAGTCATTCACTGTTGCCAAGTCTACACGCTGCCATCTTGGATGACGTCATCGCCGCTATCTTGGGTGCATCCGGCAACAATGTAATGTGGGGTAGCACCCCTGCAGCTCTCCTACTGACACAACAGTCTGTGGACTGTGACTCAAACGGATATTTGAACACCAAAGAAGTACTTAGCAGGTAACTGATCTTCATCTCCCCAGCGGCACTTGCGGCTGCTGCTGCTGTTAGTATGCTTTATGTTGATGATGAAAGTGCAAATGCTTGACCTCTGAGAAACTCGTAGAAGTACAGAAGCAGAATGACGGCGAGCTGGGACGTTGTTTGTCTTATATAGCTTCTATGACGTCGAATCACGTCATTGATGTAGTAGTCAATAGGTGGGCAGCAATCTAACGGTAGGGGTGCTACGTCATGAATGAATTATGACTGCGCTCCTAGTGGGAAATCCTCGAACTTCTCGTTTGATCATTGAATTTCCAAGTGATGCATTCAGTTATTGAATATCATTAAAATTGGATTGGAATTAAGTACTTAGGTAATCCACACGTCAGATGCAGAAAGTGTCACATGTGTTTCGTTAGAATGGCTAGCATTTCTAGAAGACTATCTGTGATGGCAGTATGTGTGTGCGGGCTAGAGGCCATGACATCAGTGTTTGTGAGCTCGCGGGTGTACGCCCTGTTAGAATTGCATGAGAGAGGAAGCACTCCAACATCTCTCTCTCAGCACTTGACTACAGGTAGGGAGGGAGTGATGGGACTTCAACACACTGCGAACAACGATCTTGGATTACATAATGGGAGCACACTCTAGTGGCAGTACTGTGAACTAGCTCAGTTTGAGTCTGGACCTCGTGGTGAACATACTGTTTCCCACCATCTTCGATAATGGTACTCGCATCATCAGCTGACGTCATGCTGGCATCTTGGATGACAGCGCCTTCTCCTGGTGGTAGCGTGTACTAGTGGTTCGGACCCCGCAGTGAAGACACTGGATGGCTGTACTGCATGAAATTGTTTAAATAAAGACTGGTGTATGCAAAATAAAGACATATGTCCTGAACTCGTCGAGTTCTTTTCCCACGAAGCCCTAGGAGAAGGTGGCACTCAAGTGACTTAGGTTAGTGGAGGTAGTCCAAGTGTCCTTTCTTTCGCGCCATTTTCTTAGCTTAGTAGAGAAACCCCAAGTGACCTTTCTTTACTGCCAAAATGCAAACTTGGCACCAGTTTCAAGGAAGAGATGGCGGTCAGGTGACTTAGGTTAGTGGGGTAGCCCAAATGTCCTATCTTGCCATGATTTTTCTTAGGTTAGTAGAGATAACTGTGGTGTGAGGAATTATCCTTTTGGAATTTGAACTTCCCGCCATTTTTCTGGGGGAGGGGAGTGCAGTTAGGTTAGTGGAGGTAGCCCAATTGACCTATCTTTCCACCAAAATCCGCCATCTTGAATGACGTCACAGCCGCCGTCTTGGCTGATGTCATGCACTGTTGCCAAGTCTACACACCGCCATCTTGGATGACCTCCTCGCCGCCAGCTTGGAAACATCTGGCGACAATGTAGAGTGGCTCAGAATCCGCTTTGTCCCAATAGTACCGTTGTCTCTGATGAACATTCCCAGCTGAGGACAACATATTGGGTTGAGAAGTCTTTGAACTACCCACATATCTATGAATTTATTTCACATGTTTATACCTACGTTCACAGCCTGCAATGTGGCGCATTGTCAAATGCTTTCCAGAAATCTAGAAATACGGAATCCACCTGTTGCCCTTCATCCACAGCTCTCAGCATATTATTTCAGAAAAGGGCAAGCTTAGTTCTGCATGAGCGATGCTGTCTAAATCGTGCTGATTCGTGGACATACGCTTCTTAGCCTCAAGAAAGTTTATTGTATTCGAAATGGGAATACGTTCAAGGATTCTGCGGCAAACAGAAGTTATACCTTCGTTTACAGCCTGCAATGTGGCGCATTGTCAAATGCTTTCCAGAAATCTAGAAATACGGAATCTGTAATTTTGCGGGTCCCTTTTTTTACCCTTCTTATACTGTATACACCTGCGCTTTTTTCCAGTCGCTCGGTAGTTGGAGCTGGGCAAGAGATTCACGATAAATGTAAGCTGGGTAAGGGGCGAGCGCCATAGAGCACTCTATGTAAAATCGAAGTGGAAGTCCATCCAGACCTGGTAACTTATTTGCTTCCAAATCTTTCTGTTGTTTCTCTACGCCAGGTATGCTTATTACTATGAAATGACAGTATGTTCATACGATTCTCCTGTGTGAACGATTTCTTGAACGTGAAATTTAAAACTTCGGCTTTCGTTTTGGTATCTTCAACTGCCCAGAGTGGCCAACAAGGGACTGAATGGGAAGCCCTCAACCCGTTTTGCGATTTTACATATATCGAAAATTTTCTTGGGTTCTCTGCCAGATCTTTTGCTAACATGTGACTGTGGTGGTTGTTGTATGCTTCGCGCAAAGATCTTTTCACAGATGCACGAATTTCTACCAAACTTCGCCTTTCGTCATTTATGCACTGAGAGTGCTACAGCCTCTGCTTTTTCAGCATCCGTAGAATTTCGTCATTAAACCATATTGGATCTTTCCATCCTTTATCCACTTACTAGTCACATAACTCTCCACACCACGAATGACAATCTGCTTAAACTTTGCCCACAATTCCTCTACATTCATCTTACTGGAACTAAGTGATGCCAATTCACCAAGTAAGATGTTAATAACTGCTTATCTGCTCTATCTAACAGAAACATTCTCCTTGCCTTTTTGAGTGATTTATTAACTTTCGGAATCATAGTTACTATAATAACATCGTATCGCTAATCTCTGTTTCTATAATGACATTGCGAATAATATCTGACCTATTTGAAGCTATAAGTTCTAAGATATTTCCATTGCATGTGGGGTACCATGCTAGCTGTTCAAGAGGATTTTCAGAAAACGTGTTCAAAAGTATTTCGCATGACTGCTTGTCTGTAACTCCTGCAATGAATCCATAGACATCCCAGTCTATACTCGACAGGTTAAAGTCGCCATCAACTAGTATTGCATTATCTGGGTAATCAGCGTTATTGACTGTAAACTTTCATTGAATGACTCTGGAACAGTCACAGCAGAATTGGGTGGCCGTTAAAATCACACAAAATTAACTTGTTTTCACCTACAACTGTTATACGAAACCAGATGACTTTACTGTAACACTCAACTTCGACCTCAATTGAGACAGCATTTTTGTTAACTGCTATGAACACTCCCCTTCCTATGACCTCTAATCTATCTATCTGATATACGTCCCACGACTCACTAAATATCTCAGAGCTTTTCACTTCGGGTTTCACCAAGCTCTTGGTCCCAAAAATAATTTGAACGTGAGAACTTTCCTGGAGAGCAGTAAATTCGGGAACTTTATTACGGAATACTACAACAGTTTACGATAAAATTGTGAGAGTCGAAGTGTCTTTATTCTGAACACCGTTTGACTTCCCTCGCAGCATATGGACTGGCAAATGTTCAGAAGAGCACCTCAAACTACTGTCTAACCTAAAAAACAATCATGTGCACCACGCAAGTACTCTGCTAATAGAGAAGCTGCTTCCTTTGTGTAGTGCACCACTGACCTATCAAGGGGAGCCCTGTAAATCCCCACACAATAACATAGGTCCAGAAATCTGCAACCAAAACCGTTACAGAGTGGACAAAGTCTATGGTTGAGACTCTCCACTCGGCTCCAAACTAAAGGACCCCAATCAACTCTGGGAACTATGCTGAAAATTGCGAGCTCTACTTGCACCCCAAGCACATGTCCGGCAGTCTTCACTGCCTTTACTAACCGCCTATACGAACTGACGATCACATCGGAACCCATGAGACAGGTGTCGTTAGTGCCGACATGAGCCACAACTTTCAGATGACTGCACCCTGCACGTTCGATAGCCATTGGCAAGGTTGCGTCCACATATTAGATGAGGGGCCCCGGCAGACATACTGAGTGCACATTGGCTCTTTTTCCGGTTCTGAACGCTATCTGCCTAAGGGGCTCCATAATGCATCTAACATTGAAGCTCCCATTAACTAGTAAACCCCTCCACCCCACGTGTCTGCTCGGATCCTGCTGAAGAAGCGACGACCTGTCCACTCACAGTGTGAATGGGTGAGTCCAGGTGGCCAGTCTCCACATTGTCCCTCCACCTCAAGCGATACAAACGCATTACAAGCGATACAAACGCATTAGAAGGAGCCTCCGAAGTAGAGCCTGTGGGCAAAAGAAGTGACACATAAGGTTTCCCAAGTGACACACCAGGTTCATCGCCACCGCTACATCCTGAGGCAACAGCCTGAATGTGACTGAGCTGGCTCCAGCAGACACACTGCTTGTTGTTACCACACTGCACTGGAGCAATGACCTCTGCATGACATCGACAAACCCTTGGCTGCCTGAAACCACGCCATGCCTCTGAATGCATTGAAAAACTCCAGATACATTGCACCCTTGCATCTGCGACTTGCAACTGCCCACACTTGTCTTTATTCTCACGCACATAAAGTGAATCTTCAACTGTGTCACAAAAGTGATGCCATCAGGGACAAGATTAAATGTGTCTAACACGAGCTCCTCATGAGTAGATAGCAACTAGACCATCTATGGCAATCACATCCATTTATCGTCTCTTCCTTGCTGCCATACAAACAACATGCTGACATGGTACCTCTACTAACACACATGAAGATGGCCACAGCTCGCTCGCTCATTCCCCGCCGAATTTTCGTGGGATCCCCCCAAGTTTGGTTGATCATCACACTTGGCATCCTCGTAAATACCGACCAGCCTGCCGGGGTGGCCGAGCGGTTCTAGGCGTTACAGTTTGGAACCGCGCAACCGCTACGGTCACAGGTTCGAATTCTGCCTCGTGCATGGATGTGTGTGATGTCCTTATGTTACTTAGGTTTAAGTAGTTCTAAGTTCAAGGGGACTGATGACCTCAGAAGTCGAGTCGCATAGTGCTCATAGCCATTTTTTTGAACATCACCGACCACACCAACCGCCACCTGACCTACTGATGGTTGCCAAAGCATCAGTGGATGAGCTCTTACAAAGAAGCATAGTCTAGCCCTCTGACAGTTCCTGGCCTTCACCGATAAAACTGGCTCTGTCAGCTTATGCAGTGACAATATAAATCTTAATGCTCGCACCATAATAGAAAATTACCCTCTACCAGCAATACGGGACTTCACCCGCTATTTGGCGAACGTCTCCGTTTTCAGTGTTATCGATTGCAAAATGGCGTATCTACAAATACCTATGCACCCTGACAACATCCCAAAATAATTTGTTCAGGTAAGAGTGGAACTCGCGTTCATACGTCCTGGGAATCGACGATTTGTGTATGTTACTGGCACTGATAGTGGCAATATTGGTCCCTGTAATACCAAGACTTTCGAGAGTGTTAAGTTTGAAATTGAATAATAAATGACAAACAAAATATCTCTTGTTAAGTAATTACAAATTAAAAATTTTATGATTTTTTAAAATTTACTTGTACTGTGAAACTTTGGTTCCTGTCAAATTTCGTGCTTTTAGATCAACGAGAAGTACCATATAGGTTGTAATGTGTGAGTCTGGTAGTATTTAAATATGTGACATATGTGACATAAATGGCCGTATCTTTTCATTCTACTTATAAACTTCAATTTTTTTGGACCACCAAGAGCCCATAGACCTTACTCTGCGACATAAATTTCATCGTTATACGTCTCACCGTTCTTGAGAAAAAAGGGTCTTAACAGATGGACAGAGAAAGTCAGACGGCAAATGGCAAAAAAAAATATTTTTTTTGTTGTGATATAATTACAAATTAACACTTTTCGCATTTTCTTCTTTACTTTTACTTTTAAATCTTGCTTCTTGGCAAATTTCATGATTACAGATCCAAGGGAAGTACAGTATAGATTTTGATATGTAACGTAAATGGCCATATCTTTTGACTGCGTTAATTTAGAAGCTTACTTTTTTTACAACAAGGAATTGTCGACTTTAATATGTGGCATAAATTGCGAGATGATATGTCTACCCTTTTCTGAGAAAAACTGTTTTCAACAGTTAGATAGACAAGACAAAAAGATAGGCAACAAAGTCATTCTATTAGGGTACCATTTTTACCAACTGAGGTACAGAAACTAAAAACAGCCATAATCACGCCATCTGATCTATTCTAATTCAAGTTCATGCAGTACACATTTCAAAGTTGCAACGCTTCATTAATGGAATACTTTTCAACATCTCATTTTCTTAATGCCTACCTAGATGCAATATTCCCAATATGGAATCACGCAACAAGCATTGAAGCAAGGTTTAGGCATTCTCACTCAGAATGGTAGGAGATAGAGAAGATCCAAAGAAGAGCGGCGCGTTTCGTCACAGGGTTATTTGGTAACCGTGATAGCGTTACGGAGATGTTTACCAAACTCAAGTGGCAGACTTTGCAAGAGAGGCGCTCTGCATTGCGGTGTAGCTTGCTCGCAAGGTTTCGAGAGGGTGCGTTTCTGGATGAGGTATCGAATATATTGCCTCCACTTACTTATACCTCCCGAGGAGATCACGAATGTAAAATTAGAGAGATTAGAGCGAGCACGGAGGCTGTCAAACAGTCGTTCTTCCCGCGAACCATGCGCGACTGGAACAGGAAAGGGAGGTAATGACAGTGGCACGTAAAGTACCCTCCGCCACACACCGTTGGGTGGCTTGCGGAGTATAAATGTAGATGTAGATGCAGATAGTGTCATAATAAACTAAGACAAATGTCAACTTAATTGTTAAGAAGTTATTTTTCTCGTACACATCGTAAAGGGATCAGGAATTAGGTCCAGACCACATGTTGAGGTCATCCTTCAACTGCCTCTACCACATGACAAGAATGACACAGATTCACAGACATGAAAATTTTCTACAGGAGACATCAGCCTGAAGCAGCAGCTTTGCAAGCATCCCTGTCACAAACTCTGGCGGGCAAAAATACCAATGCCAAACGTAAAGTCACAGATCAGATACAGGCAGTGTTTGAGCCAGATACAAACAGCGTTTGAGCGCATCAAACACTACCTCACACTAGCCGTCATTTTGACACACCCCATACTAATGCACAGCTCGTCATAACAGCAGATGCGAGTTACTCCATTCTTGGGGGTGTGTTACAGCAAGATTCAGGAGGCATGCTACTGCTATTCCAGGTCTTCTCTTGTAAACTCACATTGTCCCAATGCAGGTGGTCATCTTACAACAGGGGGATCCTGGAGCTCCACGAGGCAGTGTGATATCAGGCAGGACATTGAAGGATCCTCCCTTATTATTTGCAATGATCTCTGCCCTCTCGTAGACTCTATCCACCAATGGTATCGGCACTTGGACTATGTGCCTCAGTTTACAACTGACATCCTCCATCTTAAAGTCGCAGAAAACGTTACTGGATTATTTTTCATGGGTCAGTTCCTTGTCTTCCATTATCAATTATGAACAGTTTACCAAGGAAAAACAATAACGGCCATCTGTTACAAGCCATTACTCACGACCCACACAGCAACCTTAGAACTGAACTTCGCTATATCCCAGAATGACAGTGCTCATAATATGTGATACTTCTCAAAAGAAGATACGCACTCGCATACCTGAAAGCTTCCCTCAAACCATCTTCGAACAGCTTCACAATCTGGCACATCCAGGCTTTTGCCCTACAATCCACTTACTCATGGAGAGATTTATTTGGCACGACCATCATTTGGTCAGTTTGAGATTCCTAAAGGACGCTTCCAAACCGTTCACGTCGACCTCGTCAGCTCTCTGCCAGTATCAGACGGCTACTGCTACATCCTATTGGCTATCAACTGAATTACACAGTGTGTCGTGATGATACCACTTTAAAAAAATTGTGACTGAAGCCAACGCAAAGGCATTCATTGAAACATGGATATCAAAATTTAGCTGTCCTCCGTCAATCATTACTGACCTTCGCGGACACTTTGAGTAGGCACTCTTCTCTGAACTGTGTAATTTGACAGGTACCACACAGCTAAGAACTGTTGCATATCATCCACAAAGTAACGACTGGTGGAACATTGGCACCACTCATTAAAAGTGGTCCTTATACGCCACGGAGGACTATGGTTGGAGGCACTTCCTTGGATTTTTCTCAGAGTCCGTTCAGGACACAAACACGATGTTGGAGCGTCATTTGCTGAAGTCCTATAGGGTAAGGCACTGTCTTTCCTGAAAACCGACCCACGATCTGCCAGACCTAGTCGCTCTTGTTAAAAAACACATAGCACTCCTCAGAAATCGTCGCTTCTCCCACACTCAGTACTAAAAGTGTTCGTCCACAAAGCTCCTGCACATTGTGACTTTGTCATGTTAAGAGACGACACAGTATGTCTTGCACTACAACACCCCTACACAGAACCAAAAAAAGGTGCTTCTATGAGTCAGTCGAACCTTCTTCACCTTACTGAACGGTAAACCAAAAACGTTTCCGTTAACAGACTGAAAACCGCATGGACATTAAACAATACCACATCCAATGACGACTCGGGGGAAGTACCCTCCTCCCAACGGCCAACGACCAACGACCCTCATGCTATCAACGGTATATCATCGACCTTCGAACTCGGTTTAGACGTCAGTGACTTCGGTCCTAAGGATCTTACCTTCAACATTATAGACAACAACCTCATCACTGAAGGACAACCCGTGGATTATGAGAGCACAGACGGTTCCATCGTGCGGCATTCCATAAAACCATCGCACTGCAAATGAGATCGACGCAGTTGCCCTCACTTCCACTTCTCGAATGACAGCGTGCTCTTGGTCATGTCACCGCCCTTACTCCCGACGAAGCCCGCTCTGTGGCTGGCAGATTCTGCACCATATGACGTACTGCTGTGCCATCTACTCTCGATGCCCTCACACACTCGTGGTGTGGTTGTCACCACTGCGTGCTCGCCCACTTCCACAATTTTAGCTGTACGCCATCTGGCATACCTCATCACCTTACCACAGTGCTCGTTCCTTCAGTTGCAATAATACAGTTTTAGTACGTGCACAGGAGAGGAGGACGAATGGGGAGATACCACCCAAAGATGTATCTGTTCAGTTAGCGATCTACACCCTTCAGATGTAAGCCATCATGAGGATTGCTACAAAAGGTCCTTCATAGGTTCACTGCCTGAATCTGGACTGAGTCGGCGCCCTGAGAATGAAGAAATTAATGTGTCCACAGATGCAGTTCCTACAAGATTGAAAGACATCAATGAAATAAAACAAATACAATAAACTTGAAACGTAAGGAACTGGAGGGACTTAGGATGAAATCCAAAGAAAAGTCAGTCATTGGAGATGAGAATGCTGTATTGTACCATCTTGTCGGACACGCCAGGAACAGAAGAAGAATTTTCGTTGATGGACTTCATATCGGTGATGGTAACATAATCACCACCCAGGAGGGAAAAATTGAAGCAATCTCCACGTGCTATGAAAGCATGTATGCATCTGGAAAAGCAAACGAAGAAGAATCTTCCACGAATATCGCGAGATGAAGATGAGAGCATTTCTTCGGACATCACACAGGAGATAGTGGAAATACATGCGCAGCTCTACTGCTTGGAAATCTTGAGGACCTGATGGAGTGCACATCAAATGAAATAAAAGATTTTGGACCCTAACAGGAGAAAAGTTCACCAAAATTGTCAGTAAAGTCTTATGGGGGAAACCTAGTGCCTGCAGAATTCAAACAATGCAAAACTGTGTTGATCTCGAAGTACAGAGGCTACAAAAAAATAAATAACCCATGCCGATCTTGTTTTAAAATTCGGATTATGAAATTATAGCTCGAGTAATTAATAAGCGCTTTATACAGTGCACCACTGATGTCATGGGCCAACAGCAGGCTTGTGCTTTTCGAACAACTATTTTACAAACTGTGGTTTTGTACCGTGATGTTATTGCCCTAACACAGACAAGTAACATTAAATATGGACTGCTTTTCATAGACTTTGTGGGGATTTCAATGTTGATTCCCTGAAAGAGTGTAATAGGAAGAATGACCTTGTAGTATAACTCAGTTCTTTCAATTTGAGCTCCGTCATTGATTTTCCTACTCGGATAACAAAGAACAGCAGGAAATTGAGAGATAACTTTTTTATAGACCAAGATAAGTTTAAGGACATAAATGCTTATCCTGTTGAGAATGGTCTTTCAGATCATGGTGCACAGCTAGTTACAGTACATGACAATGCTCCATGCAGTATATCAAATCAGAATTTCAAAGCAGTGCGTTCAATTAACAATATAAATACTGCAAACTTTAGGGAAAGCCTAAAGGAGCTAGACTGGGATGAAGTGTATATGGAACCCGATGCAAACTTGAAATATAACTTATTTCACGATACATATTTAAGGGTATTTGAAAATTGTTTTCCCAAGAAAATAGTGAAACATAATTCCAAGAAAACATATAAAAAACCTTGGCTAACTAAAGGAATAAGAATAGCTTGCAACCGTAAAAGAGAACTGTATCTATCAGCAAGAGGGAGTACTGACCCCGAAATTGTTCAATATTATAAAAACTATTGTGCAGTACTAAGAAAAGTTATTAAAAAGTCCTGAAGCATGGGTATCATGTCTGAGATCAGTAACTCTGATAATAAAATGAAAGCAATTTGGAATATTATTGAAAGGGAAACAGGGCAACCAAGAGCACAGGAAGACTTTAGTGCCATAAAACTGAATGACAAGTGTACTAACAAACAATCTGAAATTGGAAATATTTTCAATAATCATTTTCTAAATGTTGTGGAGAAAATAGGATCTAGATCTTCACAGAAGAGGCAAGGCTTCTAATAGAAGAGGCCATACCTGTGCAATTTGAAACAACTGTATTTCCACGAACCTCTCCCTCTGAAATCAGTAAAATAATAAACTCACTGAACAGTAAAAGCTCTTACGGAATTGATGACTTTCCAGAAAGATACTTAAAGCTTGTTCCCCACAGATAAGTGGATTCTCAGCCATGTATGTAATAGCTCTTTGGAGGAGGGTGTTTTCCCTGATAGACTGAAATATGCCATTGTAAAACCATTGCATAAAAAGGGGGATACGTTGGATGTCAACAAATATCGCCCAATCTCTCTTCTGACAGCTCTATCAAAATTTTTTGAGAAAGTAATGTATTCACGAGTAGCCTCCCATATTTGTAAAAATAAGGTACTAACAAAATGTCAGTTTGGTTTTCATAAAGGCTTTTCAACAGAAAATGCTATATACGCTTTCACTGATCAAATATTAAATGCTCTGAATAACCAGGCATCACCCATTGGTACTTTTTGTGATCTCTCAAAGGCCTTTGACTGTGTAAATCATGGAATTCTTTTAGATAAGCTAAATCATTATGGTTTGAAGGGGGCAGTGCACAAATGGTTTAATTCATACTTAACTGGAAGAATGCAGAAAGTTGAAATAAGCGGTTCATGTAATGTTAATACAACAGCTGATTCCTCAAACAGGGGGGGCTATCAAGTACGGAGTCCCACAGGGTTTGGTCTTAGGTCCTTTACTGTTCTTGATACACATTAATGACTTAGCATTCCATACTGATGAAGATACAAAGTTAGTTCTTTTTGCTGATGATACAAGTATAGTAATAACATCCAAAAACCAAGTGATGTAACTGTAAATGATGTTTTTCACGAAATTATTAAGTGGTTCTCAGCAAATGGACTCTCTTTAAATTTTGATAAAACACAGTATATACAGTTCCATACAGTAAATGGCACAACTCCAGTAATAAATATAGACTTTGAACAGAAGTCTGTAGCTAAGGTAGAATTTTCAAAATTTTTAGGTGTGTCCATTGATGAAAGGTTAAACTGGAAGCAACACATTGATGGTCTGCTGAAGCGTCTGAGTTCGGCTACGTATGCTATTAGGGTTATTGCAAATTTTGGTGATAAGAATCTCAGTAAATTAGCTTACTATGCCTACTTTCATTCACTGCTTTTGTATGGTATCATATTCTGGGGTAATTCATCGTTGAGTAGAAAAGTATTCATTGATCAAAAACGTGTAATCAGAATAATTGCTGGAATCCACCCACAGTCATCCTGCAGACATCTATTTAAGGATCTAGGGATCCTCACAGTATATATATTCACTTATGAAATTTGTTGTTAATAACCCAGCCCAGTTCAAGAGTAATAGCAGTGTGCATAGCTATAACACCAGGAGAAAGTATGATCTTCACTATGCAGGGTTAAATCTGACTTTGGCACAGAAGGGGGTAAATTTTTCTGCCACAAAAGTCTTTGGTCACCTACCAAACAGCATCAAAAGCCTGACAGATAGTCAACCAACATTTAAAAATAAATTAAAAGAATTTCTAGATGACAACTCCTTCTACTCATTGGCTGAATTTTTAGATATAAATTAAGGCAGGGAATAAAAACTAACTTAAGCATTAGTGTCATGCAATATTTTGTGTAATGTAATATCTTGTACAGACATCTTTCTTTAACCTGACACATTCCACATCATTACAAAGTGTCATATTCATGATCTATGGAACAAGTATTAATCTAATCTAATCTTCAACAATGCATTTGATCAAATTAATCACAAATACCTTATGAGAGACAATGCGCCCAATGGACGTCCTGCCAATAACCATCGACATCATCAACAACACGGAAATGAGTGTTGCTGTACAAATCTCCGTTAATTATCAAATGACAAATGAAATTGAAATAAAAACATGTGTTACCGAAGGAAACCCCTTATCAATGCTTCTGGTCGCCATATCGCTGGAACCTTTCCTGAGACAGCTACAGCATAGATTGATAGGCATTACTGTTCAATAAACAAAGACCGTGGTCTGTGCAGGGGTGGACGTTGTAGGCGTATTCATCAGAGTCCATGCAGATGTGTTACAACTAGAGATGGCAGTTATAAAATATTGTTCCGCCTTAGGTGCCAAGGCAAGTGAAAACAAAAGTACATTTCTGCATATAAAGGAGCTTACTAACTTGTACACTGAGTAAACGAACCATGTTAGTGAATACAAGGCTCCTGGAATACCATTGACAACTTTCCTTTTAACAATGTTAACAATTAATTGGTGGAAGATGGCAAGGAAAATCAAGGGAGCGTGGATTGAAAATTGCCAGTGTAGCATAGACCAGTTCCAGAGAATACAGTTTATCAACAAGTATAGCTTATCCACCGCCTACTATAGAGCATAAGTACTCCTGATCCCTTCATTGATGGCGAAGATGATCACGTCCATCTTAATAAAGTTCTTATGGAAAGGGGACTTGTTTCGAGTGCCTATGAAGACAGAGATGTTGGATCCAAGCAATGGAGGAATAGGACTAAAGAACTAACCGCCATCAAGTCTAGAGCAATGGTACTGTGTGGCAAACGAACATTGAGTGTAGTGTGTAAGAATCCAGAATGCATTATACAAAACTGTACGTATTTGTCAGGCTGGAAAGTGTGAAACCGCCAACAAATATACAAAAACTAACTTTTAAACTAAAACATATTAGGGAGTTTTATCTTGAACAAAGCTACCTCAGCAAAAACTTTTAAAATCCAGAAACATTATCACAGAGGTGATTTTAGCAGAAAGAAGGAAACATCAAAGGCAAAATAACATAGAAACTAAATATGATGCAGCAGCACTAATGAGCATCTCTTTGCCATAGGTTTAAGTGACACTAACTTCTGCAGTAAATGCAACCTTGCTGATACAGTGGCTCATCGGTATGGGTGTGGAGATAGGATTATCACCTGGAGCTGAACCTGGGAGAAAATTGCTCTAATAACAAGAACTTCCACAAACAATGTACTGTCTGACATTTTCTGCAGATCAGCAGAAGATTGCTACCCTCAGGTGAAAAATAATGCAGTGATTTGACTGATGGGCAAATAAACAAGCTGAATGTTTAACAATATTGGGAGTGATGAACATACTGAATCAAAACGTATATGGAAATTGAGTTCGAAAAAAAAAAACATTGAAGAATCTTAACCACAGTAAGAAATATGGTAACACGCTCTGAATTGTCCTTAACAGAATAGGTATAGGTTAGGGATATTTGGATTCCTGGGATGGGATAGACCGTGAAGTACTGGGAGTACCATGGAGAGATATCCCTACTTTTGCGAGTAGAAGGACAAAGTTCGTTTCAGTGCAGTTTGTTAGTGCTGGTTGCCTACATCAGGGGCAGGGTATGCACTCAGGGGCAAACCTATTCTCCTTTGATTGACAGTTCATTAACCTATTGTTCTCTTTAGATTGACAGGTCCTCAACACCCACCTACCTACTCTCTCCGCTAGCTGGTATAGGTACTCTATCAGGTCTGAAGTATTGGAATAGCCCTTCTCACTCTTAACAGTTTGATTGACTACTTAATTAAACTGATTAATTTCCGGCCGGAGTGGCCAAGCGGTTCTAGGCGCTACAGTCTGGTACCGCGCACCCCCTATGGTCGCATGTTAGAATTCTGCCTCGGGCATTGATGTGTGTGATGTCCTTATGTTAGTTAGGTTTAAGTAGTTCTAAGTTCTAAAGGACTTATGACCTCGGCAGTTTAGTCCCATAGTGCTCAGTGCAAAATTGATCAATTAATTAACCTCTCCCTCTCTGTAAAACCCCTCCTCTCCCACCCTCTCTCTCGGAAATAGATGGGAATAAGACTCTGTTGATTGGCCATTTGGAGGGAATACGATTGCAGTGTATGGAAAATTGTTTAAACAATTTAGACAATGTGTAGAATATTGTTTAATTCTCTATGGCGGTGTATGGAAAATACACAACTGGCCATTAAAATTGTTACACTATGAAGATGACGTGCTTCAGATGCGAAATTTAACCGACAGGAAGATCTGGCCGATTACGTCTCTCTTTCTAAGACCCCCAAGAAAAACCTAATAGTTGATTTTGGATCAGTATTATTTTGGGTCGTGTGGAATTATTTATTGGTCAAGTATTATACTTAGTAGTAGTGGGGTGTGTGTGATATGTTTGCATTCGAGCATCAGGCTTATAATGTATGTGTTTGTGTTCCAACATGTGTAAAGGAGATGACTCTTTCCAGTTGTATGGAAGGTACATATATTTCCATTTCCCGAGCCACAGCCTTCAGCAGGGTTTATTTCCGATACTTCGCTAATTGTCTACTGCCGTTCAATTGAGACCGTGACTGCAACATCTAATTGTAAATATAATGAAAAACATATATGTGACCGGTTTTCTAGAATGATTCTGCGTATGCATGGCCTGTGGTGGGAACGATTCATGTTTCCCATTAACAGATGCCTCTCTCCGAATGCAGAGGCCTGTTGGAGTACAGAAATGTATCTTAGCTAACTTTTCCGTCTTCTAGACGACTGATTAGCGAACTAATACTTAGTATGTGTTTGGCGGCTTTCGTGATCAAGTGTAAATTTGAGAAGATTGTGTATGGACTTGTGTGTGCCTGGACCGTTATTGCCTCCCATGCAAATTGTTTGGTTGATTGCTTCTGCACATTTCACGCCTTTATTTAGTTGAGAGAAGATCGATTGTGGTGTGTGCATCTAGCATATGAAAGACACGTTTGCCTGTTCTCTAGGCATGGGAAAGACCTTAGTTGGCTTGTAAATTATGGGGATTATTTGGAATCTGTTACATAAAAAAATGGTTCAAATGGCTCTGAGCACTATGGGACTTAACATCTGTGGTCATCAGTCCCCTAGAACTTAGAACTACTTAAAGCTAACTAACCTAAGGACATCATACACATCCATGCCCGAGGCAGGATTCGAACCTGCGACTGTAGCAGTCACGCGGTTCCGGACTAAGCACCTTAACCGCGAGACCATCACTGCTGGCTCTGTTACATCACCGACATCGGTATTCGAGAGTGGAAATATTAGTTTACTCTGTTTCTAGTTAGTCAGTGGTTTACAGCACGCTGCACCTCACTAAAGTTTGGGGTTTGTAAAGTAATAATTTCCAGTCTATGTCTTGGGAATTATGTTGCGCTAGCGATTTGTAGGATGCTACCTAGTGCTTGACAACGACAAGTACCGCGAAAATGGTATAATATTATGGCGAACAATGTGAAAATTCGTGTGTTCTTGTAATCCCCAAGTCTAGAGATGTGTGTAGAAAAGCGAGCAAGCAAGGAAGCAAGTTCGAAGTAGAAACAGTAACGCGTTTGTGCCTAGGGGAAACGACCTCAAGTTGGTAGAACAGTTCTGAGAATGACTTTCCACTGAGGATGCTCTGATGTAAAAGGGATGATTCTGTATGATGGAAGATATGGATTGTATGTTTCCTACATCAACACGGTACGTGGTGATATATCGCTGGCTTGGAGATCGGCTTCACTCTCTAATATTCAATCTCCTGTCCTCAGTGGGAGAGCAGTGTAATTGAGTGAGAGTCTTTCTATATTTGAGGATATGTATGGCACTTTACGAGGTTTAGTTGTCAGTGCAGTATGGTGATCAGTGTAAAATACTTTAGTACCACTGAATGTCACGTCTGTAGAAAGAAAAGAAAGGCTGACGGTGCTTCCCTGGGACTGAGGAGCATCATGACATATAGCCGGTGTGAGTGTAGGGGTGCTGTACAGATATAAAAGATAACTGCATCGCTCCTGTAAAATGTGTATATATTGTATTGTAAAGTTACTGTGGCTTAAGTTGTGTAAAATGTGTATATACTCATTGTAAAATTGCTATGGTTTATGTTGTGGCACGAATAGAGAGGACGACTGTCCTATCATGGAGGATGTATAGATCCAGCAAATTGATAACCGTGAGGGCATGAGAGAGATTTTTAACATAGAAAATTATGTGCACTGTATATACTGAAATTTGTTCCAGAAGAACAGTCGTCAAGGGGAGACGTTACCTGTACATCGATCGGTGTCAGACAGTAGCAGCAATCATAATATTTAAATGTAGTTACACTGGTAAATATCTTCCTGGCTTCCAATATTCTTGTGAGTCTTGTATGTATTTGATTATCTGTAGACGACTTTGTGGGCTTAACTGTCAATGCAATTTAGTGATCTGTGCAAAATAATTTTACTGCTGAAAGTCCCGTCTACAGAAAGAAAGATTAGGTGGATGGTGCTTCAATACTAGCGGCATCAGTAATTCGGCGGGTAAATTCGATTAGAGCCAATCACAATGCTCGATTCATTCACATCCTTTGTGCTGGGAAGTAGGAGTGTCTACATAGTGGGGGGAACGTTTGTGTGTGTGTTAAAAGCAGGAAGGGCAACACGTGATGGACTGGATACCACGTTAGGTCCGTGAGGAAGACTGCATTCGACGTTATTCTGCGTTATTTTCGTAAACAGGTTCTGTTAGGACAAGAATTTTCGTGTATACAAGCTGGGACGTCAAGAAAGCCCACGAGGTTGGCTGGGTTCTTATTTTTCACATAGTCCTGTTAATCTGTCATGAATGGTAAAGACATGTGCTACCCGGAGGTGTCTCGCATATGGGGTCTGCGTGAGCACACCTTGGAGTTCTGTGACATCAGTATAACTGTGACTGTATACTCGTAAATAGAGGCAACTTTCACCTGCATCTGGCGGCAGCTCACAGCTGTGATGGCGCGTCCCTGGATCGTCTTAACTCCCGCCTGGTCACTTCAGCACCGGTATCTAGGTGAACACGCATTTTGATAGGAATTTCTCAGGTGTCAAGTATGAAAGATATGCTGCCGCCTCATGCATGCAATACACTAACGGGCGTCTGTGTGTGGTTTGCTGTGTAGTGCTGGAAGGTGTACAGGGGGGGAAGGGGGGGACCTGGATGGGTGAGGACAGTGACCAATGAAGGTTGAGGCCAGGAGGGTTATGGGAATGTAGGATCTGACGGTTGTGTCACTTCATGGGGACTGTCGCTAGCCTCCTGTACGCTCTACTGGTCAGGGGATTGGGGGGGGGGGGGTGCTTGCATGTGTTGTTTGCATGTCTGTTGAATTATTTTCCAAGCAGGCCTGTAGGCTGTGCTATGCACTATTTGGACAGTTTACGAGTTTATTTAGTATTGGTACATCTGTGTACTGATTTCTTGAGGAGCAGTTTGCAGGTTTGTACTGAAATTATTTCGGTAAATCAGGAGTTGTTAGTGTGTCTGGAAAGCGTTGTTTAGAATTAGTTTACAGGACTGCAGACTGTGTATTGTGCCTACAATCACATCAAGGCGAGTGTTTTGCGTCAGTGTGATAAATATACTCCGCTTCTACATAAAATGTTCCAAAATGAATAGAGTACACTCCTTCCTCACTCTCCCCAGCAGCTCAGCCCAGGCTGAGTCATTTTCGCGCCATTTTCCCCCTTCAGACTACCATCTTGGTTTATGTCATAGGATGGATGTGAGCACCCTCTGGTGGCAGTACTGTGTACTAGGTAAGTTGGAGTCTAGCTCTTGTGGTGGAGACACTGCCTGCAAAATAAAAACTCATGTCCAGCACAGGCAGAGTCGTTTTCTGGCCATTTCTCCCCACCATCTTGGATTACGTCAAGGAACGGACGACAGCGCCCTCTGGTGGTAGTACTGTGTACTAGGTCAGTTGGAGTGCGGTCCTCATATTGAACACACTGGATTGTGGTGGTCCCCCTAATTGTTTAAATAAAGACTGGTGTATGATTTCGACAGTTGACAATTAGCATGCATGTTTGCAGAATCTTTTAGATGGATTATTATTTTGACAATTTACGAATTGTTAGGCTTTCTAGACGTAAATGTATTGCATTATTTACGAGTGGTTTGCATGTCTGTAGGCTGCGCAATGTGTTATTTTGATAGTTTACAATTAGCAAGCACGTGTGTAGTGCATTATACATGAGTTATGTGGGAGTAGTTTGCAGGTCTATATGCTGTGTGGCATCTCAGAGCGTGTGTTCTGTATCACTATGATAAATATACTCAATCCCTAAGTAAAATGGTCCAAAAAAAATAAAGTACACTCGTTCCTCTCCCTACCTGCCCAGTGCTGGGTGACTTCTTTTCCCACCAACCCCAAGGAAGATGTGGCAGCCGGGTGACTTAGGTAAGTGGAAATGAGCTTTGTTTCCTGCAGTTTTATTAGGTTGGTAGAGAAATCCCAAGTGACCTCTCTTTATGACCAAAATTCAAACTTGGCGCCAGTTCCTAGGAGGAGGTGGCGGTTGGGTGACAGTTTAGTGGAGGTAGCCAAAGTGACCTATAGTCCCGCAATTTTCTTAGGTTAGTAGAGATAGCCATGGTGTGATGCATTATCCTGTTGGAATTTGAACTTTCCGCCATTTTTCTGGGGGAAGGGAGGGGGCGTGGCGCTTTCCCACCAAAAGCCACCATATCTAATAACGGTACTTGTGTCATCAGCTGACGTCATGGCCGCCATCTTGGATGACTTCATGCACTGTTGCCAAGTCTTCACGCCACCGTCTTGGATGACGTCACTGCCGCTATCTTGGATGCATCTGCCAACAAGGGAATGTGGGGTAGCTGGTGCATTTTGTTAGTGTGGGAGGCCTACATCAGGGGCATGTTTGCCCCTGAGTGCGTACCTGCCCCTGATTTAGGCAACCTGCACTAACAAATTGCGCCAGAACGACCCGTGTATCATTCTTGCGTCCTTTAACGGATTGTCCCTGTGTAATGTATTTTCTGTGTTCAAATATCTGTTTGGGCTATACTCCACAGACTGCTGCGCTCTTTAATGGAGTCTGTGTGTGTTCAGTGTCTCTGTGCTCTATGTTCTGTGTTATATCTGTTTTTGACCGCAGTCAACACAGACTGCTGTGTCTTTTAACGGATTGTGTGTGTGTGTGTGTGTGTGTGTGTGTGTGTGTGTGTGTGTGTTCAATCACACTGTGTTCTGTGTTATATCTGTTTTGGACCGCAGTCAACACAGACTGCTGCATCCTTTAACGGATTTCTCTGTGTTCTATGTTCTGTTTTGGCCCATAGTCAACACAGACTGCTATGTCCTTTAACGGATTGTGTGTTTGTTCAATATTTGTCTGTGTTATATCTGTTTTTGACTGCAGTCAACATAGACTGCTGCGTCCTTTAACGGATTATGTGTGTGTTCTATGTTGTGTGTTATATCTGTTTTGGACCACAGTCAACACAGTCTACTGCGTCCTTTAGCTGATTGTATGTGTGTTCTGTGTTACATCTGTTTTGGACCACAGACAATACAGACTGCTGCGTCCTTAAACGGATTCTGTATGTGTTCAGTGTCTCTATGTTCTGTGTCATATCTGTTTTGGACTGCAGTCAACACAGACTGCTGCGTCCTTTTACAGATTTCTCTGTGTTCTATGTTCTGCGTTATATCTGTTTTGGACTGCAGTCAACACAGCCTGCTGCATCCTTTAACAGATTCTATGTCTGTGTTATGCGTTTTCTGTGTTTATCAAATATCTGTATGGGCCACAGTCCACAGACTGCTACGCCCTTTAACAGATTGTGTGTGCGTGTGTGTGTGTGTGTGTGTGTGTGTGTGTGTGTGTGTGTGTGTGTGTGTGCGTGCGTGTGTGTGTGTGCGTGTGTGTGCGCGCGCCTCGCGCGCGCTACAGAGAATTTTTTCCATACTCGACAATATAATCAGTCTTTTCCGTCTTTCTAGAATTCATTCCTCGCATGTTGGCTGAGCAAGCCCATCAGCTAGAGGTCGAGACCACTGGAGCACAGCGCGAATATAAGTACATTTGTAAAACATAGTTCTTAGATAAAATAATTCCGTGTAATATACACTCCTGGATATTGAAATAAGAACACCGTGAATTCATTGTCCCAGGAAGGGGAAACTTTATTGACACATTCCTGGGGTCAGATACATCACATGATCACACTGACAGAACCACAGGCACATAGACCCAGGCAACAGAGCATGCACAATGTCGGCACTAGTACAGTGTATATCCACCTTTCGCAGCAATGCAGGCTGCTATTCTCCCATGGAGACGATCGTAGAGATGCTGGATGTAGTCCTGTGGAACGGCTTGCCATGCCATTTCCACCTGACGCCTCAGTTGGACCAGCGTTCGTGCTGGACGTGCAGACCGCGTGAGACGACGCTTCATCCAGTCCCAAACATGCTCAATGGGGGACAGATCCGGAGATCTTGTTGGCCAGGGTAGTTGACTTACACCTTCTAGAGCACGTTGGGTGGCACGGGATACATGCGGACGTGCATTGTCCTGTTGGAACAGCAAGTTCCGTTGCCGGTCTAGGAATGGTAGCACGATGGGTTCGATGACGGTTTGGATGTACCTTGCACTATTCAGTGTCCCCTCGACGATCACCAGAGGTGTACGGCCAGTGTAGGAGATCGCTCCTCACACCATGATGCCGGGTGTTGGCCCTGTGTGCCTCGGTCGTATGCAGTCCTGATTGTGGCGCTCACCTGCACGGCGCCAAACACGCATACGACCATCAATGGCACCAAGGCAGAAGCGACTCTCATCGCTGAAGACGACACGTCTCCATTCGTCCCTCCATTCACGCCTGTCGCGACACCATTGGAGGTGGGCTGCACGATGTTGGGGGAGCGGAAGACGGCCTAACGGTGTGCGGGACCGTAGCCCAGCTTCATGGAGACGGTTGCGAATGGTCCTCGCCGATACCCCAGGAGCAACAGTGTCCCTAATTTGCTGGGAAGTGGCGGTGCGGTCCCCTACGGCACTGCGTAGGATCCTACGGTCTTGGCGTGCATCTGTGCGTCGCTGCGGTCCGGTCCCAGGTCGATGGGGACGTGCACCTTCCGCCGACCACTGGCGACAACATCGATGTACTGTGGAGACCTCACGCCCCACGTGCTGAGCAATTCGGCGGTACGTCCACCCGGCCTCCCCCATGCCCACTATACGCCCTCGCTCAAAGTCCGTCAACTGCACATACGGTTCACGTCCACGCTGTCGCGGCATGCTACCAGTGTTAAAGACTGCGATGGAGCTCCGTATGCCACGGCAAACTGGCTGACACTGAGGGCGGGGGTGCGCAAATGCTGCACAGCTAGCGCCATTCGACGGCCAACACCGCGGTTCCTGATGTGTCCGCTGTGCCGTGCGTGTGATCATTGCTTGTACAGCCCTCTCACAGTGTCCGGAGCAAGTATGGTGGGTCTGACACACCGGTGTCAATGTGTTCTTTTTTTCATTTCCAGGAGTGTATATTGGTTTCCTAAGTGCCTAGATTGAGCTGTCTGAGACATATTCTTTTCTTTTCTTTCTAGATGATTCTGTGCGTAGGGAGGGAGTCGCTGAGGGTTTCATGCAAACAGATCAAGGCGGCGGTAAAGCCCTGACTGGGTTCATGAGATGGCAGCCACTGCGGATGAAGAAGAATCCGAAAGGTGCAAGTGTATGACACTTTTAGATGAGGCGGAGGGTATACCTGAGTGGGTGGTAGACCTCACTGAACGTGCAGGTGAGTTGCTCAAGCCATGGAGCCAGAGTGGAGGAGGTGAATATTTTTGAACTTTATCATTACAGCAAATAATTACAATTATTGAGTCTTATTATTTATTGTATTAAATCTATATGATTAAACTTATTTCTTCTTATTTATGTTACAGGTGTATCACACGAAGTACATCGTGCATCTAGAGCAGTGGTTACGGGGGCGGGAACTTGCCACACACCACAGAGACACAAAGCACCGTGTATAGCGCTGATCACAGCTGCACGAGAGGTGGCAGCAGCACCTGCCCTCGCACCGCCACAGCCCCTCCGGCGCCCATGGGCAACTAAGCCGTCAGAAAAAGAAGAAGAAGAAGGGGTCTGTCTCCTACCTCACCAGTAGGTAATGTAGACATCAGACCCCAGGAAACATCGCTGCAGCCTGGTTGTTCCCACCGACCATAACCACCTAAACCTCCTCAGACCGTTCGCCCCGGCCGTCAGCGAAAGGTGCATGTACCAAGGAGCATACCCCTCCCTACAGCTGACACACCCTCACCAGCTCCGTCATCAATGGGAGAGACTCTTTTTTGTAGTAGTAGTAATAGTAAAATTGATTATTCTATGTCTAGCGGTAGTGCTCTCCCCCGTCCTATTGATAGTGAAGGACATCTGAATAACGGTATAATGACCACTCTACAATACTCAGCAACTGCTAGGGTTTTTGTGGGATGCATCTCATTCACAAAGATTGAGAATCCGGGAGATATCGCGACCCTGTCGGGTTTTTAGAAGTGTGCCTCTCTGTCTTGGAGACCGAGCTCCTCAAAGTCCTAGACGATCCGAGATTTAACGCCATTAAATGCAATGCTGTACTCTGCTGTGAGCTGAATCACGCTCCTAATCATCCAGGTTATGCAGAGGCTACAACTCTGCACTATATGTGGGGTGATAATGGCTTTATTTCGCGGAGCACATCCATTGCTGAGTGGTATCATGAACCACCTTGAGCACTATTAATGGCCCAGTTTTCCGAGATGGAAGTATGCAGGTCCGCTTAAGTGTTCATCCATATACCACATCTTGACATCCATGTACATGTCTATGGTCTGGTAAATGGAGGGTCCAGTTATATGAAGCCCCCTAAAGATACAGCTAACAAGAACAGGTGCATTAATGTCAAAAATAGAAACGATCAAGCTTGTTTTGCATGGTCAATCCTAGCTTGCAAGAGAAAGTACAAAGACACAGATTATCCACAGCATCCAAATAGTTACAAAGTCTGTTATATTAAGACATATTATAGCTTTGAAGGTACAGTGTTCCCTGTCACGATCCAGAACATACCTAAATTTGAGGTGCAGAATACCAAAATATTGGTTCACATTTATTACCTGGAGAAGAAAAGCAAGTGAGATGAGCAAGAGAAGCACATCATCGTCGGCCCCCTCCATTTCTCAAAATTTGCAGATGAACGAGAGCTGCATCTGAACATACTGCTATTCTCTGAAGGTGATAATTATCACTATGTTTTGATCAAAGACATGTCCAGCCTCCTTTCCTCCCTACTATCATCTAATCCTCGTCCAAAACATACTTGTTTAAGGTGTCTGAATTATTTTTCATCACACGAGTTATTAGCGGTACATGTATTAGATTGGCTTCCAAGGACACAGTATGTGTTATTATGCCCACAGAGGAAAATAACTTTATTAAATTTCAAAATGCTCACGACCAGCAGCGATGATGTCCGCTTGTAGTGTACGCCGACTTTGGATGTCTGCTGGCTCTTATTACTCGCTATGAATGGGACCCCTTAGCCTCACATACAACCTTCACACAAAAACACATACCTTATGCGGCAGCGTTCCCACTGGATGTATGTGGATATGCTCTAAACATAACTGCTACGAGGCTTATGTCAGGGACGATCCTGCGGTTTGGCTTCTCACTGAGCTTGAAAAACTTTCATAGGAAGTTGATAAGCTCTACAGAACCAACATTCCCATGACCAAATCAAAGGAAGATGATGAATTGTAAAAAAAAGGCGGTCAATTGTCATATTTGTGGGCTACTGTTAGATAAAAAAGCGGGAATTCCCCGTAGAGATCATTGCAATCTTACAGTAAAGTTTCACGGTGCAGCTCATAATGCATGCAATTTTAAGTACAAGTTACCAAGGAACATACCTGTCATTTTTCACAATTTGAGTGGGTATGACGCTCATTTTATCATTCAGCACTTGGCTAATTTCGGTATGAAAAATGATCAGGTCAGTGTCCTATCTGAAAGTGTTGAGAAGTACATTTCTTTCTCAAAGCGAATGGAGCCAAAAATTACGTTCCGCTTCCTTAATTCTTTATGCTTTATGCAGACTTCACTCCAAAAACTCGTTGAAACTCTACCTCAGAATAAAATGCATATCACTCGATCTGCATTTCGTGATGAGGAAAAGTTCCAACTTGCGACTAGGAAAGGAGTTTTCCCATACGAGTATGTTGATTGTATGGCCAAACTCAATGAAACCAGGCTTCCTAACATACCTGCATTTACCAGTACTCTCACAGACGATGCTGTAACTACAGCAGGTTATGAGCATGCCATGAATGTCTGGCGGGAATTCAACATCCCCAATTTGGGGGAATATGCAAGAGTATACATGGACACAGACGTGCAAAGTTCTGGGGTGTATGTATGGCTACGTACTCTCTGGACCCTGGCTTTTATTACATGGCACCTGGGTTGTCCTGGGACGCTGTGCTCAAAAAAACAGGGCACAGCATATAACTTTAGACTAATGCTGCACTGCTTCTATTTTTTGAGTGCAGGATCCATGGGGGACTTTGTCAATGCGTCCACAGGCATGCCAATGCAAATAACCCGCATATGGGTGTTGGGTTTAACGCATCCCTTGATTCGAGTTACATTGTGTACCTAGATGTGAATGACATATGGGCAAGCCATGATGCAGCCACTGCCGGTTAGTGGGTTTTGATGGATGCCCAAAGACAAATTGAAGGTATTAGGTGGAAAAATAATGGGTCTTGGGACCGATTCTGATGTAGGGTTTGTGATAGAGGCAGACATCACATATCCTAATAATTTGCATGGAGAGACAAGGGACTTGCCATGAACTCCAGAGCAAAGAATTCCACGACAAATCACCATTCTTAATCTGTTGACTTCTGTTGGAGGTAAGCAGAGGTATATTATTCAATATCATCATCTCCAGCAGTGCCTCAGCTTACGGCAGAAGCTTGTTAGAATCACCCAGGCTATCTCCTTCAAGCAATCCCCTTGGTTGAAGGAATATATTGAACTGAATACGGGAAAGAGGGTTATTGCGAGTAATGATTTTGAAAAAGATTTTTATAAATTAATTAACAATTCCATTTTGAGGACAACTATGCAGAATGTAAGAAATGAACGCGATATTTTGATTAGAACCGCGAGGGAAGGGCATTATTGCGTAAGAAAGTGTATCATCAGGCCACATTTTAAGTGTCACCATATTCAATGAAAACTTTGTTGCTATGGAGATGTTTAAGACTGTAGTAGAGTTTATGAAGCCTATTTATTTGTGGATGTGCATACTGTATATCTCCAAATCCTACATGTACCGCTTCCACTATGAGTTTGCAAGACGTCATTTTGTAGAACCAAAGTTGCTTTACTTGGATACAGACAACTTTATCTACTGTATCAAGAACTGCAATCCATATGAAACAATTAGGTGCCATGGTAAAGAATTCGACATGTCTTCTTATGAGGTCGCTAACCCTTATGGTATTGTTCCTAAGAACAAGGAGAATATCAGTCTCATGAAAGACGAGGCGAATGGTTTACCGATTGTGGAGTTTGTTGATTGAGGTCCAAAATGTAAGAATATCATACTATAGACAGGGGCACCAAGATGCGGGCAAAGCATGTTAGATGTGCAGCATCTCACGCTCTCACGGTTGAAGACTATTTGCAGTGCCTGTATGATCACAGTGCTCAAGGTATTCCTCTACACATCATTTGGCAAACAAGTATTCGATTGCGAAGTCATGAAATGTACACTGTACTGTAATCTAAAGTCGTATTGTCACCTCATGACGATAAAAGAGTCATTTGTGAGGATGGGGTAGAAACCCTCCCATACTCACACTATTTACTCGAAGCGAAAGTAGGGGTGGGGGCTCTGATTGATAGAGAATTGTGTGAATGGGGTGGGGGGTTTATGTATCAAATAGTATGGCTCTTTTTAATATATATATATATATATATATATATATATATATATATATATATATATATATATATATAAGTAGATTCATATTCAAACATACACTCCTGGAAATGGAAAAAAGAACACATTGACACCGGTGTGTCAGACCCACCATACTTGCTCCGGACACTGCGAGAGGGCTGTACAAGCAATGATCACACGCACGGCACAGCGGACACACCAGGAACCGCGGTGTTGGCCGTCGAATGGCGCTAGCTGCGCAGCATTTGTGCACCGCCGCCGTCAGTGTCAGCCAGTTTGCCGTGGCATACAGAGCTCCATAGCAGTCTTTAACACTGGTAGCATGACGCGACAGCGTGGACGTGAACCGTATGTGCAGTTGACGGACTTTGAGCGAGGGCGTATAGTGGGCATGCGGGAGGCCGGGTGGACGTACCGCCGAATTGCTCAACACGTGGGGCGTGAGGTCTCCACAGTACATCGATGTTGTCGCCAGTGGTCGGCGGAAGGTGCACGTCCCCATCGACCTGGGACCGGACCGCAGCGACGCACGGATGCACACCAAGACTGTAGGATCCTACGCAGTGCCGTAGGGGACCGCACCGCCACTTCCCAGCAAATTAGGGACACTGTTGCTCCTGGGGTGTCAGCGAGGACCATTCGCAACCGTCTCCATGAAGCTGGGCTACGGTCCCGCACACCGTTAGGCCGTCTTCCGCTCACGCCCCAACATCGTACAGCCCACCTCCAATGGTGTCGCGACAGGCGTGAATGGAGGGACGAATGGAGACGTGTCGTCTTCAGCGATGAGAGTCGCTTCTGCCTTGGTGCCAATGATGGTCGTATGCGTGTTTGACGCCGTGCAGGTGACCGCCACAATCAGGACTGCATACGACCGAGGCACACAGGGCCAACACCCGGCATCATGGTGTGGGGAGCGATTTCCTACACTGGCCGTACACCTCTGGTGATCGTCGAGGGGACACTGAATAGTGCACGGTACATCCAAACCGGCATCGAACCCATCGTTCTACCATTCCTAGACCGGCAAGGGAACTTGCTGTTCCAAGAGGACAATGCACGTCCGCATGTATCCCGTGCCTCCCAACGTGCTCTAGAAGGTGTAAGTCAACTACCCTGGCCAGCAAGATCTCCGGATCTGTCCCCCATTGAGCATGTTTGGGACTGGATGAAGCGTCGTCTCACGCGGTCTGCACGTCCAGCACGAACGCTGGTCCAACTGAGGCGCCAGGTGGAAATGGCATGGCAAGCCGTTCCACAGGACGACATCCAGCATCTCTACGATTGTCTCCATGGGAGAATAGCAGCCTGCATTGCTGCGAAAGTTGGATATTCACTGTACTAGTGCCGACATTGTGAATGCTCTGTTGCCTGTGTCTATGTGCCTGTGGTTCTGTCAGTGTGATCATGTGATGTATCTGACATCAGGAATGTGTCAATGAAGTTTCCCCTTCCTGGGACAATGAATTCACGGTGTTCTTATTTCAACTTCCAGGAGTGTATATGTGTTGAAAAAAACAATACAAAAATCATTTCCTTGTGTATACATATAATCACCATGTCCTGGAAAATAAAAAATTATTGGGACTTTATTTATATATAAGCACAATGTGCTGAAAAAATAATATTATTGTCTCTCTTTCGTTATTCATGTGTGTGAGTGTGTGTGTGTGTGTGTGTGTGTGTGTGTGTGTGTGTGTGTGTGTGTGTGTGTGTGTGTATGTGTGTGTGTGTGTTTGGATTGGATGGTTTAGAGCCACCCAATTAGTTGTTATTATTAAAGTATTTCTGCTGTCTGTGGTGGAAAATGTCTAGAGCCACCCAGTTCAGAAAAATATTTAGAGCTGCTCAGTTAAGTTATGTCCACCCAATTAAGTATTGTTATTAAAGTGTTTCAATGATAAATGTATATTTCAAAAATATATATAGAACTTGTCTTGTTAAGCTGTAGCCACGCAATTAATTATTTCACAGAAAATGTCTACTACAAGAAAAAAATTTAGAGCCATCTAGTTAAGTAGGAGAACGTTAATTTACAGAGCAGCTCGGTTCAGTATAGTCTGTTTAGATGGAATTTCATTACTAATAGTATTTAGCACGTAAGTTAGTCTATACCTGTGCTTTAGTTTTAAGTATGGCTCTATAACTGACATCCCCTTCGAGGAATCTCCTACTTGTGTTGGATTCTAGTAATAATAATAAGTTAAGAATATCCTTGCATCGAACTGAACTGTATCTCAAAAACGTTACCCTACATCACTGTTCTTATTTTAAAAAAACCTAATCGTTATTTTTTTTTGCTAAAATATATCTGTGGACATTCTGTAGCCACATCTCCATTACATGCGCGTGAGTCTACAATCATAGCGCCTTTAACACACATTTTCAGAGAATTCACTGCAGGCGAGGGGCGAGGAATGTGAAAGTGTACCTATTAATAGCACAGGTAGCGCAAGTCCCTAGGTGACAGCACACAAGGCTGTGGTAAGTGAGACACAAAGTTCCAGTGGAATGCAGGTATAGTATCATGAGTAAACTTACATGCTAAGGATATAGGTTTCAAAAAAAAGTATACAAGGATTGTTAAGGAAAAAATTTCATTTATTTCAAATCCAACTTAAAAGTAATTTAACATTTTCATAAGCAGATACAGTAGCACTTTTTTGATAAATGTTCTTGAGTCGATGGATAGAACGATAACCGTAGAATTACAGGTCTTGAATAGAAGCAAATTTAAATATTCGATACATCCATGAGATCTTTTCCTTCCCCTTCACATAAACGATGGTGTCCATGTGATCGAATAATTTAAGTGTAGTCACCATATCTTTTTTTAGGGTGCTCCAGGATCATCCCAGTGAATTCCATGGCAGAAATGTGTTAACCACTTTGCACTCTTCCGTGTTTTAGCACACCTCACATGCTTGTAAGACCTTGGTGATGTATTATTTGCTGAAAATGTCCCCATTATTTCAGCATATTGTGTGTAAGCTACAAACACAACGTCTTTAAATACGAAGTGTCTGCACTCACGATCAAAGAACCCCTGAGCGCCAGCAATGATGTTCACACCATGAGCTCTAGGTATGCTACAGCACCAATTCATTTATACAGCTCGTTGCACAACACTGGTAAGTGGGCAGTAGTTGATCACACGGTCACGTAGAACTAGAGCATTCACGGTAGTGTGTTCTGGGAATTTTGTCGATGATTCAAATTCAATTCGCACATCTATAGGTCGAGACTTAACTATCTGATTCTGTTTCAAGCAGCCTACTACAATGATTGGTGAAAGCTCCTTGAACTTACGCGGTCTGAGTAGACACCATCCTCTTTCTCCTCTGACAAGTTTGTAGTAAGAAGCACGAAACCTTGCATACATGTCATATGCTAGACTCTAGACATTTTTATTCCACTGCAGATGTAAATTGTCATATGGGTAGAATTCTGAATTGAGGCAGACTTTGGCGTTAGTTAACTTGCAGTTGTCAAACACTGTGGAATCATTTGCTATATTACCCCTTCTATCAGTCTGAAATGCAAGTATGATGAAACTAGGTGTCTCTAGATGTGTGGAGGTTTTAATAGCCCACGTTTGTGTGCTCACATTCGGTAAAACTGGGTAGTCGAAAGTCTCCCATGAGCGAAATGTCAGTGACAGAAATGTACCTGAATTCAGGATTTTTAAAAGCTTGGAACTCTCCTCGCCTCATACACTGATGTGAGGCATTTTCCATATTATCTTGCTGATTGTGATCATTCTCCTCTGAGCTCCTTGAACGTATGAGTCATTGTCCGTCGCACTCCACACCAGAATGAGTTCCTGTTTAGCGTTCATAATAATATGTCTCACTTCCTCAAAGTAGCCCATAAGCATTTTTAGAGGTATGCATGCAGTAAATCGCTTGTATCCTGCAACTGTTCTATCCTCTGGATCGTCTATGAAACTACGCAAATATGCAGGTGATGCTGAGATGTACGTGTTAAGGGTTGACGTTATGCCGACACTGCGTGTACAAACGATCTCATTGAGTTCATAGTGTATCTCTTGGGACAAGAATGATAAAGTGTTATGTGTCAGCTTGGATCCCACATTATCGCTTCCGTCGGTTTTCCAGAAAGACCCCTCCAGATATATGAAACTCTTGCATGGAAGCGTGAGTGCGTCTTGGTGCTGAATGACAATCATGATTTCATCGTTCTTGTTAAACGTGGTTGAAGTGCAATCTTAATGAGAGAAGTATTCCTGACGTGTAATTCTCACATCATACTTTACTGGACTAGTCATACTGAGTGAGGACGACATTGCGGGTTCAGGCTAACTGATTTAACAAACTCGTAGTTCGCATGTGTTATCACTTTGCTGTTCCGTTGTGAAGTGGAATGCTGTGGATTGCGTGCACTTGCTTTATACCGTACACCCATTCTTCCTCAGATGTAATCATACAATGATTTCCTCACCACGAAAGTCAACAAGTTGATTATTCTGGTCCACAATAGGCAGCTCCAAATTGTCCAATACCTGAGCTGTCACTGCAAGGTGACAGGGGTCTCAACAATCTTATAACCCGATGCAACTGAGGGGAAGAATCAGTAAATCGTGTGAATCAGACTATCGTTGAGATAGGAGTTCGCTGCAATGTTACACTCGACACAGTCTGATCTGACTTGTAAAATTTACTTCGATCCTTCTTCAAAATCTGCCCTTTTATGAAACCCAGTGGGGTTAAAGTCCTTATTTCTGATTTAAGTGTATTGATGTTTGCACGTAGTTCAATACCTTTTCCAGACTGTTTCAAGACTTCGTTTAAATCGTCAATATCTTATGCAACTGGTTCTATTTCCACATTATCTTTTTCACCATTAATATCCAGATGCAGTTTATTGTTAGTCTCGGTGTTATTTGGGATGCTGTTGTACGTCTCCAGTTCAATCAATCTAATAACCCATTCACCAAAGCTCAAATCAAATGGCGGGAAGTAATTTGCACGCAATACAGATGATCGCTCTTTTAACGTCAAAGTGTACAACACTGCATCTGAACCTCAACTGATGAATGAATTTTTAAACCTCCTCCTTATATGGCATGCTTCTTCTTCTTCTTTGTGAATGTCAAGAGAAACATCATGCATAGATGTCCACAGAGGTGTGTATTAAAAGTCCTGATAGCTTCGATAACTGTAGAGTGAAGTATCGTTGCAATTCTTCTGGTGGCTGCAGGTCCCCAAATCAGTCGAAATAGTAGATGGTATCCGCATTTTTCATAACATATGATACCCAGTGGGTGCCGGGGCCTCCAGCAACATCTAAATTCACAATAAGGCATTCACCAGTTTTCCACATTGTCTTCAGTAATGTATTCCGCAAAAACACACCACGGAATCTTGAATATGGCTCTAACAAACTTAAGAAGAGCTGTATTTGTGAGTGGTCGATCTGGTAGGATCGCTAATGGGCTTTTTTAAAATTATGAATAGTTGTTGTTGTTGTGGTCCTCAGTCCTGAGACTAGTTTGATGCAGCTCTCCGTGCTACTCTATCCTATGCAAGCTTCTTCATCTCCCAGTACCTACTGCAGCCTACATCCTTCTGAATCTGCTTAGTGTATTCATCTCTTGGTTTCCCTCTACGATTTTACCCTCCACACTGCCCTCCAATACTAAATTGGTGATCCCTCGATGTCTCAGGACATGTCCTACCAACCGATACCTTCTTCTAGTCAAGTTGTGCCACAAGCTCCTCTTCTCCCCAATTCTATTCAATACTTCCTCATTAGTTATGTGATCTACCCACCTAATCTTCAGCATTCTTCTGTAGCACCATATTTCGAAAGCTTGTATTCTCTTCTTGTCTAAACTATTTATCGTCCACGTTTCACTTCCATACACGGCTACTGTCCATACAAATACTTTCAAAAATCACTTCCTGACACTTAAATCAATATTCGATGTTAACAAATTTTTCTTATTCAGAAACGCTTTCCTCCCCATTGCCAGTCTACATTTTATATCCTCTCTCCTTCGACCATCATCAGTTATTTTGCTCCCCAAATAGCAAAACTCCTTTACTAATTTTAGCGTCTCATTTCCTAATCTAATTCCCTCAGCAAGCCCTTTCCTGTAAGGTTTCAAGTATAGTCCTTTTCCGATGGCTGCGGCTTCCATCATGCAGTTATGTCTTCTTAACTCTTTTAAATGTGCTTGGGAGTTTTGCGCGTTCTTGACCCTTCGAGCTATAGCTGCAGCACCACAAGCGAGGGAACCTACCGTCGAGAGCGCGGAGAAGTCGGGGATGAGAAATGGAATAAAACATCCAGATGTCTTGGGTATTGGTAGAACTAGAGGTGCTTAAACCGATCCTCGTCTTCTTCTTCTTCTTCTTCTTCCTGCATCTTTCTGCTTCAGTGCGTTTTTAGCTGCATACATTGCAGTCAGGATACAGTTCTTCAAACAGCTCTGCTTCCCACTCTTGTCCTTCTTCTTTTTGTTTAGTGCACAACGTGCAGCATTCATAACTCGCTTGAAATTCATCACTCCCAAACCCAACTTAATTTTCCCACGCATGGTTTTATCAACTGCAAATGCTGCGATGCTTTGACCTATACCAGAATTGCCTTAGCCTTTTCAGCTAAAATCCTATCTCCAAAGTGACGACTTGATAGATCTTTATTTGCACCGTATGCAATGTCGTGTTCCATACAGGCTTCGTCGAGCAGATTAACCCCCTTATCACTTCGCGCCAAGCGATTCTGAAGCTTCGCCTCAGGGTCCACAGTAGTAATACCCACGGATGTGTAATTCCACTGGCAGTTTCTCTAGAATACTACCACCTAATCTAATGCACCTCATAGTGCACATGTTATGCTACTGTGGTGATTGTCCACTATGCACGCCTATTATATACGTAGCAAATCGTTGGCATCAATCCAGCTGTTTTGTGTAGCAGGAAAAGCAATAAATTTGACCAGTGCTTTATTTCTCCGACGTCTTAAGACTCTCTCCACGAGAAAAACATCCGGTTCTGAGCTATTCTGCAATTCCTCGGTGTAGAAGCAGCCGGCAATTTCTTCACTTTTACTATCCTTCAATATATAAGTTCTAGGATTCGTTCGTTGCACCTTTGAAACTGTAAATATCTCAGATGACCAGTTCGGTACGTATGATTTCTCAAATGCCGTCTTGTGTTTTGAAATATGCACCAAGTCACCTACTTTAAAGTTCTGTTTCCGTGGATCCAGCATCTTAATGCGATAGTACACCATATCCATGAGTCCATTATCATGAACATCGATTGGTCTTAATTTTATTGTGGTATGTTTGGTTCGATTATACTAATCAATTTTTGGGAGGATACCTGTCCATTTGTAGGAGCTGTAAAGGTTAAGACACATCCACATTCGACCTTTCATTGTTCTGTTCACGCGCACCACGACACTTGCCTTCAGATGAGTGTATGTTGAGTAGTGATGTAGTCCGTACTGCTGCATCACGGTCGTGAAATACCTATTGTAGAACGCCCCACTACAATCGGTTTGGAGGTTGTCTGGGCATCGATTAGTTCCTGACTGTAGCAAACGCTCAAAAACATCGGCAACCTTTGTACCCGTTTTTGTTTTGACAGGTAATGCCCAAGCAAATTTGGAGTACCGGTATGTATCAAAAACCACTGAAATATATTTGAATCCATTATTCTCATGTCAATATTCCCTCATATCTAAAAGATCAGCTTCCCACAAGTCATCCAGCACTATAATCATAACATACCTCCAAGGGTGTGTTTTACGTGCTTGTTTGTGCAGTTCTCGAACTACCTTCTTCATACTTATTCAATGATACCTCTCTCTCTAAGCTCCGAGATGGTTGAAACAATCTCATTCGAATGAGCTGTATTACCTGCAGCAGCTGATGCCATGAGCACCCATAGTCGATTTATTAGCTCGCTGGGGGTCGTCTTAATATATATACAGCGGGATTCGATTGTTCCCTACTTTATGCTCAATGTCAATACCACTGCTGCTTCTGTTGTTGTTTTCGCCTTCAAGCATTGATTTCATAATGGTTTTATATTTCTTGTTACACAGGATTTTCATGACCTTGTGTACGCCAGTCATGGGCAGTATTTCACGGTATATTTCCCTATCGTTAACTGAATAATTTATAGGTTTTAAGGTAGGTCTTTGGTAAATAAGATTCATTAAGATGGGTGTTCTCTCAAACCGTCTATCACCAATCTGAATTGTGTCATCAGTTATAGGATGTGTACCCAACATGTATCGTCTTCCCCTGCTAACGCTAAATATTCTATCTCACTGAGGGTGTGACGAATAATAAATTCGTCAATGGCAGCACCCTCGTTACCGTGTGTTTTTGTTTTTGCTGAGAGCTGTCGGAGAGATGCAGTAATTGGGTTAAAAGTCTCTCTTAAGTGTTTGCGGTCGATCCATATGACCTAACCTCAGCAAACGTAATTTCTAATGAACTGCTTTCCATGCTTGAATAACTTTCTGCTTCGTCGATATCTTGGTGTATACTCTCCGCAGCGTGAAGCTTTATATACCTGGTCATTTTCTTCTTCCTCTTACTATGTACCTGATCCCCTCTCTCAACAACAAGGAACTTTACATCTATTTTCCCCTGAACAGCCTTGACCTTTTCAGTTAAATCGGCTACTTTCTTACTGACTTCATTAACTAACTCATTTAACGCATTCACCATTCTCAAAAGAGTCTGAATATGTCTAGTTCGCCGGCCGGTGTGGCCGTGTGGTTCTAAGCGCTACCGTCTGGAACCGCGAGACTGATACGGTCGCAGGTTCGAATCCTGCCTCGGGCATGGATGTGTGTCATGTCCTTAGGTTAGTTAGGTTTAAGTAGTTCTAAGTTCTAGGGGACTGATGATCTCAGCAGTTATGTCCCATAGTGCTAAGAGCCATTTGAACCATTTCTCCCGCGTCGCTCCCCTACGCTCTATAAAGAAGTATGGGACTCATCATCATCATCACCTCCAACTTTATGCACAATAGCCTGAATTTTCGCATTCCATGTACCGTCGAATGTTCTGTCTGTGTACATCCATACTCTCAGGTTGAGAGCTAGACATACGCGCGAATTTGTCCACCGTGCGGCATAGACTGATGTACTAAGTGTACTAAGTTCTCTTAGCGTGCTATATATATGCAAAAACTCTTGATAGTTTCGCCCGTACCTACCATCACTCAGTTTTCTTGTTTTATCAATAACAAGAAACCCATGCTGTGAATGATTCTAGCAATCTGCGCATATCCTTCCAAAATCATTGTACGACACGTCAGTTCTGACGTGTGCCTGGTAAATGTGCTTTAAATTCAGGTTGTCTGTGTTGAAGGTTATAATGAGGTTTGTGTTATCCCTAACCAACCATTAGGATATACTGAAATATATTTGGCTCAGATAAAATACATCAGCACCCATATGACGACCAAAACAGAAATACTACCGAATTTGATCTTGGATTTCCACAGCAACATTGTCAATTATGAAGAAGGTATTTGGCTTTGCTTTTTCAGGTGGAGGGATATCACCAGTTTCACTGAATGTTGTGTCTGTAACACCATCATATCTCGTGCAGCAGCTGATACTTGGGTTGAAACAGTGTTCTTCAGAATACACAAACATGCTCAAATCGGACTCCATCTACACATGTTAGCAATCATGAGGACATTAGTCTTCCCACAACTGGACGGACCTACAATAATTCCTCATATATTATCAGGAAGGAGTATTCTGCTCTTCTTGTTCTTATTCAGGTCTTCTCCTGCATCTTCACAGAACCAGTCACCGATGACAAAGTCCTTATGATGAAGTTTCACCCACCCTGCCATGATACTAACTATGCCGGTACTGACAGGTAGTTAACATAAAAAATACACTTGAAAAGATATTAATCGTATGTGTAGCCACTATAGTTCCATCACTTAACCAACTGAGCTATATTGACTACACAGAGAAAACAGCTATGCATTTTACCCATGAAGAGTAACTTGATCAATCATCACCTCAATAACTCATATAGCATTGAAAAAAATTAATAATAGTAATACTTTGGCTATAATGAGAGAGGTACAAAATAAAACACAAACACAGTTTGAGGTTATATATACATAAATTATTTATTTAAATATCATACACAGGGTGTAGCACTTCAGGAATATCATTACAATCTGTATGTATCTTCTCCTTCTTCACACCTGTATAGTATTCACCAAATAAAGCTTTCTGACATTCAGCACATCTGCCTCAAGCCAATAGATGACTCATAGTACTCAGGTAATTCACACACATTTAATCTGTTTCTCTGTAGGTTTAGCATGCATGTGCGGACAGAGGTGCTGCTTACAATCGTCAACATGTACACTAGGCACACTTAGGGAGTTTACAACATCATTGAATGCAGAGTCTGTGTTAGGCAACCAATGGTTCAGTCTGTCCGGTGCAAGATGTATGGCAGTGTACAGATTGTATAACTTCACAACTGAGGCACATCTTAGATAAACACAGTTCTCACCTGATTTCACACGTAATGTGCAGTTGTCACACACTGTTGAAATAGGAAGTGTCACACCAGTAAAGCGAATGTCTGGGAGGGAGGGGGGGGGGGGGAAGAGCTGGATAATACTCTGTAGTCATCTGCACGACATATTTCATCCCAGTCAAACTTGGAAATTGACACTTTAACACATTTGGATACATTTTCAATCTCCATCCTCACTTGCAGCCCCCAGACATGATGCGCTTCTATAGCAATGTTTACACATTTCGATCCACTGGGAGTTAAATTGCATGTGGAGGTGAAAAGCGTAGGTGCACTCGACACCTCACCCACTGTGTCTGCATTCTTTGGTTGCGCTATCACAGGGGTGTTCTGCTGGGATGGGGCATATGTTGGTGAGCAGTACTGACCTCTATCTTGTTGTTTAACAACACCAGCGAGAGCATTCAATGTGTGGGTGGCATATCGCATGTCCCCATCACACAAATTGATGAGTGGTATGGACTACAGCAACTCCTTGTCCTGCTCCATCAAGTGGGCTATGTGCACTACTGGATCCCATGTGGCCACTACTGGTTCAGACCTGCTGGATGCTGTTGCTGCAGGTCACGACAAGATGGCACATGAGGTTGCTACAGGTGCGGACATGGAATCAGAGCTTGACATGTTGGCGCCTTGACCCTGTTGAACAAAGACAAGGAGGCATTAGACATGGGCCAAGACGTGAAAACATTGAATAATAACAATAAAACTAAGGCTAAGCAGAGAGAAAGATGTGATACGGGATGCTTACTTTTCCGTTTAATCCTTTTCTGCATGACTGTGCTGGAGTGCGACTGCTGTTGACGCTTCATTGTTCTTCTGCTGCTTCTGACTGACTGGACAAGACTGAGGTCTCAGAGCTGCTGAGCCTCACCTATATATCCTACAATGACGCCACCAGATACTACCATCCTACCAGCTGAAGTCGAGCACATGACTGGATTAAGTGTTCCTATCGGTTGGTCTGATACATAGCAGCTAGCTCTAAATGTGGAAAAAGTTAATGCGAATGAGTAGAACGTTCAGACCTGTAATGTTCAGATGGAGTATTACTAATGCTTGACAATAAAGTCATTTAAATATCTGCGATTAACGTAGCAAAGCGATATGAGTTGGAACGAGTATGTGAGAACTGTGGTAGGGAACAAGAATGGTCGACTTTGGTTTACTGGGAGAGTCTTAGGAAAGAGTGGTTCACCTGTAAAGGAGACCACATGTAGGATGCTGGTGCGACCTGTTCTTGAGTACTGCCGAGTGTTAGAGATTACCACGTTGAATTGAAGGAAGAGATTGAAGCAATTCAGAGGTGGGTTGCCAGATTTGCTACCGGTATGTTCGAACAACACGTGTTACGGAGATTCTTCAAGAACTCAAATGGAAATCCGTGGAGGGGAAGCGACATTCCTTTCAAGAAGTAATATTGAGAAAATTTAGAGAACCGGAATTTGAAGCTGACTGCTTAACCATTCTAATGCCGCTAATGTACACTGCGTGTGGGCCATGAAGATGAGATGAGAAAAATTACCACTCATAGAGAAGCATATAGACACTCATTTTTCCCTTGCTCTGTTTGTGAGTCGAACAGGAAGCCAAATGACAAGTAGTGGTACATGGTATACTACGCCACACACCGTATGGTGACTTGCGGAAGTATCATTGTAGTTGTAGATGTAGAAACTATGTCATGGCCATCACCATTGTTGTCTACACAACTGATGCATAGTTAATGGTGCATGATCGAATGTATCCGATCCACTAATGTAAGATGAGTGTCTAGAGATTCATGCTCATGGGCAACTATAGCCAGTTGTATCTGTAAAGGAAGTTTCAAAATCCACAGAGTTCAAAGCATGTGATCGGACATGAAATGAATGTCAATCTATGTATGAAGATGAGGCCATAAATTATGATGGTGTTTTATCACTAAGCACTTCGTCCTAAATGACATGATGATTTAGATTCTCTGTGGAGTAATGGAGGCAGCAAAATAAAATAGCTTCCGCAGTTTCTGTATATATTGTGTGTTGATGGCGCGAGGATGATATCACTTATTGGGTCTATATTTTCTCCTATGTGATTTAGGAGTGTAATGAATCCATGGCATCACTGACTGTATTGTCTGGAGCGAAGATATCGTCCATGATGATGAATGACAACACTTGTTAAGTCTAGTCCGAAAGGCAGTAGTTTGAGAAGGGTCCTCTAGTTAAACAGTTTGCCATGATGATGTTCTCCTTGGGAGAACAGTCAGGCACTTATAGACTGACAGCGAACAATGTGATGTACAAAAGATGGCATGGTAGGTGATGCAGCTGGCTGCAAGAGTACCAGTGCACTCGTATTTATGAGTGGTCCAGTTGACTGATCGAATGCGATTAAACATATTTTCAGTTAGTTGTGTTGTCTTGACTTAGCTGGCAGTTGTGGCCGAGCGGTTCTAGGCGCTTCAGTCTGAAACCACATGTCCGCTGCAGTCGCAGGTTCGAATCCTGCGTAGTGTATGGATGTGTGTGACGTCCTTAGGTTAGTTAGGTTTACGTAGTTCTAAGTTCTAGGGGACTGATAACCCCAGATGTTCAGTCCCATATTGCTCACAGCCATTTGAACCATTTGAATTTGTCTTTACTTATATATGAAATGGTTTCCAAAAGGAGCGGAGTTCCGTATGGAAAGACAAAACATATTGTTTGGCATATTGCATTGTTGCACATTGTCATATCACCATCCAAGAGAATGTGACTATGATTGTGATCATGTGGAGTCACATACATTCCTAATAGACTGTAGAACAACTTTTCTTCATGAAACGAACATTCACCATATAGCAACCAAACACAGTAGACTGTTAACTATTACTGTTACCATTCTTTACCAGACCTGCATCAGTATAATCCATGGCTCGACTGACAGTGTCAAATTTATAAGATTACTCGGTTATAATACAAATAACATGCAACAGCAGAACTGGGCTAAACAAATGAAAAGTTTTAATGTAAAACATATTTTCAATTAACATTTCCTTCATTAATTAGATTTAGTAAATTTGGAGAATGTTCAGTAGATCCATTCATTGTTATCAAAGTAAAAAAATTCTCTATTGAGTAAAGTAGGAGCAGTTTTACGTCTCTTGCAATGTTTTCTTGAACTTCCCCAACAGTACCATCTCCATTTCTGAAAGTAGTAAAATGAACATTCTCACATCGGTCATCAGATAGCAATCGCTTGTTTTCTATAGCTGGCAGCTCTGTAAGTTCAGTCTCTTTGTTCCAAGTGTGTTTGTGTACCTTATACATCTTATGAATGTACCAAAGATATCCCTGTCACAGATGAGACACTATAATATATAATGGCAATAAACAGTCGTAATTACCAATCTTGTTAATAACTGCCTGCAGTGTTTCTGCTTACTGCTCACTGTGATAATCGCTACTGACTTCTTTTGAAGTAACCGCAATTTTGCAACCTGATGAATAACTGTTATTGCATTACTTGATCACCTATTACTAAATCAACCTATGTTCATTAACAGTTTGAAACAATTCTCCTCAGTCCCATAGACTTTAGATGTATTACTGCTGCCTATAGTCTTTTCTTCTGCATATATATATATATATATATATATATATATATATATATATATATATATGTGTGTGTGTGTGTGTGTGTGTGTGTGTGTGTGTGTGTGTGTGTGTGTGTGTGTGTTTGTGTGTGTTGTTTCCCGAGACTGGTTTGATGCAGCTCTCCATGCTACTCTATCCTGTGCAAGCTTCTTTATCTCTCAGTACCTACTGCAACCTACATCCTTCTGAATCTGCTTAGTGTATTCATCTCTTGGTCTCCCTCTACGATTTTTACCCTCCACGCTGCCCTCCAATACTAAATTGGTGATCCCTTGATGCCTCAGAACATGCCCTACCAGCCGATCCCTTCTTCTGGTCAAGTTGTGCCACAAACTTCTCTTCTCACCAATCCTATTCAATACTTCCTCATTAGTTATGTGATCTACCCATCTAATCTTCAGCATTCTTCTGTAGGACCACATTTCGAAAGCTTCTATTCTCTTCTTGTCTAAACTATTTATCGTCCATGTTTCACTTCCATACATGGCTACACTCCATACAAATACTTTCAGAAATGACTTCCTGACACTTAAATCTATACTCAATGTTAACAAATTTCTCTTCTTCAGTAACCCTTTCCTTCCCATTGCCAGTCTACATTTTATATCCTCTCTACTTCGACCATCATCAGTTATTTTGCTCCCCAAATAGCAAAACTCCTTTACTACTTTAAGTGTCTCATTTCCTAATCTAATTCCCTCAGCAGCACCCGACTTAATTCGACTACATTCCATTATCCTCGTGTTGCTTTTGTTGATGTTCATCTTATATCCTCCTTTCAAGACACTATCCATTCCATTCAACTGCTCTTCCAAGTCCTTTGCTGTCTGTGAGACAGAATTACGATGTCATCGTCGAACCTCAAAGTTTGTATTTCTTCTCCATGGATTTTAATACCTACTCTGAATTTGTCTTTTGTTTCCTTCACTGCTTGCTCAGTATACAGATTGAATTACATCGGGGAGAGACAACAACCCTGCCTCATTCCCTTCCCAACCACTGCCTCCCTTTCATGTCACTCGACTCTAATAACTGCCATCTGGTTTCTGTACAAATTGTAAATAGCCTTTCGCTCCCTGTATTTTACCCCTGCCGCCTTTAGAATTTGAAAGAGAGTATTGCAGTCAACACTGTCAAAAGCTTTCTCTAAGTCTACAAATGCTAGAAACGTAGGTTTGCCCTTCCTTAATCTAGCTTCTAAGATAAGTCGTAGGGTCAGTATTGCCTCACGTGTTTCAATATTTCTACGGAATCCAAACTGATCTTCTCTGAGGTCGGCTTCTACTAGTTTTTCCATTCGTCTGTAAAGAATTCGCGTTAGTAGTAGCAGCTGTGACTTATTAAACTGATAGTTCGGTAATTTTCACATCTGTCAACACCTGCTTTCTTTGGGATTGGAATTATTATATCCTTCTTGAAGTCTGAGGGTATTTCGCCTGTCTCATACATCTTGCTCACCAGATCGTAGAGTTTTGTCAGGACTAGCTCTCCCAAGGCCGTCAGTAGTTCTAATGGAATGTTGTCTACTTCGGAGGCCTTGTTTCGACTCAGGTCCTTCAGTGCTCTGTCAAACTCTTCACACAGTATCTTATCTCCCATTTCATCCTCATCTACATCCTCTTCCATTTCCATAATATTGTCCTCAAGTATATCGCCCTTGCATAGACCCTCTATATACTCCTTCCACCTTTCTGCTTTCCCTTCTTTGATTAGAACTGGGTTTCCATCTGAGCCCTTGATATTCATACAAGTGGTTCTCTTTTCTCCAAAGGTCTCTTTAATTTTCCTGTAGGCAGTATCTATCTTACCCCTAGTGAGGTAAGCATCTACATCCTTACATTTGTCCTCTAGCCATGCTTGCTTAGCCATTTTGCACTTCCTGTCGATCTCATTTTTGAGACGTCTGTATTCCTTTTTGCCTGCTTCATTTACTGCATTTTTATACTTTCTCCTTTCATCAATTAAATTCAGTATTTCTTCTGTTACCCAAGGATTTCTACTAGCCCTCGTCTTTTTACCTATTTTATCCTCTGCTGCCTTCGCTACTTCATCCCTCAAAGCTACCTATTCTCCTTCAACTGTATTTCTTTCCCCTATTCCTGTCAATTGCTCCCTTATGCTCTCCCTGAAACTCTTTACAACCTCTGGTTCTTTTAGTTTATCCAGGTCCCATCTTCTTAAATTCCCACCTTTTTGCAGTTTCTTCAGTTTTAATCTACAGGTCATAACCAATAGATTATGGTCAGAGTCCACATGTGCCCTTGGAAATGTCTTACAATTTAAACCTGGTTCCTAAATCTCTGTCTTACCATTATATAATCTATATGAAACCTGTCAGTATCTCCAGGCTTCTTCCATGTATACAGCCTTAGTAGAATTTTGAAATATAACTGTAGCTGTAATACCATAAATGTGCATAGGATAATAGTAATAAGTCCCTTGCTTCACATTATAATAACTGACGCTGAATAATAGGAAATACAAAAAATTCCAAAAGATTGGAAAGTGGCTCTACACCATCCATTGCATGTGAAAGTAACAATTACTGAAGTGGTACTTATATCCCTTTTCCAGATTATTTATAAGATGTTCTCAACAATATTATTGAACAGGTTACAATCTATGCATGACACTCAATTAGATAAATATCAAGGTGGGTTTAGAAATTGAATATATTGATGAGAACAGGATTTCAATTTGTACTCTGTAATTTGTTACATGTTAATAGTTCCTAAGACATAGTTGTAACATTTAGTGATCATGAAAATTCTTTTGATCTATTGATAGTGGAGCATTAGATAAAGTAGTCAGTGAATTTTGTGATAAAATTATGCTGGCAAACCTAATCTGAGAAACTCTGACACGCACAACTTCAAAAGTAAAGTAGAAAGACAAATATGTGTGATTGTGAAATTTTTGTGGAAACAAAGATTTTAAACTACTGCATCTACAGAGAAACTGTTGTTCTCCAAAGATGATAGCAGTGAATGTTTGGTTTAAGGCTTAAACAAGATGAATTAATTCATAAAAATCTGACATTAAACTATTTACATAACTATAGAATACTACACCTAGTGTCTAGTATCAAATTATAAGCTTGATAAATTAGAAACATTAGAAATAAGAATTACACAGAAAACATTAAGTTCAAGGAAAATAAAACACGAGATTATTATTTCTTGAACACATTTACAGTGGGAGTAACAATCGCATCACCAAAGTGATCATGAAATAATTTAGGGTAAACAAAGTAACAATGACCTGGATGCAAGAGGTAAGGAAAAACATGGAAAGGAATAACACAAGAGAAGAAGAGGTATTTGGAAGAGAGTTTTAAAGAATTAGTTTTAATACTGAAAGGATTCCAAGGCAGGAGGGAAAAGAAAACCAGCACATAGTGAAAGAATGAAGTAATACCATGGAATGGGAATGTGGTCTGTAGAAAGATGTAATGCAGGAAGACAAAATGATTTTGACACAGGCTTTAAAATCAAAATTAGAAACAAGATCTTCGCTACATGAGTGTCAATAGCGTCAAGAATCATTTTATATTATTTTACTAGTCCCTGTAGCTTTCTAGCTATCTTCCAACTCTCATACATGAATTTTTATTTTACACTACTTAGTATCTGATTAGACTCAGTGTTTATAATGAAGTTTCACAAGGCATGGAGAGTGAGTGGACTCAAGGAGGTTATACTCTTGCAACATCAAAAGGCAGTAATTAGTCTGCACAACACAAACAACTGTTACTTGTAGGAGAAGAGATAGAGATAAATGAATATAATTATTAGGTGTAATGTGTCCAGTTAGCAAAACCAGTGCAAAATATACAGCTAAATCCAAATCTTGAATCATTACCTAACCACATTGCCAGTGAATGCCAATACTAATCAGTAATTGTCATTAACCCTTTTGTCAAGATAGCCCATTTAAGTAAGTGCTAAAAGTAACAGATATTAAAGTAAAACAACATGCTGATTGTATTTGTATGTAAAAGATGATTCTGAAAATATATGAAAAATTCACCCAGAAGCATTAGATAAGACCATTGTTAGTGCAGACACTATACTGAGAAAAGGTGATAAAACACAAAAATCATTGGGGGAAAGGTCACAGAATAACGAATTTTTCTCAATATATGACTAATAGTATCTACTTATGACCATTGGATTGGTCTGATATATAATGTAGACATCACCATTGGAGAAAAGAGCTGCTACAGCCTTCTGTCTCATAAATACAAATATTCAGTATAAGGTGCTTGTACTGTGAATGGATAAATGCCTTAAGCGTTACTATTACAATTACAAGTAGTTACATTCAACACACAGATTGTGTCAGAATATTTAATAATCTATGGAACAGAATTTCAGGTGTATGTATCCATATATATCATCAGTATGTTAATATACAACCATTTAAAATTCGAACTTATTACCAGACAATGCACACTATACAATCAAAAGCATCCAGTCATCTATTAGTGGAAATTAATGTGTGGTGTGCCCACACTTCGCCTTGATCATGGCTTGAATTCTCCTGGGGATTATTTCAGAGAGATGCTTGAATGTCTGTGGAAAAATAATAGCCCATTCTTCTCAAGAGCCAGAATCAGAGAAGGTAGTGATGTTGCATACTGGGATATAGAGCAAAGTCTGCATTCTAACTCATCCCAAAGGTGTTCCATTCATTTCATGTGAGGACTCTGGGCAGGTCAACCCATTTCAGGAATTTTATTGTACACAAACCATTGGCTCACAGACGCTGCTTTATGACAGGGTGCACTGTCACGCTGATAAAAATAATTATCATCTCTGAAACTACTCATCTATCTGTACATAGTAAACAAAGCTGTAAAATGTGATCGTAACCTTTTGTATTTAGCGTTTCCTTTAAGTGTAATAAGAGGACCACACCATAATTACAAAAAATACCCCCATACTGCCATACAACATTATCTGTACTTCACTGTTGGCATTACAAATGTTGGCATGTAACGTTTAGTAGGCATTCATCAAACTCATGACATTACTTCAGATTCTCACATGGTACAGTTTGATTCATCACACAAAATACTCATTTCCAGTTGTCCATTGTCCAGTGGCGTCGCTCTTTTCAGCACCTGAAGTGTAGCTTGGCTTTAACTTTAGAGTGGTGTGACTTATGAGGGGCTGCTCGACCACTGTACCCCATATTTTTAACCCTCTAGACACAATCATTGTGTTAGCTGGACCGCTGGTAGCACTTGAGAATTTACGAGTGATTCCATCTGCTGATTTCATTCGATTTTTTACAACCACCTCTGCAGTGCTCGGCAGACCGTATCCGTCAGTGCATTAAGTCTCTCTTATCTTGGTTTAGCAGTTGATGTTATTTCGTATGGCCAATTCTCAGTCACATCATCAATAGTTGACTTGAATAGCCTTAGAAGAATGTTTGTGATGAATATGTTACTCAGGTGACATCCAACAACTAGTCCATGTTAGAAATCAGTGACTGAACAATTCCGTTAATATTTCTTCTCTGTCGACAATACAAAGTCCCCCTTCCTTTTATAGTGGTAGGTCCACCTCCAATAACATCTAATGATCAGTTCTGTATTACACAGAGGGTGTTCAGTAGAGATCAGAGGTGAGATCTGTACAGTTGTATTAAACTCACTAGCAGCTCCTACGTCGCCATATCCGAATTCTCCACCTCTGTATACTTGAAGACATGCCTCACGATTCATCATTACACTGCCCACTTAACGACAAACTCGTCGCTTCCCTTTTGTCAGGTACAAATGGTAACCAAAGACTGGAAGCATTGCTGTTCATAAGTAAATGTTGGATGTGACAATACTGTATACCAATACTGCTCTTTAGTAGCTTTCATTTTTTCTCCACGTAATCTCTTTCTTTCCTCAGTCCACTTTGTCCCTGTTCTGGTGGTTATTTCATTTTCTGGCATTACTTTACATTTTCCAATTTTTGTCTTTATGAGTTTTGTACGGTGCTCGTTAAACATCAATTACACAATTGATAATAATATCTGTGTAGAAGCTGCAAGATCAGAAGGTCTAGACATCGTATTGCAACGTAACACTGTCACAAGAGGGGAAAAATTAGAAACACAGACAAACGGTCTATATTTACTTTTAAAAGGTTGCTTAAGTAGGATCAGTTGTAGCTAACAATTTGGCTCTGAAATTTAAGGCCAATTGCTTTATCTATGAAAAGTCTGGAAACTCAGATTTTGGTGAGAACTTCAATACAGCGGTAAATTAAAAAATCGGCCAATTATGCTAATGTTTTTCCTATGGTAGCAGAGTTGTTGTCCTAAGCAAGAATTGACGGAAAAAGCAAGATGGCAAATTATCGTCTTGGCTGACTTGGAATACTGGGCCGGGCTATAGGACTTCAAAATCCAAATCGAGGAACACTGGTGCAACCTTAGTATGACGTCAGAATTCATTATGGCTAAACAGGAACACAAGGTGGGCTATCGAAAATGGCGACCTGGCCATACTGACACAACTCTATGTCATAACAATCCAGCTCAGACCTGTTAGACTATTTATAACAGTGTAGATTCTGGTGTACTGACGGAGACTTGAAATACTGGCCCATACGAAATCACAAGAAAACACGAACAATGTACATGCCAAGTTCAACGGTTTGTCAGATGATATTAGGTCTCAAATCGTGGCTGACCTAGGGGCTAAGTTTGAAAGTATGAGACAGTGTCTCAGGAAAATAGAACTACTTGTGAATGATCAAGTGAGAGCATGAGGGGACTGAAGCTAAGCGAATTGCAGACATTAAGGGATGAATTCGCCCATGAGTGCGAGGAGCTGTTTGCCTTGTTGGAGAATTAAGATATGGAGGAAAATGCATCTGTAAACCGGAAGGTTGAGAGTAATAGTGTGCCCATTCTCTTGCTGGAGGGGTGATTTAAACTCTTAAAAGTAAATGGTGAAGACGAACAGCTGGAAGCCGAGAGACGAGGTTTTGAAGTTCACAGAAAGTATTGAATCTTACTATGATGGAGACTAGTGATAGGACTGTGCCAGTAGCCAGTCGTGAAATGGAGAAGATGAGGTCACTGTTAAGATTTCAATACTCCAATATAAAATTCAAAGGAGGGACAGCGGTGTTTAAACGAGTTGCATAAGTGGGTATTGCACATTAAGAACTGTCTCAGTTGCAAAATAGAAAGAGAATGCAGGGGTAGGAGAGTGAGAGGCAGAAACTTTCATGAGCGTTTTCTGCAGGAGGATAAGCATGGTTACGACTATGCGACTTTAACTGCAGTTACTCAAACCTTAGGTATATGGGCTATTGATGGCTCTGTTTAAAAAGCATGAGTCGATGAAGTTGTAGTCGTGAAGTTCTGCTTTCATGCACAGCAGCTAACTCACTGCAAATAATAACTTGTACTTGTGATCTTCCGGTCAAATAGTCTATGCATTGGCTAAAATTGAGATCTGATAAAGTAAACAGTAAGATTCAATAGAAGGTAAATGAATAATTGATAAAGCCTTTGTATTATAACGTCTGAAATTGATGTAGGTGATACTAAAGAATTCTGTTAATTAATGCTTATTCAAGAAAATCATCTCAAACAAACTGAAAGTGGTCCTATGATTACCAATTACAATATGGACAGAACAAAAACAATATTAAAACGCAATAAAATTTTATTAAGTGCGTAGCAAGAATGGTAACACAATCCCCAAGCTAAACAGTCATAAAAGATGTGCGAAAAACGAAGTCTATTTCGTGAACACAATACACTAAATATTCACCAGCTTTAATTCAGATTACAGTATGACGAGGTGTAAACCTCAAACACGAGAGATAATGAGTAGGAAACCATACTCTAACCCACGCACTCCCTACTGGTGTTGTGCCTTGTATGCATTTTCATCCAGACTGAAAACGCAAAAGAAATGATTGTTAAAAGCTGTACACTGCGGTAAAGATCATGCACCACAGGTTAAAGTTCTGCACTGTAACACATTCAGATCTCATGGAAGTTAAGGTACCTTCAAAAGTTAGTTTTCTATCGGCCTTTCACCACCCAGAATCAGTCACCCAGACTACCCAATTTCACATGTTACCTCCGGCAAGTCTGCCTTCTTACAGGTCTAATGTAAAAGTGCTCTGACTCGATCTCTTGAGAGCACCACTCAAAAAGTGTGACATTCTACAGACATGATTTCACTCAACTTGACCACTTTCCACATTAAACTATTATAACTATATATAAATAAAATAATGTTACAAACACTCAGTCACAGACCATTTACAATAAATATAAATAATAATTTGTTCATAAATAACGAAGCAGCGTTCTTGCACAAACTTACTGTCTTATTCTCGAAGATATGACGTTCTGACAAACATTTGCGTAATGAAAAAGATACAAATATGTAATAAATCAATAAGTAAAATAGATACAGACATGTGGCTTTCAAGGATGATAGCCAGAGAGCAATATTATCATCTGAGACAGTGTTTGTTGAAATCACCTAAAGCGTTTAAAAGTTGTTAATCCTAAAGTTCGTTGTGAAAATCCTTACTCACCATAGAATATTAGATTTTCTATTTTTTAAGATGTTTCATTGGATGAGCCTAAATTTTCTGATACCACAGATGTACTCAGATTTGCTTCAAAATGGAACTGTGATTCATTGTTGAATCTTAGAGTTGTAAGTAGTCATATTTCAGACCGCTGTTACGGCATTGAATAGTAAAGAGTAGAGAATCAGAAGTTTCTATTAAAACTAATCAACACTGCCACAGGCAAAATCAAGTCATGCCAGAGACAGAGGCAGGAAGCAGGAAGCAAGCCAGTAAGTCGAGAGTGGCTCAGGCCCTCGAGGCATTACAACACCATCTGCTGATTGAGAATATGCAGAAGACTGTGACAGAAAAGCAAAAGAAGTGACACAAGCTTATTCATTAGTTCGGAAGATATGGTACGAGAGTCGCTATCTCTTACATAAGAGCATGTAGCAAGGAGCTGACACAGCAGTTAATAGCCTGTTAAGTGAAAATAGCAGAGTCATTATGAACAGAATTGTGTCAGCCTAACTCTAGCTGCTTTTAAATACTCCAGTGTTCCAGCTCTTGTCATTAGCTGATCATTGGGATTGATGGCATTCACCATAGCAGCAGTCGATTCCATGATTATGATACTGCAGCAAATCAATGTCCTAGATGCTCCAGCGCAATCTATAAACTAGCTGTTGATGCACTCGAGATGATGATGAACTTCGTCTCGCTACCATCTGCTAATGGAGAAACTAATTCTCTTTCAACAACACCACATTACAGGTGATGCCAGCAATGAACTTCAGATGGAAGCCAACAACAAGGCCTCTTGGGGTCCCCATTCTTGTTCTGGGAAGGAGATCAACCAACCACAAGACTACCAACACAGGTACATCACAGATGGGTTCTCTAGGGTCATCGTGGAATTTGGCGTGGGACTGAGGACATTCCAGCAGCCAGTGTGAGATCACTTTGTGGTGGGCAATGGCAATACCGTTAATGATTATGCTTTTAACCCATCCAAGAAGTGTGATAGTGATTTTTATTGCTTTTTAAAACCTCAGATTTGTAAGTTCCATTTCTTTCTCTTTTTTTTTTTTTTTGGTTCGGCGAGGATTTTCAGATGTGTGTAATCATACATTTGTACTTTACAATGCAGATCGTTTTGTGTTTCCTGTCACAATTTTTGAGAGGTGTAGTACATACAAAACAAATACTTATAACTAGCACGCGTTATGGAAGAAGTCAGAAAATCCTAATAAAGTTCGGTTTTGATATAATAAGGGTGTTTGACATGTTACGGCCGTCTCTGGTACAACAGCCTTATACACAAACTAAGTGATGCAGGTTTCCCTGACAGACTCGTATCTCACCAACAACTGACGTGAAGGGCAAACAATAGACACAACACAGTATCCAAGCTGAGGTACCCCAGGGAAACTTCCTGAGGCCCATCTTGTTCAACTTCCACTTTAATGACTTTCCAGCAATACAAAACATGACATTATCAATACAAAACACGACGCAGATGACACAGCTATCCTTGCACATAGCTGAACACCGTTGAACATATAACTCATGAATACAGTCGGCAGGCAGAACTGAAGAGTCTTGTTTGGAACAATGGTGTATTAAAGTGAACGTCAACAAGCGTGAAGCAGTTCTGTTCACACACAGACTGAAGCTACTGCACAAACAGGAACACTGTTGACAGGTAACACTACATTCATGCCCAATACACTTCCGAAAAGGTCAGATATCTCAGTGTCTGGCTATACCAGAAACTTACATGGGGGTACCACACTGAATACACTGACAACACAGCGCACACGAGGCTCAAACAACTCTACCCAATGCTCAACAGGGAAATTACACTGAATAGGAGGGTGTCGAGGCCCATATACATGGCACTGATTAGACCTCTGATGACGTACGCAGATCCTGTCTGGGAACACGCACGCCTGCGCCACCTGCAGATCATACAGAAGAAAGTGCTACATATAATTAGCAATGCTCTACGCTACACACGCACCATGGATCTTCACAACGAATACCGCTCTGAAATCCTCAAGGAAGTATTCAAAAAACATGTCACACAACTATACCGGAGCTGGAGACACTCGAATAATCATTTCATCCTTACTCTGGGAAACTACGATCACAACCATAGGTGAAATAATAAGAGACCAAAGACTCTTCTAGCTAGGGCATAACCACCTATGGCTAGGTAACATATACAAACAAGCGTCATTGGCAAGCCCCTACAAATCGGCAGCATTGATTGGATATGCTAGCTACTACTAAAGCCGACCAAAATGCTACACCAGGGAAACAGACAAGCTCGCACACTAATGCACAAACAAACCAACACTACCCTACACTGTGAATCCTATATATAATCTATCAAACACTAAACGATGATGAACCCAAGCGTTACATGTACGCTGACTCTGACTAAGAAGCCAACACTGGCACCCAGCACCAGCCGCTAAGCAACACCACTGCACAACATCAAAAGTATCCCACATGCATGATACCCACTACCAATAAAACATACCCTTGCATAACCTGTTGCAGGTAGCAAGAAAGTCGCTACTGCTCATACAACCCAGCCCAACTATTGCAGAGCTTGGCACTTTTTTCTCCTCTGCCCTTCAAACCGCTACCCTTCTTTCAACTTTCGACCTATCTTCAGATGAGCGCATATTAATGGCTAACCTTAACCAGACGTACGCAAACATCGCAGTACCCACATCCTGCAGACCTCACTTTAGTTAAAACTAACAGTTATGGAGAGATACCACACCTTTTGTGTTTGCCACCACGCCGGTGTGGGCATGGAGGGGCTCCACTTCTTCCTTATGTTATGGCTGGGCCAGAAGAGAGAATTTACAGAACTCCAGCCTATCTGGCTTTTTTGCTATCCAACTTGGCCTTCCGCTACACCAAACTGGACAGTTGAGAGTTAATGATTTACCCACAGTTGTACCATGTGATGCAGTGCTGTATGTGGATGACACAACACTAATTACATGTGATATCAATCTTGAAGATGTGCAACACAGCATGTCTGTAGAAATGGGAATATGTACTAATTGGCTTGAGACAAATGTAGCACAGAAAAATTACAATAAAACTGAAGACATAGTTACAGTAACAATGGTCTCACGAAACGTGAACAAAAAGACGATATCTTCTCATAGTCACTGGCCGTGGACTAAATGTGTTGACTGAGGCAGCGATGGTCAGGCCGTAACAAAGAACAAGCGGCCTTGGTGCTCCAGTCCCTTTGTTCTACGTGAAACATGAAAAGCAATCAGTCAGCAATTATTTCACACGTCACAACGGATAAAGTCCCCTTAAGTATATTTTAAAAATATATATTTACCTTACATCGCTCATGCGGCAAAGGCAGCAGTATGATCGAAAGTTCTGTCACGACAGGTGATTTTAAAATTATACATATGCAGAGAATTGGATAATATAGTACCGGTAACTAATTTGTCGATTTCTTCTACTGCATCTCAAGGCGGTTTTTGCACAACAGTAAATCTTACGTGAATTAACGCAGAATGAATTTTTATATCTGCCTGTCAAACACACTAGCCCAGTCTTGAAATGACGCAGCGGAACCGTGACTGTTTCTTGCAGCAGTTCATATTGTCTTCTCTAAAAATTGGGAACATTCGATGTAATAGATTCACATGGGTGCAGAATCGCATAGTATTTTCTTTTGCATTCTAGTGACGCTTCGTGGCCACTGTGTTGCAGTAAGCCGCGAAACGAAATAGGAGGATCCTTACCCGAAAAGTTCACATAGCAACAGTTTCGGTATCCAGTTTGGAAAGAGATCAATGACTGTGCTGGAATATTTCTTTCTCTGAGCCGATTTTTGTAACCGCCTGTTGACTGGCGGCGTTACATATGTTAGTACGGACTTATATTTACGTTAGCTGACTGGTATTGCTGATAACGCAATGCTTAATTGAGCTATTTGTGTAAAAAAAAAAAGGATGAAAAACATACATGCCAACACGATAGATAATAATAGAAACAATAGTTATCTAAGTATGCCGCACGTTAACGTTGTTTTTCAGTCATTGTTTATACTGTGCTGTTATAACTTTTAAAAGTTGGTTATGTTCAAAGAACGACTGATGGTCAGAAATATTATGTAATTTAATTAGCAGATTCACTATTCTAGAGTAAAATAAAAGATTAAAATATAAATGTTACCCCATCAGTCACTGTGAACAGCTGTACAGTTTCCGAATCTTGCAAGTGCCTAACTATTAAGTAGTGTATCTCATCTTTTTTATGGGTCACGTAAGAAAATGGGTAATGTAAGAAACCCCTGGTATTTATTATATTACATATTTCTAGCAGTTGTTATGGCGCACGAAATCGAAATTTATCATAACGCAAGCATCACATCGATTTCGCATCCCACTTCAATCGATGCAACTTGTATTATCTATACATTTTAAGGATGTCGATATTGGGAGAAACTGCGCAATGCTCGTTTTACATAAGTTCCTAGTAAACAGTTTCTCCATCCCCTGTATTTAAAAAAATATTTCTGTGCGACTGATAATTCGACTCTCTGGAGAAAAAAAGACTAAACGAACTGCACCGTCATTTTTCATAAGGTATTTATAGTTTGATAGTATTTGTTTTCTTACGAGCACAATGGTTCTGTATGTTGTCCAATAAATCTTTAAAGTTAACTCCAAAGAAGTATCTAGTTACGTTTATAGCGGGTGATGTCTGCACCCTTATACAGATGGACCATCACGATGAAATTTCCATGTTAACTGATGACACTTCCAGTAAAATATTTCGTTAGATTTCTCAGCGGTTTGCCGATACTTTTGAGCTATAAGTGGACCAAGAACGTCACATAACTCCCGGAACGCTCATCACTTGTTCACTAACATCTCGAGGATGAAGTATATTTTATGCTGATTATAGTGCTCAAAACACCCGTTTTACCACATTCAGCCATGTGTACACGAAGCAATTAGTGTTCTCGATGGAGATGCCATATCGTCAGCGATTATGCTTTTAATGGGACCCCAGAAGTATGATAGTGATTTTTACTGGACCCGTAAATTACCTTTTGCACAACATAGGACACAATTCGTTACCGAAATATACTGTGAAACAACAAAAACAATAGACGTTCCAAAGTTTTTGAACCTATACAATTTGTAGTTCGATTTGGTACCGAAATGTTAACTTCGTAACTTACAAATGACAAAGTCTGATGTGTTAATCTGAAGTAGGAAAAGTAACGAGACATAATTTTTTTAAGTTCCGCTCTCCGAAATGATAGATTTCAATGACATGCCCTAGAACACTTTCCGTGAGCTGTGCAGTTACTTTTATATGTTAATATACTAATAGGACAAAAATGTTTGACTTCTTGTAAGCCATCAAAGTTTGTTTCTGTGATTTCCTGAAATAATTACAAGTTAAGACTTTATCAGAGCTACTTTCTTCTTTCACGAAAAAGTACATCAATTACTTTCGAAGGGAATGCACACAAGAAAGGGAGTGAAACATTAGTTTCAGAAGAATTCTGAGAAGGGACATCAATTACTGTGTGGCAGTATAGGAGATGTTATGGATCACAGGAAAAGAAAGAAAAGAATATTTAATGATTTATGTTTTTGATACTGATTTTTGTAGTTGGTTTTGCTGATGTTCTGATACTAAGACTATGTTTAAAATTTTTATTAGACAGCAAATAGTAGGCCAGAAATAATTATTGTGCTTGGGAAATGGAAAGCAGTCCTTGTCATTAGTTAAGATGAAAAACATTCCAGAGTGTAGCATTTGGTTGAAACAAAAAATAAATGCCTTTATGTTCCAAAGAAACTAGGCTACTTAAGAAAGCATGTTCAAAATTTTTCAGGTGTTTGGTGTAATAAGAAATGTTTGATTTGTCCTGGCATTTGTATGACTGCATTATTGAGAGATCATTCTGAAATGTGAGCTATAATTAATGAGCTATAATTAAACAAGTATTTAGCAAAGAGAGACACAATTTTGAAGTTCACTTTGATATGATGTGCAGAGACTTATTGTTATACATTATTGTTGCTGGTGCCAAAATAGTAATCTAGTAAACATAACTATAAACTCAAGTGAGCATCCTTCTTTGTTGCAACTTCATAATATAAATTTTGTATTCATTTGTAGAAACACATTATGTAACAACAATGAAATAGGTTGGTCTGGTACTCGTTGCATAGAGGAAGCACTGAGTGCCAGACAGACACATTTAAAGCACAATTAAACAGCAGACTAAGCTATCAGACAAAGTGCTTCCAAAAAAAAAAAAAAAAAAAAAAAAGGTGGGGGAGGGGGTCACGTACTGTCACATGGCCACAGTCAACTCCGAGCACTCAGGCCTAACTCTGGGAACTCGGGCATGAATGGGCTATAGGTCTCGTTAGCCAGAGATGATGACTGTGTGTGAGGAATTTGTCAGGCAGATTAGTCTACTTTTAATTTCACTTTAAATCCAATTTAGACTCACAGCATTTACAGGAAAATGAAAGAGAATTGAAAGGAAGCAGAGGGCTCTAACTATTTCAATATGTGTTACAAATTGTACAGTTTGTCACATTTGGAAAGAGTCAAATCAGAATAAATTTTTGATGTTTATTTGCCAAGATTTTAGGCACTTATAGAGTTTAGGGGGACAAAATTTTCGAAAATATTTTTTCTCACTTTTTGATCAGTTGATCTCGAAGATGTTATTTATTTCCATCCCCGATAAAAACTTTTTATTACCCTCTCTTGATGGAGCCACTGACCAAGTCAGTCTGACAGAAAACAAGTCTGCTGACACTACTGCCAAGACTGCAGTCCTTGTACCTCAGCCTGCTAGACCTTACATTCCCTCCGATGATCTCTATGTTGACATATGTCAGCAGGTGGTGCCACTTTCCCATCACTGCTGGTCCTCCCTTCATGGGATCAAGCTCCGGTTTATTAATCCCAGCACCTTGGACGACCTCCTCTCGGCCTTCTCGCCGTGAGATAATTATTTTAACTAGGTTTTATACCGGGCACTGTCTTCTTAGCCATTACCATTTGTTAAGTGGTGCTTGCCTACCAATTTGTGCTCAACCTTTGACGATCTGCCATTTCTCACAAAGTCCCCTTTTTCTAACCACTTACATTCATATTCATGTTTGCCGTCTGAGTTATCGGCTGTTTCAGCGAATGACGCGCGGGCTGTCGACTGTGCTTTACTTTTTATCCACCATAGAAATATGGTGTATGCTATTTAATTTTTAGTTCGAGACCTCCGTTTCTATTTGGCATGTTTTATAGACCTTTCTCCACATCGCTGTTTTTTAGCTGTCTTCTCATCCATTGATTGCGATTAATGTGTAGTCATGTTTAATTCCTCTCTTTGTCTTCATGTTATACAGTTCTGATGTGGGCAGTGTATGACCCTAGTTGGTTTTTGCGTTCTATAACAAAACAAACAGCAATATATTACTTGTACGAGGACCATTCAATTAATTCTCTGATTGACAATTTGAAACATTAATTGTGGTTATCTGAGTGTGGCAGTGTATGAGCTTGCAGAAGAGATGAAGCACAAGTCACACAATTGTGAAAGCGACAAAAAGTTTCCTTTTCAGCAACAACCTGCCTTGGAGATATTCTGTTTCGTAAATATGAAGGCACTATTACTACTGCATCTCTTATCACTGTCAGCACTAGTTGGCAGAAAATTTGAGAGTATTGTTCCTTTGCTCACTGGAATGGTAGATCTTTATTCACTGCTAAAACAACAGTCAATAGTTGGCATAAGACTGTGTAGGCAGTGTCTTTCAGTGATCTAAGAGATTTTGAACAAGTGTAGAGAAGAACTAAACAGTACATGTAAAAGTGTTAACTTTTTGGAGAACAATATGTTTGTTATCCTTCAAATTGTTTCGTATTACTGTGAATGATATTCAAGAAAAGATAATCTGAAACGGTTATGCTGTGTATAACCTCAGAAATCAGTATGCACAAAATGAGAGAACTAGCTCTCAGTTGTGAAACACGAAATGGTGGGTGTGTAGTCCTGTAGAAATTGTAGATGCTGTTTTTCCCTCCTTTTTATAAGGAATGGCAGTGGACATAAAGGAAAGATTTGAAATGCATTACTTTCTTATAATGTCTCAATTTCTTAAACTTCATATCAGCCTTTTAAGAGGCTCACGTAAATCCTGACCAGTTTTAAGAGGTATTCTTAGGTTACTATGTCCTTCAAGCCACAGCAAAAACAAAAAAAAAAGAAACACTTTGCAAGGGAGGCACTGAAATTCTTGAACTGTGTTAACATTAACAGAACATACCTGTTTACTGATGCACACTTGACTTCAGTTCATGATCGTGAACAATATGTTTACAATATAATGCATATTGTCTAAGTTATTTATGTAATAGAGATTACATTATAAGAAGGAATGAAAGGCAAATGGATCTGAAAAATGTAAACTATGCAGAAATAAGAAGAAAGGTTTTGTGATGGAGAGAAATCACAGTTCGTACATGCTCCAGTTTTGGGTCCACCTATTTCTCTCCACTGCTCACTAAGCAGCTTGCAGTTTTCAAATGCTTTTTATAATCACAGTTCATATGTCACTGCTGTAAGTCAATATTTGGGAAACACAGTGCTTGGAACTTTCCTTCCTTTGTTCTTCACTCCATCTAGCCAACTTCAACTGTCCAAAATACAATAACACGATGTGTTAATACTTCCAATAGTTGTTGAGGCTTATCTACAACAGAGGAAAACGGTGAATCATCATTATCAAAACAAAAGTAGTTCAGGTGTGCTTCGTTAACACGTATTTCTGTTTCTCAGTTTATTGGTCTGAAGACATAATGAAGACCTGCTGACAATACTTTCCATGGTATGAGGACCCCCCTGCCTAATTCTATATTGAGAATTTCACACCTTTGAGATAAAATTCAGTAGGAGCTGTAGTATTGATGTGTGAATTCCTCTGTATGCTAAAGTAAACTGAATTGAAGACTCTTCATACAGATTTTGTCAGCCTGAGTAAAAAACTTTTCTGGACGTATGAATCAGAGACATATTTATTGCTCCATTAATAATTTCATTCATAGCTTGAATAATGGTCCATTTTAAAGTTTATATTACCTTCTAAGGCTAGTTTGTTCCTTTGCTTGATAAAAATATAATGTATTATATGTTGGGTGATCATTTTAATTATTGTGCTGTATATTACAAAAAGGTTGATGAATCTACATTTTTTTGTCTTGTATGTCTCCTTTTGCATGGAATGATACCAGCAACTTTGCAACACGAGGGGTATTATCTCCTTCATAGCCCTCCAATGTATACTTTTACAAATTCCTTTTGTATTACTTTTTCTCCTTCTTTAGTCATTTATCTGAATAACAGTTGTATGTCAATAAAATTGTTCTGGGTTTGAAGCTGCCGGCGACTGTTGCAAGGCGCCTTCTTCAGGGTTTATTTTATAGCTGACAATGCGGCCTCAAAATGAGAAGAATTTTATTGACTATGACAACGGCCGCAGAAGCGTACGTTTACATTTAACTACTGTTATTATTATTATTATTATTAAAAATGTCACCCTTTGAAGGTCACTTTTTTGTGTTTTCTCATGAATATCTTGAAAATTGCTGTGTGCAGTGAAAATGTTTCCCAGCATAAAATTCAACTACATTCCTACAAAAATGGTCCTACTCATTTTTCTGTAGACTAATACTTACGTGTTGCAGAGGATATTAAAGCTGCAGATTTCTAATGTAGGGTTTTAATATTACAAAATTAGTGCTTATTGTTAAATGAAGTAGGTAGAGATAAATATTACACGTGTGTAATACTGCGTGCCTCAGCGACACAGACAGCCGTACCCTAGGTGCAACCACAACGGAGGGGTATCTGTTGAGAGGCCAGACGAACGTATGGTTCCTGAAGAGGGGCAGCAGCCTTTTCAGTAGTTGCAGGGGCAGCAGTCTGGATGATTGAGTGATCTGGCCTTGTAACATTAACCAAAATGGCCTTGCTGTGCTGGTATTGCCCCAACGGCTGCAAGCAAGGGGAAACTACGGCTGTAATTTTTCCCGAGGGCATGCAGCTTTACTGTATGGATAAATGATGATGTCATCCTCTTGGGTAAAACATTCCGGAGGTAAAATAGTACCCCATTCGGATCTCCGAGCAGGGACTACCCAGGAGGACGCCGTTATAAGGAGAAAGAAAACTGGCGTTCTACGGATCGGAGCGTGGAAATGTCAGATCCCTTAATCGGCAGGTAAGTTAGAAAATTTAAAAAGGGAAATGGATAGGTTAAAGTTAGATATAGTGGGAATTAGTGAAGTTCGGTGGCAGGAGGAACAAGATTTTTGGTCAGGGGAATACAGGATCATAAATACAAAATCAAATAGGGGTAATGCAGGAGTAGGTTTAATACTGAATAAAAAAAAATAGGAGTTCGGGTAAACTACTACAAACAACATAGTGAACGCAAAAATGGTCCAAATGGCTCTGAGCAATATGGGACTCAACTGCTGTGGTCAGAAGTCCCCTAGAACTTAGAACTACTTAAACCTAACTAACCTGAGGACATCACACACATCCATGCCCGAGGCAGGATTCGAACCTGCGACCGTAGCACTCGCACGGTTCCGGACTGCGCGCCTAGAACCGCGAGACCACCGCGGCCGGCATAGTGAACGCATTATTGTGGCCAAGTTAAACACGAAGCCCATGCCTACAACAGTAGTACAAGTTTATATGCCAACTGGCTCTGCAGATTACGAAGAAATTGATGAAATGTATGATGAGATAAAAGAAATTATTCAGGTAGTGAAGGGAGACGAAAATTTAATAGTCATGGGTGATTGGAATTTGAGAGTAGGAAAAGGAAGAGAAGGAAACATAGTAAGTGAATATGGATTGGGGCTAAGAAATGAAAGAGGAAGCCACCTAGTAGAATTTTGCGCAGAGCTAATCATAGCTAACACCTGGTTCAAGAATCATGAAAGAAGGTTGTATACATGGAAGAACGCTGGAGATACTAGAAGATATCAGCTAGATTATATAATAGTAAGACAGAGATTTAGGAACCAGGTTTTAAATTGTAAGACATTTCCAGGGGCACATGTGGACTCTGACCACAATCTATTGGTTATGAACTGTAGCTTAAAACTGAAGAAACTGCAAAAAGGTGGGAATTTAAGAAGACGGGACCTGGATAAAGTGAAGGAACCAGAGGTTGTAGAGAGTTTCAGGAAGAGCATAAAGGAACAATTGACAAGAATCGGGGAAAGAAATAGAGTAGAAGAAGAATGGATAGCTTTGAGGGATGAAGTAGTGAAGGCAGCAGTGGATCAAGTAGGTAAAAAGACCAGGGCTAGTAAAATCCTTGGGTGACAGAAGAAATACTGAATTTAATTGATGAAAGGCGAAAATATAAAAATGAAGTAAATGAAGCAGGCAAAAAGGAACACAAACGTCTCAAAAATGAGATCGACAGGAAGTGCAAAAAGGCTAAGCATGCATGGCTAGAGGACAAATGCAAGGATGTAGAGGCTTACCTCACTAGGGGTAAGATAGATACTGCCTACAGAGAGACCTTTGGAGATAAGAGAACCACTTGTATGAATATCAAGAGCTCAGATGGTAACCCAGTTCTAAGCAAAGAAGGGAAAGCAGAAAGGTGGAAGGAGTATTTAGAGGGACTATACAAGGGTGATGTACTTGAGGACAATATTATGGAAATGGAAGAGGATGTAGATGAAGATGAAATGGGAGATAAGATACTGTGTGAAGAGTTTGACAGAGCACTGAAAGACCAGAGTCGAAACAAGGCCCCCGGAGTAGACAACATTCCATTGGAACTACTGACGGCCTTGGGAGAGCCAGTCCTGACAAAACTCTATGATCTGGTGAGCAAGATGTATGAAACAGGCGAAATACCCTCAGGCTTCAAGAAGAATATAATAATTCCAATCCCAAAGAAAGCAGGTGTTGACAGATGTGAAAATTACCAAATAATAAGTTTAATAAGCCATAGCTGCAAAATACTAACGCGAATTCTGTACAGACGAATGGAAAAACTGGTAGGAGCCGACCTCGGCGAAGATCAGTTTGGATTCCGTAGAAATGTTGGAACACGTGAGGCAATACTGACCCTACGGCTTTTCTTAGCAGCGAGATTAAAAAAAGGCAAACCTACGTTTGTAGCATTTGTAGACTTGGAGAAAACTTTTGACAATGTTGACTGGAATAATCTCTTTCAAATTCTGAAGGTGGCAGGGGTAAATTACAGGGAGCGAAAGGCTATTTACAATTTGTACAGAAACCAGATGGCAGTTATGAGAGTCGAGGGACATGAAAGGGAACCAGTGGTTGGGAAGGGAGTGAGACAGGGTTATAGCCTCTCCCCAATGTTATTCAATCTGTATATTGAGCAAACAGTAATGGAAACAAAAGACAAATTCAGAGTAGGTATTAAAATCCATGGAGAAGAAATAAAAACTTTGAGGTTAGCCGATGACATCGTAATTCTGTCAGAGACAGCAAAGGACTTGGAAGAGCAGTTGAACGGAATGGACAGTATCTTGAAGGGAGGATATAAGATGAACATCAACAAAAGCAAAACGAGAATAATGGAATGTAATCGAATTAAGTTGGGCGATGCTGAGGGAATTAGATTAGGAAATGAGACAGTTGAAGTAGTAAATGAGTTTTGCTATTTGGGGAGCAAAGTAACTGATGATGGTCAAAGTAGAGAGGATATAAAATGTAGACTGGCAATGGCAAGGAAAGCGTTTCTGAAGAAGAGAAATTTGTTAACATTGAGTATAGATTTAAGTGTTAGGAGGACATTTCTGAAAGTATTTGTATGGAGCGTAGCCATGTATGAAAGTGAAACATGGACGATAAATAGTTTGGACAAGAAGAGAATAGAAACCTTTGAAATGTGGTGTTACAGAAGAATGCTGAAGATTAGATGGGTAGATCACATAACTAATGAGGAAGTATTGAATGGGGTTGGGGAGAAGAAGAGTTTGTAGCACAACTTGACAAGAAGAAGGGATCGGTTGGTAGGACATGTTCTGAGGCATGAAGGGATCACCAATTTAGTATTGGAGGGCAGCGTGGAGGGTAAAAATCATAGAGGGAGACAAAGAGATGAATACACTAAACAGATTCAGAAGGACGTAGGCTGCAGTACGTATTGGGAGATGAAGAATCTTGCACAGGATAGAGTAGCATGGAGAGCTGCATCAAACCAGTCTCAGGACTGAAGACCACAACAACAATACGAGGGAAGGCAGGTTGCAGCAGGATTGTGGACATGCACTTTCCTCCTTCATAGGTGCCCCACTATGTCACAAAAGCCAAAGATGTTCATGAAGTTATACGATCTTTCCACAGCTTGCCGTATGAAACACTCATGACACAGTGTGCAGTCATTCCTGGGGTTTGTTTATTTTCCACAAAATAGATTAACATTGTATTGAATACAGATATGAGTTACTAGTAAAAGTAATGCAAGAAAAACATATGTACAGATTCTGTGTAGATCTCTGCACACAGCTAGAGGAGAAATTTATTTTAATCATCCTGAACTGTAGCATTCTTCGGGGAAGGGCAATTTCGTCTACCATGAGCACTATTTGCTTTTTAATTTGTTTCCCATCCAGTTCTTATGTACATTGACAAAATATCATCATTGAGTTTGTTTGTATGGTGGAGTTCATTGAGTACTAATTTGCAATTGTTAAGTGAGCGTTCCCATGAACCATGGACCTTGCCGTTGGTGGGGAGGCTTGCGTGCCTCAGCGATACAGATGGCCGTACCGTAGGTGCAACCACAACGGAGGGGTATCTGTTGAGAGGCCAGACAAACGTGTGGTTCCTGAAGAGGGGCAGCAGCCTTTTCAGTAGTTGCAGGGGCAACAGTCTGGATGATTGACTGATCTGGCCTTGCAACATTAACCAAAACGGCCTTGCTGTGCTGGTACTGCGAACGGCTGAAAGCAAGGGGAAACTACAGCCGTAATTTTTCCCGAGGACATGCAGCTTTACTGTATGATTAAATGATGATGGCATCCTCTTGGGTAAAATATTCCGGAGGTAAAATAGTCCCCCATTCGGATCTCCGGGCGGGGACTACTCAGGAGGATGTCGTTATCAGGAGAAAGAAAACTGGCGTTCTACGGATCGGAGCGTGGAATGTCAGATCACTTAATCGGGCAGGTAGGTTAGAAAATTTAAAAAGGGAAATGGATAGGTTAAAGTTAGATATAGTGGGAATTAGTGAAGTTCGGTGGCAGGAGGAACAAGACTTCTGGTCAGGTGACTACAGGGTTATAAACACAAAATCAAATAGGGGTAATGCAGGAGTAGGTTTAATAATGAATAGGAATGCGGGTAAGCTACTACAAACAGCATAGTGAACGCATTATTGTGGCCAAGATAGATACGAAGCCCACACCTACTACAGTAGTACAAGTTTATATGCCAACTAGCTCTGCAGATGATGAAGAAATTGAAGAAATGTACGATGAAATAAAAGAAATTATTCAGATAGTGAAGGGAGACGAAAATTTAATAGTAATGGGTGACTGGAATTCGAGTGTAGGAAAAGGGAGAGAAGGAAACATAGTAGGTGAATATGGATTGGGGCTAAGAAATGAAAGAGGAAGCCGCCTAGTAGAATTTTGCACAGAGCACAACTTAGTCATAGCTAACACTTGGTTTAAGAATCATGAAAGAAGGTTGTATACGTGGAAGAACCCTGGAGATACTAAAAGGTATCAGATAGATTATATAATGGTAAGACAGAGATTTAGGAACCAGGTTTTAAATTGTAAGACATTTCCAGGGGCACATGTGGACTCTGACCATAATCTATTGGTTATGACCTGTAGATTAAAACTGAAGAAACTGCAAAAATGTGGGAAATTAAGGAGATGGGACCTGGATAAACTGAAAGAACCAGAGGTTGTACAGAGGTTCAGAGAGAGCATAAGGGAACAATTGACAGGAATAGGGGAAAGAAATACAGTAGAAGAAGAATGGGTAGCTCTGAGGGATGTAGTAGTGAAGGCAGCAGAGGATAAAGTAGGTACAAAGACGAGGGCTGCTAGAAATCCTTGGGTAACAGAAGAAATATTGAATTTAATTGATGAAAGGAGAAAATATAAAAATGCAGTAAATGAAGCAGGCAAAAAGGAATACAAACGTCTCAAAAATGAGATCGACAGGATGTGCAAAATGGCTAAACAGGGATGGCTAGAGGACAAATGTAAGGATGTAGAAGCTTATCTCACTAGGGGTAAGATAGATACTGCCTACAGGAAAATTAAAGAGACCTTTGGAGAGAAGACAACCACGTGTATGAATATCAAGAGCTCAAATGGCAGCCCAGTTCTAAGCAAAGAAGGGAAGGCAGAAAGGTGGAAGGAGTATATAGAAGGTTTATACAAGGGCGATGAACTTGAGGACAATATTATGGAAATGGAAGAGGATGTAGATGAAGACGAAATGGGAGATACGATACTGCGTGAAGAGTTTGACAGAGCACTGAAAGACCTGAGTCGAAACAAGGCCCCCGGAGTAGACAACATTCAATTAGAACTACTGACGGCCTTGGGACAACCAGTCCTGACAAAACTCTACCAGCTGGTGAGCAAGATGTATGAGACAGGCGAAATACCCTCAGACTTCAAGAAGAATATAATAATTCCAATCCCAAAGAAAGCAGGTGCTGACAGATGTGAAAATTACCGAACTATCAGTTTAATAAGCCACGGCTGCAAAATACTAACGCGAATTCTTTACAGACGAATGGAGAAACTGGTAGATGCAGACCTCGGGGAGGATCAGTTTGCATTCCGTCGAAATGTTGGAACACGTGAGGCAATACTGACCTTACGACTTATCTTAGAAGAAAGATTAAGAAAAGGCAAACCTACGTTTCTAGCATTTGTAGACTTAGAGAAAGCTTTTGACAATGTTGACTGGAATACCCTTTTTCAAATTCTAAAGGTGGCAGGGGTAAAATATAGGGAGCGAAGGGCTATTTATAATTTGTACAGAAACCAGATGGCAGTCATAAGAGTCGAGGGGCATGAAAGGGAAGCAGTGGTTGGGAAAGGAGTGAGACAGGGTTGTTGCCTCTCCCCGATGTTATTCAATCTGTATATTGAGCAAGCAGTAAAGGAAACAAAAGAAAAATTTGGAGTAGGTATTAAAATTCATGGAGACGAAGTAAAAACTTTGAGGTTCGCCGATGACATTGTAATTCTGTCAGAGACAGCAAAGGACTTGGAAGAGCAGTTGAACGGAATGGACAGTGTCTTGAAAGGAGGATATAAGATGAACATTAACAAAAGCAAAACGAGGATAATGGAATGTAGTCAAATTAAATCGGGTGATGCTGAGGGAATTAGATTAGGAAATGAGACACTTAAAGTAGTAAAGGAGTTTTGCTATTTAGGAAGTAAAATAACTGATGATGGTCGAAGTAGAGAGGATATAAAATGTAGACTGGCAATGGCAAGGAAAGCGTTTCTGAAGAAGAGAAATTTGTTAACATCGAATATAGATTTATGTATCAGGAAGTCGTTTCTGAAAGTATTTGTCTGGAGTGTAGCCATGTATGGAAGTGAAACATGGACGATAACTAGTTTGGACAAGAAGAGAATAGAAGCTTTCGAAATGTGGTGCTACAGAAGAATACTGAAGATAAGGTGGATAGATCACGTAACTAATGAGGAGGTATTGAATAGGATTGGGGAGAAGAGAAGTTTGTGGCACAACTTGACTAGAAGAAGGGATCGGTTGGTAGGACATGTTTTGAGGCATCAAGGGATCACAAATTTAGCATTGGAGGGCAGCGTGGAGGGTAAAAATCGTAGAGGGAGACCGAGAGATGAGTACACTAAGCAGGTTCAGAAGGATGTAGGTTGCAGTAGGTACTGGGAGATGAAGCAGCTTGCACAGGATAGAGTAGCATGGAGAGCTGCATCAAACCAGTCTCAGGACTGAAGACAACAACAACAACAAGTGAGCGTTTCTGTAAAATAAATTTCTATAAACAGTAGCTGAAATGTTTTAATTTGTAAGTGTGATATTATTAATTATCTATGTAGTATTAGTAGGAAAGGGATTGACTTGATAAAAGTGGCACCTTGCTGCTGTCTGTTGCTGACAGCATATTGTAAAACCAAACAACTGTTTTTTCTACTCACTTGGTGGTGAATACATGAATGACCAGAAAGTTACTGCACTTCTCTCACCATTAACTGTGTTACTGTACACTGTATAAACCTCTTCCCTTTAAGAATTGCTGGCATTGTAGAGTTTGCTACACTAAGTGGAGCCACTTTTCACACATCCACAGTATATATTGCAAAGTATGTGTCACTATGTCTGATTTAATAGGACTAGTTATGTTCATACCTAGAACAGTAGTCTGGTGAAATGCGTTGAAGTTGCATAGTACCTCAGTGACCTAATTCTGTTACAGAGAGAGACAGTTTAAGACTCTGGACCTGTTGTGACGTTGGGTGAGCTTAGACTGGGGTGATGCTTTTGATACCCCCCCCCCCCCCCCCCCGAAGGGAAAAGTATTCCAGCCACTGATAGTTAAGACAATGAAATTAACACTGTCGGATACAAAATGACAGCATGTTATACTTGGGGCAGGCTCTTCAATGTAATAGACAGTTGACAGCTCCAGCTGTTGAGCTTTTTTTTCATAATTGTTCTTTTAACAACTGAATGCAAATTATCACATAAGAAGCTAAAAATAACTGCACTATACAAACAGAAGCTCAGTGAAGTCAGTCTGCTCTATGAGACAGGAGATTCTGGTGAGGTATAGCCCGCCTGTAAACTGGTAGAATGCTACAGCTTCTGTACAGGATGACTAAGAATCAATCTTTCCTCTAGCAGTGTAAAACAGTGTGCAGACATTCACGTAGATTCGGTCGATATGTATTTCTTGCATTAGTATTGTTGGTAACTCATATCTGTATTCCATGTAATGTTACTCCACTTTGTAAAAAATCAACACCCCCTTGCATGTGTGCGCATTGTGGTGGCAGTGATTCATAAGGCGAGCTAAGGAAAGGCCCGTACGACTTTGCAAAACACCCTGTAGTAGCTTTTTATGATATAGTGGGTCAGAGAGAGTGGGGATTTTACTGCATGCTCTTAAGCTGGTAGACCTGCAAAGGAGGGGGGGGGGGGGGGGGGGGGGGTTGTTGCATCCCCAAAAACTCCTCGCCTATGTTCCCCCATTCATCTACCCACCACCCTTCTCTCACCTTACAACACGCCCATCACGCAATTTACCTCTTAATATGGTTCTACGCCACTTAAATGTAGTATACAACAAATTTAATACTGGTTCTTAACCCACTTCTTTTAACAATAAACATTACTTTTTTCTGTTGAGTACCTCAATAAAAACAGGGCCCTTACAGAATCACACTCCTGCCGATCTGTCTGTCTCTCCGTCTGTTACAACCCCTTTTTCTCAGAAACAGGTCAGGTTATCAAGTTGAAATTTATGTCAAACACAAAGATCTACGGTCTCATGTGAGTGTGAAACACTTAAGCTGCCAAGTCAATGCAGTCAAAAAGTATGGTCATTTATGTCAAATATTTTGATATTTACAGATTCACTGACCAAAACCTATAGACAAACTATCTATATACATAATTAAGTTTTTATGGTAACCCCAGAGTGCAAGTTATTCTGGCCTTTGTCCAATCTTATACCATTAAAACATTAAAATAATTTGATTTGACCATCCCTAGCAAAGTGGAAACTATTATCCCTAGAGAAAAAAGATAAAGATTTTTTGTAATAAATTTAATGTATACAAAAGTAGGCTTCCCCGGCCATTGTCGCAATCAATGAAATTTAAGAAAATGATGGTAGCCTTACATATTAACAATGTGGTCACAAACCCAGAAGAATTTTATTGACATTTAATATAGTTTAATTTTGTGTTGGGAAACATTTTTGCAAGAAGCTTTGGTTGTTCAGTTATTTGAGGAAACATACGTGACCTTTAAACGGCCACGTACCTCCACACTCACACTCACCAGTCAGGATTTTTATTATGTTGTTCATGACTCTCCATCCTGCCAATGTACAAAAATTTGTGACTATACAAAATTTTTCCCCTAATTTTCCTTAGCTGGAGTAAATCATCTTCATGTGGCCTTGTTCCTCATACATCAAATGACTTTACACACCTCATCTATCATTATTTCCAGATTATTATTATTATTATTATTATTATTCATTAACAATCCAATTTTCTAACTCGTCTCTTGAATTGCACATACATTTAAAAGAAATGTGTGAACACTTACCTCTTTATAATTAAGTTGCTTGCTGCCTTCTTAACAGAACTTAAAATCATAATACAAACTTAAACTGTATCTTCAGAAAATCTTTTTCTTCTTCTTACTGTCATGCCCAACTAGAAAGTGTGAGCTTACTTAGCTGTTGAATTTACTCCTCTCTCAATTTCTTTTTAGTTTTCCATTCTTCTGTCCAGCCCAGTGGGTTCCAGTTTTCAATTTCTCGGCAAACTTCTGAATGTTGACAAGTGTGCTGAAATGCCAAAATGGAGGATTATTTTGGTTGATCTCTCGTCATTCTGAGAATGTCACTGTGACTAAACTTTCAATTTCCCCTCCCTTAAATGTCAGATGTAGGGAAAGGCCTTCATGCAGTGGGTACACCGGTTCCCGTGAGATCACCGAAGTGCGCTGTTGGGCGTGGTCGGCACTTCGATGGGTGACCATCCAGGCCGCCGCGCACTGTTGCTATTTTTCGGAGTGCACCCAGCAAAGTGATACCAATTGTGGAGCTACTCGACCGAATAGTAGTGGCTTCGGTCGAGAATACCATCATAACGACCGGGAGAACGGTGTGCCGACCCCACGCCCCTCCTATCCGCATCCTCCACTGAGGATGACACTGCGATCAGATGATCCCAGTAGGCCACTCGTGCCCTGAAGACAGAGTGCTTTATTAAATGTCAGATGTTTGCTGAGTACACTGATATAATTTCAGAAATAATACTTTATTGTGATTTCATCTACACAGCTTAGGCCAAAAATTGTCTTGGAATTTTCCTCATTCCTTTTCTATGTAAAAAAAATAAATAAATAAAAAGAATAAATAAATGTGGTGATTTGCCTGCAATTATCAAGGAGTATAAAGCTTGCTATTTCATTACTATATTCTAATGTTTGTTTTATATTCTGGGATACTAATTTTTTATTATATATGTTCCAGGTGATAGCGTAAGCATTCTATAATTAGAGTATCTTTGCTTAGCTATTCAATACTGAAGAGCTGGCAGTTGATATCTGAATTTGGCTACCTGAGATATTTTTCGTATATGAGTTCCTGCAACAAAAAGGTTGTGACATTTTGTCTAAGAATTTAACGTCTGGAATGTTGTTTGTTAAAGTCAGTTTGTTTGTTTCTTTTCTATCAGAAACTGAACAATATGTGTATAGAATGGAAAGCTTTCCTGAAATCCACAAATATAATCATTTTGTCTCCCTGTGCTTATCTGTAAGTGGTGATGTAAGGCACATTGTAAAGCTAGAGAGAATCGCTTTTTCAGGCACAATTTATAATTTATAGAAGTATATATAAATGGGAACCAGTCTTTTTGAAACTAATATGTGGTGTGAGATGGGCAGTTAACATTGCTAGTCTATTAGGCAACGAAACAGTTTGCATAAAAGTTGTCATTACGTTATGCATTTATGTTTGTACTCGAATTTACCACTCTACTGGTTTTACACATTCAAAATATCATCTGATTAAAGGCCTGGAAATCAAGATGTTGCATTTGAAAATAAAGGAAATCGCTATGAGGCAGACAGTACCATATATAAACTTTTTCTGTGGTAGCTTTATCTTTGAAATGTGTAAGCCTTTCTGGGACAGTGAAAAACTATATTGGAAAATGTCTCGCAAAAATCATTTGGTAACGCTTGATGGTGTTGTTGGTTGGATGGGGTCAAGCAGTGAGGTCATTGGTCCCATCAGATTAGGGAAGGATGGGGAAGGAAGTCGGCCATGAGCTTTCAGAGCAACCATCCCAGCATTTGCCTGAAGCAAATCATGGGAAACCTAAATCAGAATCGCTGGATGCAGGTTTGGACTGTTGTCATCCCAAATGAGAGTCCAATGTGCTAACTACTGCACCACCTCACTCAATGACTCTTGATAAAAGAGCATGCCCGAGTTGTAAATATTCTGTAATAACTCCTGACAATTGTATGTGAATATGGTGGTATTTTTGGGACTTCAAATTAAGAAAAATGTTCAGATGAATAAGTATAGTTTGTTTCTTCTCTAGTGACCAAGAATAGCTTGGAAAAGGCTAATCTGCACTCTACTGCAGTGAATACATTGTTTGCCGATTTCTCGGAATTAATCAGGTTAGCATTGGAGGTATATGGCATGACTGAGATATTCTTGATCTTGTACTGACCATCAACACATTTGATCATGGCAACATTTTGTGTCAAGCAGGCACTATACTTTTTCACATGCCACTGTTGCATCATAAGTAATTCGATTCAATATTGGAAAGCACCAACTGGTGAGTAGTCATACCACACAGTATCATCTCCTCATTGTACTAATACTAGGTGCCGATTCTTCTGGAAAACCTTGAATTCTCAGAAAATTACATTTTACCTCAAAAAATGAGGGAAATGTTGGCAAATTCTGTATTTTATGACCTAATACTGAAATTTAATTTTATTGAGTTTTATAAATCATAAATTTTAAAATACTTAATGTTTCAAAGTGTGTTAATTATATGAATATTACACCATATAAACTATCAATTTTTAAAAACTGCAGTTTACTACTGCTTATGGCAATTATATGTCAGCTGACAGGAAAGAAAAGTCATATTGTGGTATGCCCCCCCCCCCTCCCCTCTTCGCTCATCATTAATTTATAAGGACCACTTATTTCTGGATTCAACACATATCACTGACCACAGAGATTACAGTGGATACAGGGAAAATGCCATTGGATTCTAAAACCATAGTAAAACTTTGAGCAGAATGATTGGTGGTAGGGTAAGAATGAGGGAAAAACTGCATGGACTGATATGTCATGCTTAGTAATGGAGCTCCTTTCAGGCAGATGGTGGAGGTATTCACACTTTTACATGGTATACATACAGCTCTGCCATAATCTCTCGTTGACGGCTTATACAGGAATCTTTTTTCCAATTATGCATACCTGTTTGTCAGTCTACAGCAGGTGTGGGCAAACAACAGCCCACAGGTCACATATGATGCACAAATAGCTTTTGTGCAGACCAAGACAATCAGAATTTTTATATAACAATTTATACCTTTTCTGAAATGCAAAGCTAGCTAATGAATGCAATTATATTAAAAGATTTGGGCTGCCTCTAACATCTGCTTCCAAAACTATTGTCCATCCTGACCCACAGCATCCTTGCAAGTGACCTATGGCTTTGATAAGGCAATAAATAGCTCCCAGATTTTGTTAGAATGATTTGGAGAACATTTCATGGACATAGAGGTGCTTGTGTGGTTCCCAAGTCACTTCACCTCAAAAATGTTTCTCACGCCTGGGACACAATCACACAAGGTACACTACAGAGCACTATTGCCCAAAGTACACAATTTTGGGCTAAGCTCAGACCATCCCTTTGAGTTGTGGGTAGTGGTTGATTGCTTATGAATCAGCATGGATGCCAAACACTTTTGGTGTGTTATGGAGCCCTTACCACGAAGGATTGTTGTCTTGTGGCTAAAGTTAGTGTTACTTTCTACCAGCTAGGTGTTATGCCGTACTGTCTCTTCTTTGAGCAGCTGTTTTGCTGCAAATGGCATAAATGACATTACTTACTGCCCATACTTTGCCATATCTCATAGATGTCTTCAAAAAACGGAAATGGGCACACTCAAAGTACGGATTTGTTCTTAAACTGTTGAGGTTTCCAATGTGTTACATCCTACTCCTGTGATAAACTGAGGCACTGAGAACCATAAGGGCACAAAGCACAGACAGAGAGTTTTGAGAAAAATAGATGTTTGTGAAGAACAAATTTGTAGATAAGCAATCATTCACAGATCTGACTTGTTTTATAACCAAGTCTCAACATCCTATATTTTCTGCAAAAAATAATGTACACAATATACGCTATGAAATAGTAATTAATATTTAGGGTTATACCCACTATTATTAATTCACAAATTTTCCACACGCAGTTATATATGCTGGTGACAATAGTGCTTTTTGATGCTTAGAAAATTTGTAATTAATGTGAAACTGGAGTCAGAATATTTGAAACAAATACTAAATGCACCACACTCCCAATTATGCCTATTCCAACACTTCATGCTCCTCGTCATCATTATTTTCATGAAACACCTCCAATTACGAACTGCTGCTACTACTACTACTACTACTACTACTACTACTACTACTACGAATATATAGACACTAAATTATGTTGCCAAATCAAGATAGCAGTTGAGCAGCACAGAGCAACAGAATTATGCATTGTGCTTTTTACCCATGTGGAAACAGATATGCAAGAAATTGGTGAGACAGCTTTTCACTAATGTTCATTCATAAAATGTAGGCCTACAGAGATAGATAAAGCTGGTTCACTATAAGATTAACAGATGTCAGGAGTGTGTGTATATAGTACAGTCTCAAAATTGATAAGTGTGCTTGAGGCCCTTATAGTTCTCAGCACCTGGACTGTTAGAACTACCTGCTGTTTAAAACTGAAAAGTTCATGGTTGCGTAACCTTAAAAACCGATATAGCACTGCATGTACATTAGGTGCCAGCGACAGACTGCGGCGCTCTTCCCCCACCCCCAATCCCCAATTTTTTTCATGGTAAATGTGATATTCTCATGTGTTTCATCATTTCTCATGAGGCACTCTTGAGCTGCTTTATGGTATCCGCTCATTCTACATATTTCTGCCTGCGTCAATACCATACATTCTTTATTTTGTTAAAGATTTCAGGTATTTTACCCGTTTGTTTTTCTTCATTTCTCATATTTCACTCAATTCAAAGCGAATTTTGCTGTCAATTCTCTCTATTGCATGGTCTGCAAGTGTGCGCTATAAAATGCTGAAATGTTATGACCCCTGCTGAAGGTGACCAAAACCTAGGAATATTTTACTTGTACACCATGCTGTGGTTATCCACACAGAAGCAAACTGACTCTGGCCTAAAAATCTGTGATTGAACATTATACTGGTACATCATTGTACCCTCAAAAGAGCCACGCAGTCGCAGCATCCTATCTACACGCAATTGCAGCATCCAATTTACCGTTTTGTGCATTTAAACAATGCACTGCAATTATATCCGATGAAACAACACCCAAAGCCATTTACTGCGAGAAGTATTCTGTCGCAAAGTTATGGCGTAGGAACAATAGCAGTCTTGTCTGATGGATTTGATTTATTTTCCAGGCATGTTTAAGAGTGTATTCATGTTCAGCTATTGCATTTGGGGTCACTTCCCCACTCAGGGCCACAGTAATATGTCGATTCAACAAATTCAGGCCCAACGACATGTTCTTGATTTAAATAAAATTGCAGGTATTGCAACTCTTTTCGCGTTTTTGCTGATCAGCACAACCAGCAGCACAATCACCGTATAATTGCATGGATAGTCGTCTTTTGAAAAATGGCTAGGGTAGAGTTCAGTGTAACCCAAGAACAAAAACCTCGATAGTTGAGATTTCTTTAAAAGTTCATAATCGGTATTAATATGGGAGTGTAGAAGTAACAACTTTACCGAGAAACAGTGCAACAATAATGCATCTCAATTCAGGTGCTGATTGAAGGGAAAGCGGAGAGGGGGGGGGGGGGAGGGGTGTCATGAAACTCCCTCTGTAAAGTAAAGGTGCGACACTAAGTAAGTTGTCATTATTGTATGAAACCATTTTACGTTTTTTACTATGAAAATCCAAGGCATCTATGACACGTGAAATGTGCCTGTGACGGCAAATTATATTTTCGACGTAGGGAGAGACTGATAAATTGTGAACGCTGACCATTCCCACATAAACTCCTGGATCTTCGCATGTCAGGATCTTCATCAGTGGCTAGGGCACATACAGTCATGCTCAATTTACTACCAATCGACTACTAGCCATAGCTACACTGCAAAAAACAAATACTAACAGCAGTCCCAGATACTCAAAGTGTGTTTCTGTCAGCATTTCCGAAGCATCCAGGAGATTGGTTAAAGGCTCTTCTGCATACGATCTCGTTTCACAATCCTCTTGCATGCAGAGCACCCAGAACACCAGCGTTCGTAGAGAAGTATGGAGTTCATACAGCGACATTTTGGCCTAAGGAGCAGATATGGTGCCGTGTAATTCCTTCTTGCCCAAATGCAAAACAAGCCCTCAGCGCAGTTTGTTTTGAGCCCCTAGAGCAATTGTCTGTCTACTGAAACTTCTTCGATGGTTTGCCTACATTGTATAGTCTGGGATCCTGAGTGTGTCCTTTGGACGATGTATTGGTGCATGAAATCTGAGAAAACCACTTTGAGATGTGAAAGTTAATTTTTGACACAAAAAAGTACAAAATTATAATCTTAGGCTGACCTCCTTCCAATTTCCTTTGAGGAAAAGGATCGTATAAAGAACTTTTGGATCCAGTTTAGCACGGAAGAATGCTGCTACAAGTTGGTCGAAATATCAGCATATATTTATTTTACAGTGTGAATCTGATTAAAGCTGTCGTAGATCAAATGCCGCTACTTGAAAACTTAAATGCGATTTGTTCTAATAATGAATTGTTTTTCTTTGAAACTTTGCACGTCTGTTCTTATCTACTTTACTTTGTTGGCAGTCTGTCAGCCATTATCTAAATGAGCAGAATTTGACAGGCGTTCCTCTCTGGTGTTTGATTCGCCTGTTTCTTCTTGAGTCCTGGTGGTACAGTGTATGTGAACGTTTGAGTCATGTGGTGGTTTGTTCCGCAATGAGTGTCACTTTAAACCAGTATTCCTTTCGTCAAATCTGTGTTAGAAAGAAAAAATATTTGTAATCATAGTAATTACAGGCTGCTGTTGTAGTGATACCCAGATTGACAGAAATCCTAGAGTGATTTTTCTCCAACGGTGCTCTTACTAGTTGAAGCACAGGATTAACTTTTGAATAACTGTTTATCTTGGTGTGACCAAGAATAACATAGTAGAGTTGACTACGTATTTGATAAAAATTTAGGATTACAAAACTATTCGCCAGCAATGCACCAACCATGCAAAGGAATCAGCAAATCCTGTTACCCCACTGTGTGCACAAGTTGGCGCTTATTCCGTGCTGTGCATATTGCATGGTGCAGTAACAACTCCTGTACGAACCAAAATGTTTTAGTTGTGATAAAATTATTTCATAGGTACCAATTATGCTACCCTCTTCAAACTACTTTGCAGTGGTTTTACTCTGTGACTGAGGTGTAATGATACTTGCCGACATATTTCCGATTTGTTTTAACTAATACGAGGGTATACTTTTAAGTTTTTACCTAAACGACATTCTTTCATTTCATACAGATGTTTTTACTGTTTCTATAAATATTTGGGCGTTAAATTCACCGGCTTTTGCAGGTCTTCGAACCAACTCTGCAAAAATATATATATATATATATATATATATATATATATATATATATATATATATATAATATAATTTCCCCACAATGTCTGTACCTCAGAGACATGGATTTTTGATGGATTCGACTGCTTCTTAAAGTGATGAAAATCCCTGATCAGGCGTTATTCGTTTGATATAAAGCTAACAAACATAAGTCATAGAGACAAAGTAGGTGAACCCATGCAATGACACAAGGATTCCACATTTCTCTTTGCCAAACTATCAATTGACGAGCCGTGAGCGAGCTGGCATTTTCTTTACGAATAGTGATGTGATTGTTTCGATAATTTGTTGACCACAAGACTGTGCTTGACAGAGAGAACGATAACCGCTCGTACGAATTTTATTCGCGCCCAATAATGAAACAGGTGGTTGAGAGCCTTCCCCTCTGAATATCTGCTACAGTGTATTGTTTAATTTGTCAAAGGTCCAACGCTGACGAACCGAACGACCTCGAATTCCAATAAGAGTCTCCATCGCGACAGCTTCGCCTCTCACATGTTAACTGGCACCTTTTCTTCCGCTGCGATGACGAGCACGGGCAGTATCGATCGATTATTGGTGAAGCATTTTCGTTACGAATACCTCTGGTTTCTCTCTTGTTGACACTAATCTCCTCCTCCTCCTCCTCCTCTTGTTGACGAAGCTGCAAACACAGCCACAGCATCGCAACGGGCTGGCTGAACAGCTGATAATGGTATCTACTCAGCTCGCGCGACCGATGTGTAGCTGTAACAGTTTCCCTCACTAGGATGAAACCCGCTGTTGCAGTCGCCATTTTCGTAATGCGGGCGCGCGGAGGATACGTTAAAAGAGGTTGCATTTTTGTTAAACACAGTTTTGTGAATCTGTTTGCTCTAACGCTTCCTGGATTTCAGACGAGTTCCTGTTTCTTGCTATATTGTCGTTCCACATAAGAAGTCATAATTGTCGGTTGAATCGGTGAGTGATTTTCGAACACTACTATTCCAAAAGGCTGTTGTAATCTGCCTTTGCAGTCAGCTATTGAAGGAATATAGCCAATGTCAGCGTTTCTTTTCTAGTGCCATTGAAAGATTAACATAATTTTGATTTTTTCTACTTTACTCAATTAGTATCCGTGGCGTTGTTCAGGTGGGAATCTCTTCCTCCACAACTCAATTAGCGCACGTGTACAACCGAACAAATAGCTATTCCCAGGAGACGATATGCTACTACCGCTTAACAGCGCCACTAGTGTTGGTAATGGTGTCATCTAGGCGAAGAATAGAGTTCACAAGTTTCTTGAATGTGTCGTATCCAAATGAAATCACTCACAGATTATTAGAATCCGCAGAGTTACCAGGACAGGGGGTGCTAATTACAAAGTCTCATCTGCTGTTGCAAATAGTCACGAGCATTTTCTATGGGATTGGGATAGGGCGATCCTGCGAGAAAATCGAGGTGCAACTGGACGTCTGAGAATTCTTCCAACCAAGAACATTTGTATGCAGCCCTACAGACACAACGTTTTGACTTCTTGGAAGTGTTTCCAGCATACTTACCACGAAGCTGTAGAGGAAAGGGGAACACTTAATCACCGCGACTATTGGAATAATTATCCTGGTTCATGCGTACTCTCCCATTTCACTCAACTCTGTTCCATAACCAACAGTTCAGATCGTTTGCGAACCGCCCAAAAGCTGGTAGTCGAGCCTGGGATCCGACTCTAGACTCTACTGAAGGACCTCCAACAGCTTCCTAGGGCTCCGTCCCAACACCTCCCTGTATCCTGTTCTGTAATACCTTTGGACCTCTCTTGTGGCCCCAAGAAGGTTGCTGATACTATCCTTCTCCCGTCCACACAGAGCAACCTCCCCGTGCTTGCATCACATGTGAAGGTTGCTGTGTGTGGACGGGTTTACTCCTATAACCGAAATATCAGATCTGAAGATGGTTCTAGAGGAACAGAAACCAGTCATATGATAAAACATTTTGCAATCAAGACGGATTATGAGTAACATTGTAAAACCACTGATTGCGGTTATTCCTTCAGACATTATCTATTTTTGTAAAACTTGCAGAACTGTTTCCACTATTTTCGCTGATAGTTAATGCCTGATAGTACCTTGCGAGTACTTTCAAGTTTCTGAGAGTCTTGCGGAAGCGTTTAAACACAGTAGAGTGAGTGTGAACGCGAGAGCTGAGAGATTTCTCTGTTTGCGTGAAGGGAGAGTTGCGATGGAAGAGCGTCGGCCTGCAGCTGTACTTTTAATAACTTTTAGTGATAAAGAAAAAAGTAAACGATCGCGTTCGTGTTGGGTAAGAGACAGGATCAGGCGATATGATTTTGGAGCGTGCAAGAACCTACCTCATTGTAGAGCTTTTGATGGAAAATCCACGACAATATCGAAAATTTCCGACAAAGCTTTGGAGATTGAGGAAATACTACTCTTTAATTAGACCCAAAATTTCTAATCTAGATAGTGATACGCGAAAATTCGTTAGTGTTAAACACAGACTGCTTGTGACATTGTTTCTAGCGTCAGCTACGATTATTTTCTGTAATATTAGGTAAAATAATTCAATTACGATGAAATAACATTACACCAGTTTAGTCTTGATACCCATAGACGTTCAAAAGCCAAATAGGGCGGATATCTGATAAATGAAGTATTTCTGGGCACCTCAGTTAAATTATCGAAAGTCTTTTCTTCAGCACCCGGTATAATAATGATGTAATCAATAAATACCAAGTAATTTAAAATTATAGATACAGCTGTATTGCCTGAAATCAAATGTTAATTTTGCGAGTTCAAAACGAATACTTTCGCACATAACTTCACATGTTTCTCTTAATTAATCTGTGTTGTAAGTGTACTTTGTCGTACACTTGAATTATGGATATTCCGCCAAATGTCTTCAGTAGAGGTGGTACAAACTGTGTAATTTCAGCCAAAAAACTTCATTTCTTATCTCAGTTCCAGTAGGCTAGAACAGTACATTCATAACGCTGGCCATTCCTCGTCCAAACTAATTAAATGCGCAACTTCGCCATGAGTCCACTTCCTGGCAGATTTCTTCTACTTTTTGGCGACACATCGCAGACATTCACTCACAATATGTATCCATCGACAGTACTCGTTTGTAGAGCAACGTATTGCGCTGTTGATGTAACGCAGTCAACAGCGCAGTTTTTCACTCATATTTTCATATGGACGTGGGATCAAGTGTCTTCAGTGATAATTCTTATTATTTTCGTTTGTTAATTCTATACAATGTGTGTGCGATATTTTATGTCATTTGCTGTGTGGCATTGTTTAAATTCACAATTTTCGAAACAGCTCAAGCTGTTCATTTAGGAGGTAAAACGGACGATTTCTTCGCTGAAAAACATGTCGTGGGCACACATTATGGCTCAAAAAATGCAGTTCGTGAGACTTCTATTTAATGTGCGTGAGTGCGGCAAACTATATTACCAAGACGTCGTAGTGTAAAAACTGTGATACGCGACACAAATCTGGGACGCAATTTGGCCGTTCAGCACTCTCCGAGTACTCTCAGCACTCCCGATAACGCCGGTATATTTAATAATCCCTAGAAAAGAATGGCCCTGACTAACAATAATCTATACTTTTCATGAATCACTTACCTCACAAAAATCTTTGTTACTCTAACTACTGCAATACAGCGAGCGCCGATACTGCCAGCTAAATGAAAGGTTCTAACTACATCCATCTTTACAAATGTCCTTTTTCCGGCGGATACACCTCGAGATCGTCCGTTTATAGTGACACCTCAAAACTCTGCCATTTCTGTTCCCACTTCCACCACCACTGCTGCTGGTGGCTCACCTCTAGCTGCTCAGCACTACAATAGTGAATATTCCAACTATGCCAACCAGCCACGGGTGGAGTCTGTGATTTTCATACAGAGCGCTACGTGGCGTTACCAACATAAAAACCTAAACAGCCTACTTACACTTATACAGGTACATCTACATCTACACTCCGCAAGCCACCTGACGGTGTGTGGTGGAGTGTACTCTGAGTATCTATCGGTTCTCCCTTCTATACCAGTCTCACATTGTTCGTGGAAAGAAGGATTGTCGGTATGATTCTGTGTGGGCTCTAATCTCTGATTTTATCCTCATGGTCTCTTCGCGAGATATACGTAGGAGGGAGCAGTATACTGCTTGACTATTCGGTGAAGGTATGTTCTCGAAACTTTAACAAAAGCCCGAACCGAGCTACTGAGCGTCTCTCCTGCAGAGTCTTCACTGGAGTTTATCTATCATCTCCGTAACGCTTTCGCGATTACTAAATGATCCTGTAACGTAGCGCGCTGCTCTCCGTTGGATCTTCTCTATCTCTTCTATCAACCCTATCTGGTACGGATAGCACACTGCTGAGCAGTATTCAAGCAGTGGGCGAACAAGCGTACTGTAACCTACTTCCTTTGTTTTCGGATTGCATTTCCTTAGGTTTCTTCCAATGAATCTCAGTCTGGTATCTGCTTTACCGACGATCAACCTTATATGATCATTCCATTTTAAATCACTCCTAATGCGTACTCCCAGATAATTTATGGGATTAACTGCTTCCAGTTGCTGACCTGCTATTTTGTAGCTAAATGATAAGGGATCTATCTTTCTATGTATTCGCAACACATTACACTTGTCTACATTGAGATTCAATTGTTAGATAACAAGAGAAAAAAACGTTCAGTAGAGTTTTTCAGGGATTTAAAACTGGTAGACAGGAGCGCCTGCGATGGTATACTCGATGAGGAACTTGGGTGCACGAATGGCAAAACGTCATTTTCTCGAATGAATCCAGGTTCTGTTAACAGTATCATAATGGTCGCATCCGTGTTTGGCGACATCGCGGTGGAACGCATATTGGAAGCGTGTATTCAATCATCGCCATACTGGCGTATCACCCGCCGTGATGGTATGAGGTGCCATTGGTTACATGTCTCGGTCACCTCTTGTTCGCATTGACGGCACTTTGAACAGTGGACGTTACATTTCAGATGTGTTACGACCCGTGGCTCTACCCTTCATTCGATCCCTGCGAAATTCTACATTTCAGCAGGATAATGCACGACCGCATGTTGCAGGTCATGTACGGGCCTCTCTGGATACAGAAAATGTTCTGCTGCTGCCCTGGCCAGCACATTCTCCAGATCTCTCACCAACTGGAGACGTCTGGTCAATTGTGGCCTAGCAAATGGCTCGTCACAATACGCCAGTCACTACTCTTGATGAACTGTGGTATCGTGTTGAAGCTGCATGGGCAGCTGTACCTGTACACGTCTCCAAGCTCTGTTTGACTCAATGCCCAGGCGTACCAAGGCCGTTATTGCGGCCAGAGGTGGTTGTTGTGGGTACTGATTTCTCAGAATCTATGCACCCAGATTACGTGAAAATGTAACCACATGACAGTTCTAGTAGAATATATGTGTCCAATGAATACCCGTTTATTATCTGCATTTCTTCTTGGTGAAGCAATTTTAATGACGAGTAGTGTATTTACTCGTTTCGGATGTACTACAGGTGGACAACCCTTTTATCTCCAGAATTAAATATATGTTGATGCCGGGCGGGAATTGAAGCACCGACCTCTGGAATACGAGTACAGTGTCTTAACACTCCTCTCGGACTTTTTTTGTGGTTGTATTTCCCATCATTCGTAAGTTTCTGTAGCTCTTTGTAGTGGTCCTCTACCTCTTCATCATAATAAGAGCACGTTGGTGCATGTACCTCAGTGGTTTACATGGAGTTTCTTTTTTTTAATATTTATTCAATCTGTTATGTTTCGAGTATACGTGAAATAGTTTTCTTGTGTATCATACAGCCTACTAGTAGAACACAAGTTCTGATGTTTATTCGAACTGACATTATATAGTTACAAATGTGATAAAGACTGTATCCCATTTGGTAATATGGTAATATATAACTCCCCCCTTTTCTAAATTCACTAACTTAACCTCGGCTTCTAATGTTCTGCAATTTGCTGCCCTAAATTAAAAAAGTAGCACAAGAACCTGGGTTTATAAGACTCATGTTATGACTGTTTAACTAAACTTCGTGTACGGGAAAGAACGGGCTTTCGGCCTAAATCATTGCCTAGTGCGCACAATCCATTGCTCTCTATACTGTGTCACTCGAACCGTGACACCACTGTCCCATGAACTAGCGTGGGGCAGAAGGATACTAATGCTACGCTCACCTGATGGGACCCGAGGAGTTGGGCGAAACACGTGCATAGTGCTTTTTAAACATCGACATAGCTATATTCACAAGCAGCATCATACCAGGCCCGAGTGCCTCTAAATCTTTGGAATCAACACGAGCATTCCACTTGGCCCGTCCGTACATGGAGGGACGAAAATGGTATGTAACGGGAAGGTGATCTAAATCCGTAACTGGTTGCAACTGGCTGTTCCACACACTACACAACTGTTGAAATGAAGAACTGCAGTTGCCGGTCGCAAGCATGGGGTGGGAGAGGGGGAGTACTACTTGCTGCACCTCGTATGTCGAGTACAGATAGAAGTTGGGAGAACGACATAAAATTCATCGCTTTCTATGGACGACTAAACAACGTTACAGTGATCTGACAGATATGACTTCTTCCGCCATAACACAGTGTTTTTATTTTTAAAACCCAGAGGTCTTGAGATTTATATACGCTACGCCGAATAAGTGGTTTAGCACACTTTGTGTGAACAGCATTGTGTTTACACATATTAGAAATTGTGGCTTTCTGTCGTGTTCCCATCGTTATCGCTGTTTGTTTGCACGTTACAATTTATTACGATGGTGCATAAGTTCGTTGTGTTTAGTCATCAAAAATATATTCTTCTCACTATTTACAGACCTGGTGAACGAGGTAGGTGCGGAAGGACTTCTGAACCCAAATCCTGTATAGTGTTTTTGTCAGTGTAGGAGAATGCGGGCGGGCTTTTAGTGTACTAGTATAAAAAAAATGGCTCTGAGCACTATGGGACTCAACTGCTGTGGTCATTAGTCCCCTAGAACTTAGAACTACTTAAACCTAACTAACCTAAGGACATCACACACATCCATGCCCGAGGCAGGATTCGAACCTGCGACCGTAAGCAGTCGCACGGTTCCGGACTGCGCGCCTAGAACCGCGAGACCACCGCGGCCGGCAGTTTACTAGTATCACTTCACACTGTCTTCCAGGGTGTTGTTCTTGGAATGCGTGCGCAAGACGTCTCAGTTGTTGACAATAAATGCCAGCAATGCTGGTCAGACTTCGGGAAACAAGTTTGTAATGCCCTACGCCGTCGCTGTTCCATCAGATGCATAACATTATCTTTCGCGGATGCGCGCTGGTCTTTTTTGTACGGGGAGTTGCTGCCTTTTTTGGACTCAACCATTCCTCTCCTTTCCTTGGCATGAAGACCCAATTTCTCGTCACCCGCCAGTAACGATACATGATAGGAATGGTCGGTGTTGTTGTCGAGCCAATTGACGACGAGCAAGCAGAGATGCACATATGGCCATCCGCTGATTTTACCCATACACTCGATTTTTTAACCTTGCCCATTGCATGTAAATGCCACAGAATGGTGGAGTGATAACAGTTCATCAAATTTGCCAGTTCTCGAGTACACTGACGTCGATCATTGTCGATTAATGCGTTTGAACAATCATCAAATCTCGAAGGTCTTCTTGAACGTGGAGTCACTAATGCCAAAATAACCACTTTCTTGCCGTGCTCTGCCCAGTACTTTATCTCCTGCGTTAATGTTTCTGGCTGTCCCCGCTGATGACACCTCTCTATTGAATTGAAATAGAATAATATGTCGGAAATGTTCAGATTTCTCCACTGGGCACTCGGCATTTTCTAACTCCACAGCTCTACTCACCATCTCCAAATGATAAAATAACAACGTGTAAACTCAAATAGCAACAGTAAGTTTCAAATAAAAAATGACAGTCGATAAATAAACCCATAGCAACAGGAGTTCCAACATGCACATGCAAAACAAAGACGAAACGAACTTATGTACCAACCTAATAATATTACGGAACGACGCAGGGGCTGGAAGCCAAAAGAATACTCCCGGCATGACTTGTTTATGCATTTGCTGTCATTTGCGTACAGGTAATTTTATTTTAAACAATAGATTAACTGTACCCTAAGCACTCGCCATATCGACTTCTCGGTTCACACGACGCCTGTCTGTCAAATCCCTCTTGCAATAGCATGGCATATTGTAATAACCCGGGCGCGGTGGTCTAGCGGTTCTAGGCGCTCAGTCCGGAACCGCGCGACTGCTACGGTCGCAGGTTCGAATCCTGCCTCGGGCATGGATGTGTGTGATGTCCTTAGGTTAGTTAGGTTTAAGTAGTTCTAAGTTCTAGGGGACTGATGACTACAGCTGTTAAATCCGATAGTGCTCAGAGCCATTTTTTTATTGTAATAAGTGGGATGTTTTCCACTTCCCGGACAAAGCTGATGTCCACAACCTGCTCGTTCATTTACAGCTTAAAGCAATACAGCGATGTATTCGAGACACGACCGCCTCTTATCACTTGGCAATCGCGGATGCCGAGTCGCTGGCAACTGGTTGGTATCGCATTGCAGCCGATTTGCTGAGAGTCACTCTGAAGTTGCACCGTCTGCGGAGCCCTGTTTAACCACATTAGAAGTGATTCGCAAGCGACCTTTAAACAACTCGCGTAGGCAACGGGATTCATTAGAGTCGTTCCGTGTGCGCAGGGCCTTACTGATCACGTGGTAGCAGGGCCCTCGAGGCAGAATTGTAATTTATAGCCTGGCGGTACAGAGCGCCGCAGTACAGATTCGCTACGGACAGGAGCTGCTATGAGCCCTTGTTGGCGGATTTGACTTGGGTGTGGTAGATCCATCGTACCGCGGCACAGGCGCAAGCTGCTACTGAGGGTTCGGCGGCTTCCACAGAATGACAACTGAAGCAGCAACAGCAGCCGCTATGTTGGCTTTGCGGCGTCCCTTGCCGCTGTGAGCTCCGATCGTCTGTTGCGGAATAACCCGCACAGCCCGCGTTCTGTCTGGCCAGGCGTTTAAGCGGCCACACATGCTCAATATTTATTGGGCAAAAATATTGTGCAATATATTTCTCGAAAGTGCGAGGCCAAGAATGTAACAATCGTAGTGCGCAATATTTATGCCTGAGACACGTAAGTTTAGAAAGAACTTGCCTTCGTTGCGAACTCGTGCTCGACGATGTGGAAATCGGGTGTATTGGGAGTGAATGCTTGTGTTGCAAAACGTAAACAGAGTAATAAGTCTGAAAAGCTTCCATAGAACATATCAATGGATCAGGGGCTCATTCACTGCAGAATATATGCGGAAACCAAAACAACAAGTAATGACAAATTCGACAAGTTAACTGTGTAATTTATAGAGTACATGAGCTGTTTTCTGTATGTTTTTCTATTGTAACAACTGTTGCAATCGAAACAGAACAGTTATTTATCGATTCTGAGTGAAAGCTTACATGATATGTCAGTGGTGTGACAAATGTTCCAAGAAATAAAAGTATGCTCACTCGACAGGCGATCTGATCTTATTTGTCAATTCTGAAACCCGCCGCAAGTAAAATAAACATTTCTGCTTATTGTTGTTACCATGAGCGTCAGTTTTCTTTGCTACTGTGGAAGAAGAGGTACTGTGGCTGGTGTTTCCTAAACAGCCAGTGATTTAATGTCTCAAAGTACCGCAAGATGCTTCAATCAATATACATCCTCTAGCACACTGATATTTTTGTCTTTTCCTTTTTTCAGTTCTTTGCAAAAATTCTTTCGGAGTGAACTCTCGATCCCGACAGGAGCTGCCTTTTATTGTGCAATACCACCCTTGCACGTTACCATGTGATATTCAATGCATCCAATTATAGAAAGTTGCAGACATACCCAAAATCTGTGCAAAGTCAGAAGGTGAACAATCTTCTCTAACGAACATTAAAATGACAACGCCAGAAAGGATAGTACATAACGAACTTTTACTTATTGTACGTAATGAACCGAATCTGGCAGAAAAAACACAACCTAAGTAAAAAAAAGGTTCTGGTTGACATGACACATCGTGGGACACCAGGAGACATTAAGGATCAGCCAATTTCGTAATTGAGGGAAGTTCAAATGGCTCTGAGCACTACGGGACTCAACTGCTGTGGTCATCAGTCCCCTAGAACTTAGAACTACTTAAACCTAACTAACCTAAGGACATCACATACAGCCATGCCCGAGGCTGGATTCGAACCTGCGACCTTAGCAGTCTCACGGTTCCGGAGTGCGCGCCTAGAAAATTGAGGGAAGTATTTCTGAGGGGATGCGAACTGCAGACGGAAACCAAGGCTTGAATGTAGTAAGCATGTTCAACTGGGTTTAGGTTGCAGTAGTTATGCAGAGATAAAGATACTGTACGATCCGCATCATAAGGAGTTTTTGGACTGAAAGCAATCCATAAACAGTAGAAGAATACACGATAAAATTTGTATACAGGCCTCCTGCCCACCTTGTATACCAGTCAGATTCCTCTCAGAGTATGCTGATAAAATAGCTCCTTATTTAGCAATTATATACAACCGCTCGCTCACAGAAAGATCCGTACCTAAAGACTGTAAAATTGCTCGAGTCACACCAATACTCAAAAAGGGAAATAGGAGTAATCCGCCGAATTGCAGGCCCATATCACTAACGTCTAATTGCAGCAGGATTTTGGAACGTATACTGTATTCGAACATTATGAAGTACTTCAAAGAAAACGAATTATTGACACATAGCAAGGATTCAGAAAATATAGTTCTTGCGAAATACAACTAGCTCTTCATACTCATGAGGTAATGAGTGCTATCGACAGGGGATGTGAAATTGATTCAATATATTTTGATTTCCAGAAGGCTTCCGACGCCGTTCCTCACAAGCGTCTTCTCTAACCAGACTGCGTGCCTATGGAATACCGCCTCAGTTGTGCGATGGATTCGTGATTTCCTGTCAGAAAGGTCACAGTTCGTAGTAATACAAGGAAAGTCATCGAGTAAAACAGAAGTAAATCCGGTGTTCCCCAAGGAAGTGGAAGTGTTATAGGCCCTCTATTGTCCTTGATATATTTACGAATTAGGAGAGCCCTCTTAGATTGTTTGCGAATGATGCTGTCATTTACCGTCTTGTAAAGTCATCAGATGACTAAAACATACTGCAAAATGGTTTAAATATCTGTATGGTGCGAAAAGTGACAGATGACCCTGAATAAAGAAAAGTGTGAAGTTATTCACATGAGTACTAAAAGAAATCCGCTAAATTACAAATACATGGTAAGTCACACAAATCTGAAGGCTGCAAATTCTACTAAATACTTAGGGATTAAAATTATAAATAACCTAAATTCGAACGATCACATAGATAATGTTTTGGGTAGAGCCAACCAAAGATTGCGATTCATTGGCAGAACACTTAGAAGGGGCAACAGGTTTTACTAAAGAGACTGCTTACACCACGCTTGTCCGCCTTAATCTGGAGTACTGCTGTGCGGTGTGGGATCCGCAGCAGGTGGGACTGACGGATGACATTGGAAAAAGTTCAAAGAAGGGCAGCTCGTTTTGTATTATCACGAAGTAGGGGAGATAGTGCCACAGACATGATAAGTGAATTGGAGTGGCCATCATTAAAGCAACGGGATCTTATCATGAAATTTCAGCCACCAATTTTCTCATCCGATTGCGAAAACATTGTTGGCACCCACCTACATAGGGAGAAATGATCATCACGATAAAATTGAGAGAAATCGGGGCTCGCACAGACAAAATTAAGTACTCGTTTCTCCCGCGCGCCCTTCAAAAGTGGAACGGTAGAGAGACAGTCTGAAGGAGGTTCATTGAACCCTCTGCCAGGCGCTTACAGTGAATAGCAGAGTAACCACGTAGATGAAGAAAATGTAGTACATGGAACTGCCACCCTTGACAGCAACTATGGCTAACCTGGCAGTGTATCGAGTCGAACTGAGCTTGGGCGTCAGATAGAGGTACGTCATTGGATGCAGCGAGGCAGGTGCTTTGCCCGTATAACGATGACGAATGCAGACCGACCCAGTACTTCTCCACACACAGATGCTGTACGCCGAACCGGGACTCGCCTGAGAGGACCACGTGCTGCCACTCACGAGCACACAGTATGTGCCAAGTATCATCGGTGGCCGCACTGCTGCCTGCTTGCCTCTCGTTGCCGCCGTGCTGGCAGTCCGTGGTGCATCCGTTTTTCGACATGTTTGATGCGACCCGCCGCGAATTCCTCTCCTGTGTCAATCTCCGACATATTAGTAGCAGTTGCAACCTAGGTCCTCAATTATTTGGTGGATGAATTCCAATCTCCGTCTTTCTCTACAGTTTCCATCCTCTACAGCTCGCTTTATTCCAGTGGAAGGTATTCCCTGAGAACTTAACACAGTGTATCATCCTTCTTTTCATCATCAGTTTTCCCTACATTCCTTATCTCCTGATTCTCAGAGAATCAATATTCTTCTATAGTACCACATCTCAAATGCTTCGTTTATCAGCGAAAGACTACATGCCGGTCTTACACCCTTCTTAATTCAAGCGCTTCGTTCTTGGGCTTCCTTACTGTTCGCTCATGGCTCTTGTATAAATTGTATATTAACTCTTCTTCCCCTGAACCTTATCCCTGTTTTTCTAAGAATTTCGAACATCTAACATTTGACAAGGTCTAACTCTCTTTCCTGGTCGACAATCCTACATGGCCAAATGAACAATTTATGCCTGCCCTCTCAGGCGCCATCCGTGTAGAGACCCTGCATGGCGTTATGGCCGCCCAGATCCCATCGATTCCACATTCTAAAGACAGTCACGCGATCCCGATCAACGCGAGCAGCAAAATCGCAGAACGATAAACAACAGTATCGGTAGGCCACCATCCCACCGCTGACGAATTTATGCTGTTAGACTCCCCACTCCCCTTCTTACAAGGAGTGTAACACGATCTGCTAGCAAACAAACAAGCAATGTTCAAATGCGATTCCCGAAAGTGGAACTCGTTGCCTCCGCGTGTTGCAGTTTTAATGGGCAGTAATGTATCTACGTTTGTTGCCCATAAATCAATACCTAATGATGATAATACCACTGTAGATGTATGAAACCGGAATTTGGTTGCAATAATTACACGTGTATTGTTTGAAACTGATAAACAATATTTTTATTCAAAATAATCTCCATTGCTATTTATACATTTGTCCCGTCTCTCCGACAGGCAAGCCACGCCAAAAAAACAGTTCTTAATTTGAAACCAGTCAGCGAGCGATTTTCGTACATTTTCATACGAATTGAAGCGTTGTTCAGCGAGGGCGTATTCCAGTGTTTTAAACAGAAGATAATCGGACAGAACAAAGTCTAGAGAGTAAGCAGCATGCCTTAGTATTTCCCAAATAAACGCCTCGATCGTTTCCCTGACCCGTGTTTTGCTTTTGCCTGATCCGTGTTTTGCTGTGTGTGATGGGCCGTTATCATGGAGCAATATGACTTTGTGTTGCCTTTTTACGTATTCCGGTCGTTTTTTCACATAATGCTTTCACCAAGGTTTAGCAGCTCATAAAAGATGACACCCTTCTGGTCCTCTCAAACACAGAGCGGTCTTCTTTCCAAAGCGATTTGGTCTTGAAGTGGATATCGATTGTTTGCTTGGATTCACCCTTGATTTACGACACTTAGTATTCTCAAAATATATCCATTTTTGATCACCTGTCACTATTCGACTCTTTTTTTTCTATCTAGCAAGATGTATTTCATAAGTGGTCTGTCTTTCATTCAGTTCATGCGGAACCCATTTTCCCCACTTTTTGCACCTTTCCCATAGCTTTCAACCGAGGAGAAACGGCTTTCTGAGTCACATTCAATTGTTCCGCGAGTTCCTGTTGTGTGGGTATCATCTTCATTCATTAAGACCTGCAATTCGCTGTCTTGGAGCGTTTTCGGTGACTCCCTGCGCTCGTCACATCTCACGTCAAAATCCACATTTGAATTTTTTGAACCACTCGAAACACTGTTTTCCCAAGAGCATGTTCCCCAAAGGCTTCTATAAACATTCGAAGCTGATAACAGAAAACCCATATTGTCCGCAAATCGTACTTCGTAGGCACAAAACTCGACATGTTTACGGGTTTGAACAGATACTGATGTGTGGAGTTGGGTTACTTCAAAGTAGCAGTGTCGACATTCGTCGTAAGCCGTTCCAGGCAGCAGATGGCGCTGCAGGCGCAGTCTCACGGGCTCTACACTGACAGCTAGCACCATCTGTAGGGAAATTCCGGTTGTATCTACAGCCAAATGATTACTCTACAATCCACAATTAAGCGCTTGGCAGTGGGTTCATCAAACCATCTTCAAGTTATTTCTTTACCGTTCCACTCTCGAAAAGCGCGCAGGAAAAGTGAACCCCCCCCCTGTGGGTTCGCGGTTAAGACTAGGCCCACGGTATTCCTGCCTGTCGTAACCACAGGGTAATTTTTCTGCATAAGCTGTGTGTATCGTTAGAGTATTGAAGGATTCCACCGTATAGTTAAATACTGAAGCCACTGAAGATATTACTTACAGTCAGTCGTCTGGCAATCTCTTAGCTCCTTCCTTATCCGAATCCGAGGGATACATGTCAGTTCTGGAAGTGTCCATCCCTCCACATTGCATGAACATGTGTATGCTCAAGCAACTCAGCCCTTTGCAACTGTCTCAAGTGTATTATGAGGGACCCAGTCATCCTCGCCCTTAGAGAGGTGTCAGTGAGGTACTTTCTCATGTCCTGCAACATTGGATGTGTATAGTCAGATGTGTTCAGTTGGAGCAGCCAATATTAGGCCAGCACAACAAGTGCCAGGAAACATCAGCCGTCTGCCTGTCGTAAGAGGCGACTAAAAGGAGTCTCAAACGTTTTGGCCTTGTGAGATGGTCCCCTAACGGGTTTGACCTCCATCCTTCTAAATTTTCCGAAGAGCGAGCCGATTGGGGAAGGGCGCCTTACAAGGAGCGATGTGTCCATCATGCATTACCATCTCTAGCCAGGTTTGTCGTCATCGCTTAGCAGTCCCGCTCACCTACCATCTCTTGGGCGTGGATTGTTCTTGGGTGCAGTTTATTGCAGTCTGCTATGCTGTGTCGCTTTATGCGCCAATGACGATATTGGACTACATCACCTGAAATCCAGCACGGTAGCCAGTCCGTTGTGGTGGGGCCGCCATGTACCCTGTTGGTTGTAGCCTCCTGACTACACAGGGATCGCTCTGCTGCGCCGTTAACTCCCCACGTATGCCAAGGAGTAGATGCCTATCTCCTTGGGGCATTGGGACTCCCGGCAATGGCCGTCCTGCCAGGTGGTCGTTGCTGAGGCTGGGTGGCGCCCGTGGGGAGGGCCCTTGGTCGGAGTAGGTGGCATCAGGGCGGATGACCCGCAATGAAGCGTGGTACATCATCTCTTGCTGGCGGCCAGCCGCCAGCAGTCTCTAAGCGTTCCAGGGCTCAATACAACGCAACTACATATGACCCCAAATCGTTCCCCTCCCTGGCTACACCATGGGAGGAACGAAAGACTAAGGATGCCAGCGAACCATACTCGCCCCGCTACCTGGTGTGTACGAGAGCTGATGGTGAATCCTTTACATCCATGAAGCCTCAGTTCTTCGTCGAGCACTTAGAGGACAAGTTCGGGGAAGTGGAGGGCTTGTCCAAAATGCGCTCGGGCTCGGTTTTGATCAAATCGGCGTCCTCCGCCCAGTCCCGCCGGTTACTCGATTGTAACAAGCTGAGGGATGTTCCGGTTACAATCACGCCCCATAAGAGTCTTAATATGGTCCAGGGCATAATATTCCATCGGGACCTTCTATTGCAGTCCGATGACGAGCTTCGCGCCAATTTAGAGCGGCGAGGTGTTCACTTCGTCCGGCGCGTACATCGTGGTCCAAGGGATAAGCAGGTTGCCACCGGTGCCTCCATCTTGGCCTTCGAGGGTGATACTTTACCTGAGAAGGTCAAAGTGATGGTCTATCGTTGTGACGTCAAGCCATATATCCCTTCCCCGATGCGGTGCTTTAAGTGCTGGAAGTTCGGGCATATGTCTTCCCGCTGTACTTCCAGCCTCACATGTCGAGATTGTGGACGCCCATCACATCCCAATACTCCATGTGCTCCGCCTCCCATCTGTGTCAACTGCGGAGAGCACCACTCGCCTTGCTCGCCGGACTGCAGGATCTTCCAGAAAGAGCGCAAAATCATGGAGTATAAGACCCTGGACCGCCTGACATACACTGAGGCCAGGCAGAAGTTCGAACGCCTCCATCCTGTTCGAATGACTGCCTCTTACGCCGCGGCTACTACTGTTATGGCCCCATTAGCTCTCCCTCAGACTGCCACCTCTCAGAGCCGGAATGCAGCACCTGCCCCCTTGATGGTGGGGGGCACTTCACTCCCTGCTTTTCCTGCACTACCTGCCTCAGGAGCAGCAACCCCCCAACCATCGGGGACATCAGTCCCCACTTCTAAGCTGGGGAAGCCTCAAACTTCCCCGGCTCGAATAGCACGGAAAGGGTACCTTGGGTCCCTTCCTTCCCAGGTTTCCGCCTCTGGGAAGGGTGACGTCAGCCAATGGAAGAAAAGCAGACCAGCGGCTGGTCGCAGGGCTTCCCGCTCCTCCTCCGTCCCGGAGACTGACTCGCTGGAGCCCTCCCAGCCAATGAAACCCAAGGACCAGAGAGACAAGACGAAGAAGAAGACCTCTAAGGCCAAGGACCACGCGGTGGCATCCACCCCACTGCTCCCTACAGGCTCTGCGTCCGAGGATAAGGTGGAGATCCGGGCGTCCGCTGAGGACCTGGATCTCGCCGGACCCTCAGACACCATGGAAGCAGATTGTACTGGTCCTCCATCGGTGGCAGCAGGTGACCCAGTGGCGTGATCTGCCTCCTTGGCCCCTTCACGCCTTTTTCGGACATGGACAAAGCGATACTCCAGTGGAACTGCAGCGCTTTTTTCCACCACCTTGCCGAGCTTCGCCAACTCATCAGCAGTCACCCTTTCCTCTGCATTGCCCTACAGGAAACTTGGTTTCCGGCAATGCGGACCCCTGCCCTACGTGGGTATCGGGGTTATTACAAGAACCGGGCAGCTTATGAGAGGGTATCTGGTGGAGTCTGCGTCTACATCCTTAACTCTGTCTACAGCGAATGTGTACCTCTTCACACACCTTTAGAGGCTGTCGCTGTAAGGATGTGGACGCCTCAGCCTATTACTGTCTGCAGTTTGTATCTTCCGCCAGATGGTGATGTCTCGTGTCATGTGTTGGCTGCATTGATAGCACAACTGCCTCCTCCTTTTGTGTTACTGGGCGACCTTAACGCCCATAACCCCCTGTGGGGTAGCGCCGCGATTACTGGCCGGGGTAGAGATGTCGAGACTCTTCTCTCGCAGCTTGACCTCTGCCTCTTAAACACGGGAGAGCCGACGCATTTCAGCGTAGTCCATGGCACATTTTCGGCCATCGACCTTTCTATCTGCAGCCCCGGACTTTCACCATCCATCCACTGGAGTGTCCATGACGACTTATGTGGTAGTGACCATTTCCCCATATTTCTGTCACTACCACAGCGTCACTCTTCTGAACGCCCCTCCAGATGGGCTCTGAATAAGGCTGATTGGGGCTTGTTCTCCTCTCTCGCCACTACCGCACCTCCTTCCCATGACACCATTGATGCGGTGATTCAGTCGGTCACCACCGGCATCGTTTCTGCGGCGGCATCTGCGATTCCCTGTTCATCCGGGTCACCTCGGCGGAGTACTGTGCCTTGGTGGGCGCCCGAGATCGCAGAGGCGATTAGAGATCGCCGGCGGGCTCTTCAACGCCATAAGCGGCACCCGTCCTTGGAGAACCTCATCGTTTTTAAACAGCTCCGTGCCCGTGCCCGACGCCTTATTCGCCAACGGAAGCAGGAGTGCTGGGAACGGTATGTTTCCACCATTGGCGTCCGTACCTCTGCATCGCAGGTTTGGGCTAAGATTAGGCAACTCCATGGCTATCGGCCACCTGTCTCTGTCCCTGGGCTTTCGCTGAAAGGAGTGGTGTGTCCAGACTCCGACACGATTGCGGACCGGTTAGCAGCGCATCTTGCTCAGTGTTCCGCATCTACGAATTACCCACTGGCCTTCCGCTCCCGGAAAGAGCGGTTGGAAAGTTGGAGGCTTTCCTTTCACACGCGCCACGCGGAGTCGTACAATGCTCCTTTCAGCGACTGGGAATTCCAGAGTGCACTATCTGCTTGCCCTGATACGGCTCCTGGGCCAGACCGCATCCACAGCCAGATGCTGAAACACCTCTCTGTGAATTGCCAGCGACGCCTCCTAGATGTTTTCAACCGCATCTGGGTTGAGGGTGTGTTCCCGTCTCAATGGCGAGAAAGCATCGTCCTCCCCGTGTTGAAACCTGGCAAGAACCCGCTGGAGGTGGACAGCTACCGCCCCATAAGCCTCACCAACGTTCTTTGCAAGTTGCTAGAACGTATGGTGAGCCGGAGGTTGAGTTGGCTCCTCGAGTCTCGAGGCCTTCTGGCTCCGTCTCAGGGTGGGTTCCGTAAAGGCCGCTCTGCCGTCGATAATCTGGTCTCCCTAGAGTCTGCCGTCCGTACAGCCTTTGCACGCCGCCAACATCTGGTTGCCGTCTTCTTCGACATGCGGAAGGCGTACGATACGACTTGGCGAAATCACATCCTGGCCACACTTCATGGGTGGGGTCTTAGGGTCCCGCTCCCGATTTTTATTCAGAATTTTCTGTCGTATCGTTCCTTCCGCGTGCAAGTTGCTGCGTCCCATAGTTCCTCCCGGGTCCAGGAGAACGGGGTCCCACAGGGGTCTGTCCTCAGTGTCTCCCTGTTTTTAATTGCGATCAATGGGCTCGCTGAGGCGGTGGGATCGTCCGTCGCAGCTTCGTTGTATGCAGACGACTTCTGCCTCTACTACAGCTCCGCTGGCATTGCAGTTGCTGAGCGCCAGCTGCAGGGCGCTATCCGCAAGGCGCAGTCGTGGGCTGTAGCGCACGGCTTCCAGTTTTCGGCCGCTAAGACCTGCGTTATGCATTTCTGCCGGCGTCGCACGGTTCACCCTGAGCCACGCCTTTACCTTGACGGTGAACCTCTTGCTGTGGTAGAGACGGTTCTTGGGACTGGTATTTGATGCCCGGTTGACTTGGCTGCCTCGTATTAGGCAGCTTAAACAAACATGCTGGCGGCATTTAAACGCTCTCCGTTGCCTTAGCCACACCGGATGGGGTGCCGATCGGTCCACCCTTCTCCGGCTGTATCAAGCGCTGATCCAGTCCCGCCTTGATTATGGGTGTGTGGCTTATGGTTCGGCATCGCCATCAGCATTGCAATTGCTGGATCCCACCCATCACTGCGGGATCCGACTCGCCAGAGGAGCATTTCGGACAAGCCCTGTTTACAGCTTACTTGTGGAGGCTGGTGTTCCTCCATTGCGGATCCGGCGCGACCGACTTCTGGCCGCTTATGCTGCCCACGTTTGTAGCTTGCCAGGGCATCCCAACTACCGTCTCCTGTTCCCGCACTCGATCGTCCATCTTCCAGACAGGCGGCCCCGGTCAGGGTGTATGATCGCGGTTCGCATCCGGGCTCTACTGTGTGGGATTGAGTTTTTTCCTCTCCCGCCTGTTTTCCGGGCCAATCTCCGTCTGCCCCCTTGGTGTGTGCGCCGACCATGCATTCGGCTGGATTTGGCACAGGGTCCGAAAGACTCGGTCCCTCCTCCGGCCCTCCGCCGCCGCTTTGTTTCTCTCCTTGCCGAGTTTCCCGGATCTGCCGTGGCCTATACCGACGGTTCGATGGTCTCTGGTCGCACTGGTTACGCTCTTACTCTAGAGGATCATTGTGAGCAACGGTCGCTGGCACCCGGGAACGGTGTATACACTGCCGAGTTGGTTGCCATCTATCGCGCCCTAGAGTATATCCGCTCCCGCTCAGGTGAGTCCTTTGCCATCTGTAGTGACTCCCTGAGTGGTTTACGAACTCTTGACCAGTGCTTTCCTCGTTCCCGTCTGGTGATGGCCATCCACGAGTCGCTCCATGCTCTTGCCCTTTGCGGCCGCTCCGTGGTCTTTGTTTGGACCCCAGGTCATGTCGGCAACCCGGGCAATGAGCGGGTTGACACGCTGGCTAAACAGGCAGTGAGTTCACCGGCTCTGGAACTCGGCCTTATGGAGTGTGATCTCCTGTCGCTTTTGCGCCAGAAAGTGCTTGGTGCCTGGGGTGACGAGTGGCGCACCCTGCCCACGCCCAACAAACTTCGGGCGGTGAAGGAGACGACCGGCGTGTGGCGCTCCTCCATGCGGGCCTCTCGGAATGATTCTGTCGTCCTCTGCCGGCTGCGCGTTGGCCACACGTGGCTGACGCACGGCCATTTGTTGCGCCGGGAGGACCCACCGCTATGTCGCTGCGGGGCAGCTCTGACGGTGGTCCACATTTTGGTGGACTGCCCGCTTTTAACAGGACTCAGGCCGACGTTTGCGCTGCCTGATACCCTCCCTGCCCTTTTATGTGATGACGTTGCTATGGCGGACCTCGTGTTGAGTTTTATTCGGGCAGGGGGTTTTTTTCGTATGATTTGAGTGTTTGTCCTTTTATTTCCTGTGTTGACTTGGGCTTTTGGCCTGTGGTTTTAAACTGTGGGTTTTAATGTCATTTGGTGGTTGGCTTTTCCTTATTTTCATGGTCGGCCAACCACCTTCACACTCGGTGTGATTTTAGTTCCGTTTGTCTGGTCTTTGTCTGTCTTTCTTGTATTGTGTCGTCCCTTGTCTCAGTTCTCCGTTTTTAACGACTGACAGTTTTTATTTCGTGTGATTTTATCGTGGAACAAGGGACCGATGACCTTAGCAGTCTGGTCCCTTCAATCCCACACCCAACCAACCAACCAAAAGTGAACCCTCGAATCTTTCTGAGCGAGCGCTGATTTCTCTTACTTTATGAAGATGATCATTCCTACATATTTAGGTGGGCGCCAGCAAAAAATTTTCACACTCTGATGGGAAAGTTGGTGGTTGAAATTTCATGAGATCTTCCCGCAACGAAAAAATCCTTTGTTTTAATGATTATCACCCCAATTCACATGAGCTGCCCTTCTTCGAACTTTCTCGATGTCCTCCGTCGACCGTATCTGATGCGGATCTCTCCCAGCACAGCAACACTCCAGAAGTGAACGTACATCTAGTGCAGCAGTCTCTTTAGTAGACGTGTTGCATTTTCTCGGTGTTCTACCAATAAATCATAGTGTTTGGTTTGCTTTGCCCGTAACATCACGTGATTGTTTCAAATTAAGTTATTTGTAATTGAAATCCCTAAGAATTTAGTAGAACTTACACTCTTAGATTTGTGTGCTTTGTTGTTGAACCGAAATTTAGCGGATTAGTTTTGGTAATAATGTGTACAACGTCACTTTGTGGGTGAAAATCTGAATTTGACATCGTCCTTTATCGTGGTTTGCCGTCTTAAAAATCCGGTGATGTTATTAATAGGTCGTCGCCCCCCCCCCCCCCCCCCCGTTATAAAGTAGTCATCTTTTGCAGTTACACATTGTGTTTTTCAGGGGGCTGCAGCTTCAGTTATATCGGTCATCCTCGTTACCGAAATGTTTCGTCTTATGCCGTTCATAAAGCATTTCACAGTGAGCTAAACACTTTTGATTCTACAAAATGCTTGTAATATTACACTAATGATTTTCAGCGCGTGCATAGAGAATACCACAGTAGAACAATTTGTTCGACTGTCCTACCACGCTATTCAACCAGTTTCTGTATCACAAATGGACAGACGTGCTTGGCTTGTATTCAAAAAGCTATTGATAGGAGAAGTTATGTGATACAATACTGCTACGCCGACATTCTACTCCCATAACGGTGCTGAACCAATCCCATTGTGGGCTTCAGGCACACATCTTGACGAGTTGCTCACTGCGACACTTGGGTTCTTCAGATAGTGGGCTACTCACGTGGGACAAAACTGTTTCAGAACTAAAATGGAGCTAACAAGAAATCTCAGCGACTTCTCGCGATTGTGATGTGTATATAACGCTAAACTGGAGTGAATTTGAGGTACAAAAAACAAAAGGAAAACAGAAATCTATGGCTTGCTTCAAAAGCGATGAATGTCATTCACGTGATCCGACTGATTTGCAGTTGATTTATCACGAAATATCACATCCTGTTCTTCAGATACAGTTCTTACTTTATAGTCTGTTGTATCATATTTTCAGCACAGTTACTTCGTGCTCCCTCCGCTGTATTGCTAGAAAATGTTTCGGTGCACTCTGCGTGCAAATCGTATTTTCTTTTGTACTCTGCTCATAAGTTGGCGTATTTGCTTTTTTACTCTGTTGCAGTTCATCTTTGGAGTCCAAACGATATACACTGAAGCGCCAAAGAAGCTGATACAGGTATATTCAAATACAGGTATATATAAAGTGGCAGAAAACGGCGCTGCGGTCGGCGACGCCTATGTAAGACAAGCGTCTGGGCACTTGTTAGATCGGTTACAGCTGCTACAGTGGCAAGTTATCAAGATTTGAGAGAGTCTGAACGTGGTGTTACAGTCGTCGCACGAGCGATGGGACACGGCATCTCAGAGGTAGCGATGATATGGGGGCTTTTCCGTACGACCATTTCACGAGTGTACCGTCAATATCAGGAATCCGGCAAATATCAAATCTCCGGCACCACTGCGGCCGGAAAGGATCCTGCAAGAACGGAACCAACGACGACTGAAGAGAGTCGTTCAACGTGGCACAAGTGCAATCCTTCCGCAAATTGCTGCGGATTTCGATTCTGGGCCATCAACTAACGTCAGCGTGCGAACCATTCAACGAAACATCGATATGGGCTTTCGGAGCCGAAGACCCATTTGTGTACCCTCGATGACTGCACGACACAAAGCTGTACGCATGCCAGGAGGGTACTCTTATAGCTGGTGGAGGCTGTGTAATGGTGTGGGGCGTGTGCAGTTGGAGTGATATTGAACTCCTAATACGTCTAGATACGACTCTGACAGGTGACACGCACTTGCTTCCTGTTTTATCACCTGCATCCTTTCATGACCATTGTGCATTCCGACGGACTTCGGAAATTCCAGCAGGACCATGCGACAACCACACGTCCAGAACTGCTACAAAATGGCTCCATGAGCACTTTCCTGAATTTAAACACTTCCGCTGGCCACCAAACTCCCCAGACATTAACATTATTGGGCATATCTGGGATACCTTGCAACATGCTGTTCAGAAGAGATCCCCACCCCCTCGTATTCTCACGGATTTACGGACAGCCCTGCAGGATTCACGGTGTCAGTTCCCTCCAGCACTACTTCAGACATTAGTCGAGTCCATGCCACGTCATGTTGCGGCACGTCTGCGTGCTTGCGGGGGCCCTACGCGATGTTAGACGGGTGTCAGGTTCTTTGGCTCTTCAGTGGTTTGGCAGTGCAAATAGCAAATAGATCTCTTTTTTTACAACGAAAGAAGTTCGACGTTTTTAAATCAGTTTCTCCTGATATTTAGCGAAATTTTGTACATGAAGCACCAGTACATCATCCGCTTTTCCGTAACTGGGCCTCAGCCTTACTCAGTGCAAAAGTAGTGAAACGTAAGTTCTCGGATAATTAACTTAAGGGAGGAGTGTGTTTCAGCAGCATTCATAACCTCGTTGTTATCAAAAATAGTTTTCTGTTGGCTTTCAAATGTCTATGGACATTTTTACTACATATTTTTTGCGTGTATATTAACACAAAGAGTAGACGCAATTTTCTCGCCCCCATTGACCTCTGGTATCAATTGTATCGGTTATTTTCGTCAACGCAAATTTATTGATAATTCATAATAATTCTATGGACTTTCCTCCTCCCTCTCGCTCCCTACCATTGCAGAGTTTCACTGTTTTCTATTTGAAGTACACGGCGGCGTAGAAAACGAAGAATGCTTTTTTCCAAAACACAAATGCATCGAATTTGATTGCTCATCCCAGTTCGTTTCTGATATTTTATGACATCTCCCGCACATCGTTTAGCTTACTCCGTAAGCTGCAGCTGTTTCATCCATTCGGGATTCTTCATTTTGTGACAATGTTTTCACCCGAAGTACAAAAACATTTTATTAACAATTATAAATACATGATTCAGATGTAACACATGCAGATAATATCCGTGTAACTCGGTTGTAAACTTTCTTGCATCAACTTATTAGTAAAGCTTAATGGGTAATGTGTGTCCCTTCGCTCATGTGATTGTCTTCTGTGCCTTACTGGGGTTCGCTATAATTGATAACATTATACCGAGACTTTAGACAGAAATTATTTCATGTTTTATGTCATCTGCATTTCTCCGAGAAGCTGGTCCAGTCATGGATCGATTGAGTATACACTTACGTGTCCATCTAAAATGGTATGTGTTGTTGAAAACTGTTTTTATTACTGTAAATTATCTTCATTTGTGTTGACCTAAATTGCATGACATGATCGCTGAACATGCATTGTAATACCAAATTGCATTTTGGATTTGACCCGGCAGATTTTAGGTTACATGTATTTTCGAAGGCCTTCTGGACCGGAGCGAAATTCTTCCTGACTGAAGACATCTTTATGTGGTCGAAACACTGGCACATCATTTTAAAAAATGACGATGTCCACAACCCAAGTGTTAAAGGTAATTAACACGTCATGAGCCGCGCGGGGTAGTCGCGAGGTTTGAGGCGACTTTGACGGTCCGCGTGGCTCCCCCCGTCGGATGTTCGAGTCCTCCCTCGGGCATGGGTGTGTGTGTGTGTGTGTGTTTTGTCTTTAGCGTAAGTTAGTTTAAGTGAAGACTTAGCGTAAGTTATTTTAAGTTAGATTTAGTAGTGTGTAAGGTTAGGGACCGATGATTTCAGCACTTTGGTCCCATAGAACTTACCACAAATTAAAAAAAAAGTATAATGGTTATATTAGTTATTCATTAAAATGTAATTAATGTTCAGCATATTTGAATATATATTGTTGAAAGAGAAACCGACCAGCACTAATAGTCTACATGCAATGTAGACACAAAATAAGTATACCGGTATTGTAAAAAATGATCATGAGTTTCTCCTCAGTCAAAATGTAAGTTTTGTACCGATTTTTTCATTTGCGGCAGCTGCTGTCATCAAAGGTCATCTGTAGATGTTATGGTAGACTTCATCTTTTGATTACCATAGCAGATATCTAATTTAAATTGCTTGTAACGAGGAGGAGGAGGAGGAGGTGGGTGGCGATTCCGTTTCACGTGGGACTGCAGCCAAGCTGTCTCGAGTACCGTCAAGTACTATAATAAGGGTATGTGCGTTACGCGCACATCGGCTTAGCTATAATAAGGGACAACAGCTTTAACGGCGCGTTAACTTTTGCAGCACTGGCCCGCCAGCTGGTACAGTTAGCCTGCTAAGACGTACCGTAAAAGAGGCGAGCAGAGGAGCAATACAGTATCGAATGTCGTTTAATTTTTAAGCAGAATGAAATAATACACTGCAAATCTACCACAATACGCTCCTTTGACAACTAGACGAAAACCGAAACATGTTACCGTTTTTAGCTAACGTACTGTTGTAATTCGAAACAAGAATGATGAAAATTCATGACTTAACCACAGGGTAATTTTTCTGCATAAGCTGTGTGTATTGAAGGATTCCACCGTATAGTTAAATACTGAAGCCACTGAAGATATTACTTACAGTCAGTCGTCTGGCAATCTCTTAGCTCCTTCCTTATCCGAATCCGAGGGATACATGTCAGTTCTGGAAGTGTCACCTGCCACGTTGATAACGAACCTATCAACAACAGAATCCACGAAGCCCAACAGGCCCACGAAGCCCAACAGGCGCAGCATTTTCTCTTCTTCTTTTATGACGAGCCGTTCTATATCCCGCCAGCGTTCGGCAGTGACGTGTGAAATGCTGCGTGCGTTAGTTCCAGTACGTCTGGCAGTTTAACAAGTCTTGTTACTTCTCGGGCCAAATCCCACAGCTTGGCTCCAGATCCGTTCTGTTGGGTTCATATTGTAATGGTACAGTAGCAAATGTTAAAATGCAGCATTTTTGTCATGTGCTCGATCCCGTGAAATTTTTTTTTTTTTTTCCTCCATGCTTCTACGATACTTACCTACGTCTGCCAAATAACGAGGATTTGGTTTTTCATTTTTGCCATAAAAATTAAATTGTTTTCTTAAACAAGTTTTGTGAACAGTCTTTCACAAAACATCGACAATTAAGAATTTGTATTTTAAATGGAAACAGGAATTTCTCGTCCAATATTTAACTACAAACAAGAAGACGTATTTCAAACTGAACGAGTAAAAAAATGGTACTGGGGAGACGTAAACTACGCACTAATATCCGTATGTGGTTCACATTCCAATACGGTACCGACTACGCTACACGTTCAACGAAATTTTATTCAACAACTGCAATATACACAACTTCAAAGCCGATTTTCTCCGTAAATTTATGAAAAACATTAATAAGAACAGCTATTTCTCGGCACTTCTTAACCGTGTTCTACGCGCGTGTCCTCAGCCATTTTCATACTGCGCCTTAACAGTGCGACAATCAGAGCACAACGCTGAAGAGGCTGTGACTGTACACGTTTTCTGAAATAAAAACTACGGTACGTAGCTAAAGCGTGATTCAGATGGCTGTTAATACATTTTAATATATTAAAAGTTTTATTTAACGTAACTTAGTAATAAGATATCTAATACATAAAGAAGTAACACCTAGTTCCAAGAGCGTAACAACTCCAGTGTACGTGTGCTACGGCTTTTGACCGATCATCGTTTGTGTTTGTTTACATCAGGTTTATTCTTATGATGAACTGATTATAGTGAAGTACTGTATAAAGGACTTTTTGACCAGACGTATACTTCCTCTATATTCTGGCCTTGCGGTTGCTTCCGCTGTCCAAGGAATCGTGGTGCTGTTGTCTGTTTACTGAGCGTCGTGTCGGTATTGCATACTCTGATCTTCGACGAAGTTGATGGCAAAGTATGATTCACATTTGTGTAATATATTTCGTACTTACCTGCAGCAAACAGAGAATTATCATGATTTGCGACATCACATTTATAAACATTCGTTTACTTTCTAATTCTTTTTACGATGCATACTTTTGCTTTTTCACAGCTTAAAAGGGAACATTCCTAAATGTCAAATGTTCTTGATGATATTTGGCGAGCGTGTAGAGGAGACAAAAGAATTCAATACGTATTATTTTTTCTGTCCATTTTCACTTTTATGGGGTAAAACATAAGTCGAAAGGTGATTCGGCGTTTTAGGTTTGGAGGGAATATCTTCGAAAAGAAAATTTTTTTAAAAAGTTTCTTATGTAAAAGATAGTATGTAATTAACATTCTTAAACACTGTATAATCGAATTTTATAATAATCCGATATATTGCAAAATACCCCATCATCATTGATTAATTTAGAAAATGAAATCTTTTGTTGCAACATAAATTAAAGAAGCTTCCAAGCGGCGAATATCCATCTGTAATAAAGCTGGTTTCTGAAATACCATTTTTGTAAAAAGAAGCTGTACACGATGTGCGCTCAGAATATTTTCAACGAAGCTAATTAAAATATCCAAACATTAATTATTAGTCTAGTTACTTATTTTACATTTTTTGTTTTCTAGTTCACCGTTTCACGTACGTGTATTTTGTTTACTGATAATAACACGCAACTCATTATTATGATAAAAATCATTACAAACATGATAAACTGTAAATAATGCTTAAAATATGTTTTCTTATACAGTGCACATAAAATGAGTGAAATTTCTTACCATTATACAACAGTACACAAATACATCGAAATTCAGCAGGATTTATGTCACACGTGACCCTTTAAATATACTGACTTGTATCAGGCACATTTCAGTACATTGTTAAGCCTTGGCCGACCGATGTGGCCTAGCGGTTCTAGGTGCTTCAGTCCGGAACCGCGCTGCTGCTACGGTCGGAGGTTCGAATCCTGCCACGGGCATGGTTCTTTGTGATGTACTTGGGTTAGTTAGTTCTAAGTCTAGGGGAATGATGACCTCAGATGTTAAGTCCCATAGTGCTTAGAGCCATTTGAACCATTTGTTAAGCGTTGGCGAAAAGAAATGATTATGTACTAGCCTCTGCAGCTTGAGTATATTGTTACTCAAATGGATATTGACATCACAATCATCCACAAAACTAGATCTGAAAAACTCACGAAGTTCTTCCAACATCGAAAGCGTTATACATTCATAACTGTACCTGTGCTGTCGAGTTATCGGGGAACACCAGATGAACTACTTACTTGCCCTCAGGTACGCTGCTCTTCTGCATGGTTCTTACACATTGACAGCCTCAAGAATCTTTCTCTCATTGGAAAAGAAAATATCTTTAAAATATCATTTCACATAGTCAGACGTTTGTTTACCCGATTTCGATGCAGTCACGAGGACATTTAGTACTTCAAAAAGAGATTCTCGAATTCTCAGTCCAAACTCACTATTAGTTTCTTCTAAAACTATGAAAAGGCTGGTGGTCGGTGTGGAAAAAAAAAGATTTTGATCATCATACCAGAGGACAAGAAACCTGTTCATCTGGTGGTCCCGAAGGACTCGACGACACAGGTACAGCCGTGACATGTATTTGACTTTCGATGCTGGAAGAAGCTGCGTGAGAAGATTTTCAGGTCTAGTTTTGTTGAATGACTATGATGTCAGACTCCACTTGAGAAACAATAATCAAGCTGCAGTCACTAGTAATAATCAGTTTTTTTAGCTGGGGCTTACCAATGTAGTTAAATATATCTGATACAAAATAGGAATGGGCAAGGGCGGAGAAAGGAATTGGTTCTGTCCTTTTCGAGGAACCTTACAGCATTTGCAATAAGATATTTACAGAAACCACGGAAAATTCACATATAGATGGCTATGCGGGGATTTGAACTTCCGTCCTCCCGAATGCGTGTCCATTGAGTGGCCTGACTTCTGCGCCTCTACTCTCGGCACCTACGGCAAAGACGCTACTCATTTACCGTTAGTCCGATGTTGTCGTATACAGGGCGCGAGGCGGAACTTTGAACTCAGCCAATCTGCGTGCTTTGCACAGTTTACATTGTGGTGGAGCACCTGAGCTACACTTTCTCTGGCGATATTGTTAAATGCATCAGCTATAGTGAAACGTCACAGTCCGATCCGGACTTGGGCATAGCGAGAAATATTTCTCCCTCATCCTTCCTATCATTTGGTAACAATTAGCATTGTGACTATCTTTTTGCCTAACGATTTTAAAGTCGGAACAGTAAACATCCCAGTCTAATACGTTTAGAGTTTGCATGTGAACTGTGTATATAATAGTTTCCACTTAGTCCTACAAACGAATTCTCGTTCGAATGGCAGGTGGCAATGAAATTTGAATTGTTGCGTTGTTGAGTACTTACGAAGTACCGTCGTGTCATTGAAGACTTTATGTATTGGCAGAGCACTGTATTTGCTTGTGTTTGGTGTCCTTGGACTGCAGTTAGGCTGGTGCAACACTGGCTCGATTGGCAGTGAAAGCTTGAGTCCACTGAACTGCATTCCACTGGCGCTCGAAAGTTAAGGGCAATGGAACAGACTAACCGTTGCTGCTTGCCCAGCGTTTGCTCTAGCGAAGTGATTAAAGCACAGAGCTCTAACATTTGGGTAGTTCAGATCCCTGGGTGGAGATTGTCTCCTTAATTCGCTTGTCTAATTTGAGATTGCGATGGCACCTCTTTTAATGACTGTATTGCCCAAGATTAATTGAACGTTAAACATTCTTTTGTCTCGCGTTTAGCTTCAAATACTTTTTTGGCTCCTCAGAAACTTGGCTGAAACCTTTCAGGAACGGCTGATATGATATCCGATATGCCTGGTGTTCGGCTTCATCGACTGTTATAAAATACTAACTCGAGCCGTTTGATCGTTTCCTCTATGCCTCTATCGTAATCAGTTACTTCAATCACTACGCCAAAACACGAATGGCCACTTTTCTAGGAAAAGCAGCATTACGACAGTCGAGTGTTCATTGCTTGAAGAGCACCACCGTCCAGTCTCCATTCGCGCTTTAGTTTTCCTGCTTGCGTTGACAACTTATGTGATAATTCCGTAAGTTACAGCGTTTGTTAAAACAGGCCAACGCAGTTGAGCGCTTCTTCCGTTCCTTGAACTATCACAGAATTTATGAGAGTTCTGTCTCTTAAAGAGTCACTCCTTCGGTCTGTGCTAATCTCAGTGGTAAATCATAGAAGTTAGTTTTCCTTTACTAAATTTGGATACAAGTTCATAATGTGGCAATACAGAAGTTCATTTTGCAGCGAGAACACAGTATAACCTCATTACAGTCCTTTAATTATTACAATTGGAAAGAGCAATATTCGGAATGCTCTACAATATTACTTTATTATGTTACCCGGTTTCCAATAACAAAGTCCATCATCACACTTTGACTAACTATTGTTTTCACAGAGAGTACAATTTTTTCATTATTCATTCGTGTAATTGACCTCAGTTGTAGGCCATTTAGTCATTTCGGTGAAATAACGATACATTACAAAAATTATATCTGCATTTTTTATATAATTAGTGCTTAATTTCTCTTATTTGGTAGAATCGACCGCTAAATCTTGACATTAGTAGTATGACAAAGAGACCACGGCCCCAGGTCGCATTGTTGCCAAATATATTCAAGATAGCGGCGATAGATGTGGCAACTTCACAATGACACCATGGTGGGAAGTGCAAATTTTGGCGGAAAAATAGGTCCATTGGGCTACCTCCACTAACTTCCCCTCCCTCACATCTCTCATCCCTCGCCACCCCCCCCCCCCCCCCCCCGCCAAACAATTTGAGGCAGTAGTTCCATCCAGTGTGTTCACCATGAGGTCCAGAGTCCGACCTAGTACAAAATACGAGCGCTGCTATATATATTTCTGGCCTAATAATGAAAATACGAATATTTATCAACGAAAATGGTTTATTGTTTTTCAAAATATTCTCCATCAAGATTTATACACTTTTGCATGCGCTCAAACCAATTTTCGAAGCACTTTTTCCACTCCGATTGAGACACCTCCAAAACATGGTTTTTGAATGCTGCAACAGCATCTTCTGGCGACGAAAATCGTTGACCACGCATTTTTTTCTTGATGTGTGGGAATAAAAAGAAGTCATTGGGTGCCAAGTCAGGGCTGTACGGCGGATGACCCATCACTTCGACGTTTTGGCCGGTCAAAAAGGCGCTGGTTTGAGCCGATGTGTGACAGCTCGCATTGTCATGGTGCACAATGATTCGTCTTCTCTTGTTCATTTTTCGAATTTCTCCGAAGACTTCAGGCAAACTAATGGTGGTGTACCACTCAGAATTGACCGTCCTACGTTGCTCAAGCGGAACAGTCGCTACATGACCAGTTTTGCCGAAGAAACAGGCGACCATTTGCTTCGAAGTGCTTCTTCCACGAACAACTTTCGTTGGATTTGGCTCGTCTTGGAAGACCCACACCGTCGATTGCTGTTTTGTTTCGGGCTCATACGCATAGATCCATGATTCGTCACCTGTGACGATCTTATAAACGTCTTTTGAAGCACCGCGATCGTATTTTTTCAACATTTCTTTACACCAATCCACACGAGCTTTCTTTTGAGCGATTGTCAAATTGTGCGGGATCCAACGAGAACAAACCTTTTTTACGGCCAGGTGTTCATGCAATATCGAATGTATGCTGGTGGGAGAAATGCCTAGGCATGCCTCTATCTCACGGTATGTCACATGACGGTCTTGCATTATCAGTTCACGTACGGCATCGATGTTTTCTGGCACAACGGCTGTTTTTGGACGACCTTCACGGAATTCGTCTTTGAGCGAGCGTCGGCCACGATTGAATTCGTTGTACCAGTTTTTCACAGTGCTATAGGATGGTGCTTCGTCGCCATACAAAGAGTTAAGTTCATCGATGCACTCTTGTCGTGATAATCCACGTCGAAAGTTGTGAAAAATGATCGCACGAAAATGTTCACGAGTTAATTCCATTTTTGTGCCAAATTGATTTCTTCAAGTCCTTGTAAAAGAAAAAAAAAATTGTCGTAAGTCAAAAAGTTCTGAGTACATTTATGCTAAAAAATGTCAAACTTTCCAATGGAAATGTCAGATTGCACCTGGCAACACTTAGTGTTGCCTAGGCCAGAAATATATATAGCAGCCCTCGTACCACCAGAGGGCACTGTCTTCCCTCCCATGACGTAATCAAAGATGGCGGTCTGGGTGTAAAATGGCGGGAAAAGGACTCAGCCTGTTCTCGGCTGCTGGAGAGAGGAAGGAGTGTACTTTATTTTGGGACCATTTATTTAGGGATAGATTTCACATAGTTCTTTCATTACACTGATACAAAACACTTGCTCTGATGTGCTTGGGGTCACACTTCATAACCTACAGATCTGCAAACTACTCGTAAATCACTGATATAAACATGTAAAATGCTCTGCAGACATGCTCTCTAATTATAAACTGTCGAAATAACGCAATACGCAGAGCTGCAAACTACTCGTAAATTGTCAAAATAATGCATGTAAAAGGCTCTGCCAACACGCCCACTGTCAAAATAATGCATTGCACAGCCTGCAGACTTATCACAAAATAATACAACAGACACGTTCACTATTAGTAAAATTGGCAAAATAATGCTGTATAACACTGTGCCAACACGCTCACAAATGTGCTTCGGAAGGCCAGCCTCCACAGAGACGAACGCCAGGGTGCGAGTGATCGCTCTCATGCCGCTGCCGCTTGCAGCCAGCAGGTGAAAGTGGCGTTTATTTTCGGGTATACATTTGGAATTCTTCGGAGGTTATACTGACTTCACATGTCTATGTAAATAAGAGCCAGGTCACCCTTTGGACGCACGCATGGTCACCTAACCACCGTGGCTGAGGCGTTGCTGCCGGTCCAGCTCTGAGAGATGTTTGCGTAGCGGCTCACCCTCGCAGATGCAGCTAGAAGGTTCTCAATGTTATTCTGACGTCACAGGTCTATGTAAATAAGAACCAAGTCTCCCCTCGGAAAGCGCTATAGAAATGTGTTGCAATGCTTCCAAGAATAGCACAGGGTGCATTCTCCTCAGTGATCATAACGGGACACGCGTGATGCCTCCGGCCGCATTTGGGTTTACTCAGCAACCATGCTTACCTGCTGTTGCAGCACAGGCCTCATTGCCAAGTGCGAGATGTTTGCTTAGTGCCTCACCCACGCAGCTGCAGCTAAAACGTTCTCAATGTTATATTGACGTCACATGTATATGTAAATAAGAGCATACTCTACCTCTTGGAAATAGTAAAATGCTCCAGAAATAGTTAACAATCGGTTTTTTGTGTGTTTTTGTGATGTCTCAGCTCCTCTGAATGGAAATTCTTGTCACAACAGAACCTATTTACGAAGATAGCCCAGAGTAACACCGAATGTATTCCTCCTGTTGGTCCTAACGTGGCAGCGTATCCTGGAATTCGTGAAGTCCTGCTTTCAACAAACACCTCCAAACGAAAGGGTTCTCACCGCTATGTTGAGGCTACTAAGTCCCAGCACAAAGGATATCTTGTGAATGAATGGAACATTATTATAGGCTCTTACTGAATTTACCCGCCAAATTACTGATGCTATCGGTGTGGAAGCACTGCCTGCCTTTTTCTTTCTGCAGACGAGACTCAGCGGCAAAACTATTTTGTACAGATCGCCATATGCACTGACAGTTAAATCCTCCAAAAGCGGCCTACAGATCGTCAAATATGGACAGACTCTTGCTCAACTACACTACTCTGCCACTGAGTTGGATGCGTGACTAGAGCGCCCTCAACGGACTGGACAAAGATGGGCTCGTTTCCCTTTGGCACAAGGGCGTTACTGTTTCTGCCCCAAGCTGCTTGCTTGCTTGCTTTCTACACCCATCTCCAGACTCTGGGATTACAGGAACATATGTAATTTCACATGGTTTGTCAGAACATCATCTCATTTTCGCGATGCTCCCGATATCAAGTACACAGAAATATCACTTGCATAGCAGTATCTCTTGTGCAGTAGATTTCGAAGAACGGGAATCATTTCTGTAGAAACTCGAAACTTTAATGAGGTGGAGCTTGCTATAAACCACTGAGTAACTAGAAACTAATCTCGTCTGAGAGGACCTTTACAAGAAACCGCGAAAAAATAAAAATAGAGGACACTGATATTTTCACTCGCAATTACCGATGTCTGTGATATAGTGTATCCCAAATCATCCTTATAATTTACAAAGTCAACTAAGGTGTTGTCCAGAGAACCAGCAAACGTGTCTTCCACGCGTCTTGTACCTGCTAGATGCGCACACCACAATCGAAGTTCTCACAACCACACAAAGACGGCAAATGTGCAGAAGCAGTCAACCAGACAATCTACAAGGGAGGGAATAATGGTCCAACGCAAACACACGTCCATATTGAATCTTCTCAAATTTCCACTTGATCACGAAGACTATCCTACACTTACTAGTATTAGTTCACTATTCGGACTACATTCCAACATCCCAACAGGCCTCTCCAATTAGGCCGTTCCTGCGGTTAGTGGGAAATGTGAATCATTTCCGGCACAACCCACTGTCGGCGCGCCACGCAGTCAAAGACAGAATCATCTTAGGAAAGAGGCAACGTATATATTTTATCACTGTGCTTACTATTAAATATTACGATAGCAGTCTCAGTTGGACAACATTCGACAATAAGTGAAGTATCGGAAATACACCCTGCTGACGGCTGTGGCTGCGGAAATAGATATATCCGTACCATTCTTATGACCTGACATACTCTTCACTTTGCTATCACAGTATTCCACGTCAAATCCATACCTTCCTTACGACTGGACATATTTATTTCCTTCGTACATGTCGGAACACAAACACATACTTCACAAGCCTTATGCTCAAGGCAAACCTATCACGCATCCCCTATTATTAAGTATAATACTTCGCCAATAACTGATTGCTGGTTGTTGTTGTTGTTGTGGTCTTCAGTCCTGAGATTGGTTTGATGCAGTTCTCCATGCTACACTATCCCGTGCAAGTTGCTTCATCTCCCAGTACCTACTGCAACCTACATCCTTCTGAATCTGCTTAGTGTATTCATCTCTTGGTCTCCCTCTACGATTTTTACCCTCCACGCTGCCCTCCAATATTAAATTGGTGATCCCTTGATGCCTCAGAACATGTCCTACCAACCGATCCCTTTTTCTTGTCAAGTTGTGCCACAAACTTCTCTTCTCCCAAATCCTATTCAATACTTCCTCATTAGTTATGTGATCTACCCATCTTATCTTCAGCATTCTTCTGTAGCACCACATTTCGAAAGCTTCTATTCTCTTCTTGTCCAAACTATTTATCGTCCATGTTTCACTTCCATACATGGCTACACTCCATACAAATACTTTCAGAAAAGACTTCCTGACACTTAAATCTCTATTCGATGTTAACAAAATTCTCTTCTTCGGAAACGCTTTCCTTGCCATTGCCAGTCTACATTTTATATCCTCTCTACTTCGACCGTCATCAGTTATTTTGCTCCCCAAATAGCAAAACTCCTTTACTTCTTTAAGTGTCTCATTTCCTAATCTAATTCCCTCAGCATCACCCGACTTAATTCGACTACACTCAATTATCCTCGTTTTGCTTTTGTTGCTCTTCCAAGTCCCATGCTGTCACTGACAGAATGACAATGTCATCGGCGAATCTCAAAGTTTTTATTTCTTCTCCATGGATTTTAATACCTACTCCGAAATTTTCTTTTGTTTCCTTTATTGCTTGCTCAATATACAGATTGAGTAACATCGGGGAGTGGCTACAACCCTGTCTTACTCCCTTCCCAACCACTGTTTCCCTTTTATGCCCCTTGACTCTTATAACTGCCATCTGGTTTCTGTACAAATTGTAAATAGCCTTTCGCTCCCTGTATTTTACCCCTGCCACCTTTAGAATTTGAAAGAGAGTATTCCAGTCAACATTGTCAAAAGCTTTCTCTAAGTCTACAAATGCTAGAAACGTAGGTTTGCCTTTCCTTAATCTTTCTTCTAAGATAAGTCGTAAGGTCAGTATTGCCGCACGTGTTCCAACATTTCTACGGAATCCAAACTGATCTTCCCCGAGGTCGGCTTCTACTAGTTTTTCCATTCGTCTGTAAAGAATTCGTGTTAGTATTTTGCAGCTATGGCTTATTAAACTTATTGTTCGGTAATTTCCACATCTGTCAACACCTGCTTTCTTTGGGATTGGAATTATTATATTCTTCTTGAAGTCTGAGGGTATCGCCTGTTTCATACATCTTGCTCACCAGATGGTAGAGTTTTGTCAGGACTGGCTCTCCCAAGGCCGTCAGTAGTTCCAATGGAATGTTGTCTACTCCGGGGGTCTTGTTTCGACTCAGGTCTTTCAGTGCTCTGTCAAACTCTTCCCGTAGCATCGTATCTCCCATTTCATCTTCATCTACATCCTCTTCCATTTCCATAATATTGTGCTCAAGTACATCGCCCTTGTATAGGCCCTCTATATACTCCTTCCACCTTTCTGCTTTCCCATCTTTGATTAGTACTGGGTTTCCATCTGAGCTCTTGATGTTCATACAAGTGGTTCTCTTATCTCCAAAGGTCTCTTTAATTTTCCTGTAGGCAGTATCTATCTTACCCCTAGTGAGATAAGCCTCTACATCCTTACATTTGTCCTCTAGCCATCCCTGCCTAGCCATTTTGCACTTCCTGTTGATCCCATTTTTGAGACGTTTGTATTCCTTTTTGCCTGCTTCATTTATTGCATTTTTATATTTTCTCCTTTCATCAATTAAATTCAGTATTTCTTCTGTTACCCAAGGATTTCTACTAGCCCTCGTCTTTTTACCTACTTGATCCTCTGCTGCCTTCACTACTTCATCCCTCAAAGCTACCCATTCTTCTTCTACTGTATTTATTTCCCCAATTCCTAACAATTGTTCCCTTATGCTCTCCCTGAAACTCTGTACAACCTCTGGTTCTTTCAGTTTATCCAGGTCCCATCTCCTTAAATTCCCACCTTTTTGCAGTTTCTTCAGTTTTAGTCTACAGGTCATAACCAATAGATTGCGGTCAGAGTCCACATCTGCCCCTGGAAATGTCTTACAATTTAAAACCTGGGTCCTAAATCTCTGCTTTACCATTATATAATCTATTTGATACCTTTTAGTATCTCCAGGGTTCTTCCATGTATACAACCTTCTTTTGTGATTCTTGAACCAAGTGTTAGCTATGATTAAATTGTGCTCTGTGCAAAATTCTACCAGGCGGCTTCCTCTTTCATTTCTTAGCCCCAATCCATATCCACCTACTACGTTTCCATCTCTCCCTTTTCCTACACTCGAATTCCAGTCACCCATGACTATTAAATTTTCATCTCCCTTCACTATCTGAATAATTTCTTTTATTTCATCATACATTTCTTCAATTTCTTCGTCATCTGCAGAGCTAGTTGGCATATAAACTTGTACTACTGTTGTAGACATGGGCTTCGTGTCTATCTTGGCCACAATAATGCGTTCATTATACTGTTTGTAGTAGCTTACCCGCATTCCTATTATTTTATTCATTATTAAACCTACTCCTGCATGACCTCTATTTGATTTTGTGTTTATAACCCTGTAGTCACCTGACCAGAAGTCTTGTTCCTCCTGCCACCGGACTTCACTAATTCCCACTATATCTAACTTTAACCTGTCCATTTCCCTTTTTAAATTTTCTAACATACCTGCCCGATTAAGGGATCTGACATTCCACGCTCCGATCTGTAGAACGCCAGTTTTCTTTCTCCTGACAACGACGTCCTCTTGAGTAGTCCCCGCCCGGAGATCTGAATTGGGGACTATTTTACCTCCGGAATATTTTACCCAAGAGGACGCCATCATCATTTAATCATACAGTAAAGCTGCATGCCCTCGGGAAAAATTACGGCCGTAGTTTCCCCTTGCTTTCAGCCGTTCGCAGTACCAGCACAGCAAGGCCGTTTCGGTTATTGTTACAAGGCCAGATCAGTCAATCATCCAGACTGTTGCCCTTGCAACTACTGAAAAGGCTGCTGCCCTTCTTCAGGAACCACACGTTTGCCTGGCCTCTCAACAGATACCCCTCCGTTGTGGTTGTACCTACGGTACGGCTATCTGTATCGCTGAGGCACGCAAGCCTCCCCACCAACGGCAAGTTCCATGGTTCGTGGGGAGGGGGCGGGGTGATTGCTGGTGATAGAGTGAAATCAGCAATGGGTGGACATGTCTCGTAAGTTTTTCTTGCGAGTGCTACCACTGTGTCTGAGAGCCATAATCGTCTTATAAACTGTCAGATGTTAAAAAACACGATCTCAACAACTACTGTATATAACTGTCACAAGCAGTCTTGGTTCTACAGGTGCGTACAAGTACACATGTTAAAAGCTATACTGGCTTTATAAATAGAGGTATGACATTACCTTCCAGACAAATACCGCGACACTGAATATAGATGGTTATTCGCCAGTGTGTTTATTATCAGACCAACTGTGTGATTACACATCGCCGACGATGCATCCTCGTGATAAAAGCACCGAATTTAGAAAGTGATTCGGCTAAGGAACGTGGTATGAAACCAGTATTTACAACGCATTCTGTCTCGGTGCCACATCAGAGGTTTGGTGATATATCGACTGGGTTACAGGCGATAGTTGATTGAGAAGGATCACAAACACTAGATGCTTTGCTGATCGAGGTCATAAGAAACGCGCACTAGCTTTTCAGATCTCTAGTATTACAGTATCCGCTAGAAATCATGTCTATGATTTGGAATCAAGTCTTTCCATTCAAGAACATACCTGCGTTGTATCCAATGGAGACGTCCTTTAATGATTACGGCCACTAGTGAATCATATTTCTGTTACTCTCATATCTTGAAATGAGCCACCTTTGGTCGAAACTACCTGCTACACTTCAGTTTTAGATAGTCCCTATGACTCTTGCAACTGTTGCCATTTCTGCAGCTTTGCGCATATGATCATTCGAACTTGAGCCTAAACTAAACAGAACTCGGAGAGAGAGAGAGAGAGAGAGAGAGAGAGAGAGAGAGAGAGAGAGAGAGAGAGAGAGAGAGAACCACCACCTTCTGCAACCTGTGTAGAAACAGTGACCTGAGTTAGTGCGACGGGACCATGTTTTGACCATGTGGTGGGAATGGGAACAATTTGTCATAGCAGAGTAGTGTAATTGAGCACGAGTCTTTCTATATTTGACAATCTGTAGGCCACTTTTGCAGTGTTTAACTGTCAGTGCATATGGCGATCTGTACAAAATAGTTTTGCCGCTGAAAGTCTCGTCTGCAGAAAGAAAAAGGCGGACAGTGCTTCCACACCGGTAGCATCAGTAATTTGGCGGGTAAATTCAGTAAGAGCCGATATCAATGGTACATTCATTCGCAAGATATTGTTTGTGCTGGGACTTACTAGCCCCTACATAGCGGTGAAACGTTTGCATTTGGAGATGTTTGTTGAAAGCAGGACTTCACGATTTCCAGGATGAGGTGCCACTTAGGACCATCAGGAGGAATGCATTAGGTGTTATTCTCGGCTATTATCGTAAACACGTTCTGTTAGGACAAGAATTTCCATTCAGAGAAGCTGAGACATCATGAAAGCTCTACAAAAGCGACGCTTAACTATTTCTGCAGCACTTTACCAATTCCAAGAAGGGACTGATAAGTAATGGACGGGCACTCCCGTTAGGATAGCGAGGGAGAATGCATCAGTCTTATTCTGGGCTATTTTCGTTAACAGGTCCCATTAGGACCAGAATTTCCATCCAGGCAAGCTGAGACATCACGAAAGCTCCTACAAAAGCAATCGTTAACTATTTCTGCAGCATTTTGCAATTTCCAAGAGGTAGACTTGGCTCTTCTTTGCATAGACATGTGATGTCAGTGTAACATTGAGAACCCTTTAGCTGCACCTTCGCAGGTGAGCTGCTACACAAACATCTCACGCTTGGCAATTAGGCCTGTGCCGCACCAGCAGGCTGAGTAAACACATACATGGCCAGAGGCGTCTCGCCTGGCCCGTTATGATTGCTGGGGAGAATGCAAACGGTGCTATTCTGGGAAGCACTGCAACACATTTCTAGAGCGCTTTCCGAGGGGAGACTTTGTTCTTACTTACATAGACCTGTGGTGTCAGGATAACATTGACCACCTTCTAGCTGCATCTACGAGGGTGAACTGCCGTGCAAACATCACTCACAGCGCTGGACTGGCAGGTACGCCTCAGCCACAGTGGTTAGGTGAACACATGCGCATCCAAAGGGCGACCTGGCTGTTATTTACATAGAGATGTGACAGCAGTATAACACTCGAATAATTCCAACGGTATACCTGAAAATAGACGCAACTTTCACCTGCTGGCTGTAAGTGGCAGTGGTGCGTGAGTGTTGGCTAACGCCCTGGCGTTTGTCTCTCCAGCGGTGGCTTGAGTGTGGCTAGCCATGCAAGGAGCATGTACGCGGTCGGCGGCGCCGGCACGTTCACGCACTGGAGTCTGTGATACGTCGTGCGTGGTTAATGGTAGTTCGAAAGCTGTTTTTACATGCAATGAGCGTTTGTGCACTGCATTATTTTCGGCTGTCTAAGCTTTGTGAGCGTGTTGGCAGAGCGTTATACAGCATTATTTTGCGAACAGGTCTGTAGGCTGTGCAATGCATTATTTCTACACTGAGCTTGTTTGTAGAGCCTTTTACATGCATTATTTTGACAATTTACGAGTAGTTTGCGTGTCTGTACATCAGTATACAGCTCTGTATGCTGCGTACTGCATCATTTCGACAGTTTATAATTAGTGAGAGTGGCTGCAGAGCATTTTACATGCATTATTTCCGTGATTTACGAGTAATTTGCAGATCTGTAGGCTTTGTAGGGTGACACCAAGCATATCAGAACAAGTGTTTTGTATCAGTGTAATAAATGAACTATGTGAAATCCATCCCTGAATAAATTGTCCCAAAATAAATAAAGTACACTCCTTCTCTCCAGCAACCGCGAACAGGCTGAGTCCTTTTCCCGCCATTTTTCACCCGACCGCCATCTTAGATTACATCATGGGAAGGGCGACAGTGCCCTCTGGTGGCAGTACTGTGTACTGGGTCAGTTGGACTCTGGACCTCACGGTGAACACACTAGATCGAGCTACTGCCTCAAATTGTTTAAATAAAGACTGCCAGAAAAAAAGACTTACATCTGTCCTATCGAGCACAGGCTGAGACCTTTTTCCAACAATTCCAAGGAAGAGTTAGCGGTCGTTAGTGGAGGAAGCGCAAGTGACCTTCTCTCCTGCCACTTTCTTAGGTTAGTGGAGGTAGACCAAGTGCCCTTTTTACCAACAAAATTTGGACTTCCCACCATTTTGGAGGGGGAGGGGGCAGTGAGGGGAGGTGGTAGGTTAGTGGATGTAGCCCAACTGACCTGTTTTTCCGGCAAAATTTGCACTTCCCACCATGATATTGCAATGTATCCACATCTATCGCCGCCATCTTCGACCCGCTATCTTTAATAAATTTGCCAACAATGCAACTTTGGGCTGTGATCTGTTTGCCCTATTGCTTACGTTTCCAGAACATAAAAAGGCGATTATAACGACGTAGGCTCTTGTAGAACTTTGCGTATAAGACATACTGAACCGGTATGTTGTTGATAGAAGTTAAGAAAACCGTGGCTTCTTAATATTTCTGGCATTGAAGTAAGATCTTATTTGTGTCTCCATACGTCATAACATCACATTCGGACGCAGGGGACTGAATTATATGTAACAGAACTGGATTTTCTGGGAATGATCTATAATTTACACTTATCTGCTTGTGTTAGAGGTAGCTTGTCGTGGTCCGTTGAAGTAATGAAACCAAGGTCTGTTTGGAATTTGTATTTGAGTTTAATCATGTCCTTCGATCTGCGAGCTCCGAAACCATTTGCCTAGTCAGGTATGGAGCGCTCGTTTCCAAAAGATATGTCAATGTTCCGTAAAAGGATGTTTCATGTCTAGTGGTGTTCCACTGTGTATAGCTTTCTTAACCACGTCGTCTTTCTCGTTACCTTTACTTTCATGATGTGCGTTAATTCGCGTAAATGTAATTTGCGTTTGTCTTCTTAGGCATTCGTAGTACACAGGTAGAATTTTGAGTAGATGCTCGTTACTGATTTTCGGGAATTTTAGTCCTAGATAGTGTTTTCAGCACTCTCATAGAGTGTGACAGAATTACAAAAGACGAGTAAAGTGCAACACTATATCGCTTTCAAGCCTGCTGGAGCGTTACCAGGTATATCGAGATGTACTGGGAAATGAAATTTTTGCTGTATGGGAAGCTGAGAACTGAAAACAACGCATTCTATTTTATTTTCGTCTGCAGTGCTCAGCTGTATATGTGAATTATATAGCTCCCATGTTCCTCCGTCTGCGATATTTTGTTTACCTGCAAAAAGGCAGCCTTTCCATCAGTAGTTTCAAATGCAGTCATATAGAAAAGCAAGCCACTGTATGTTCTAGAAATTTTCTCAGCAAATGCTTGCAAATTCTTTGTAAGCTGAATTGAAATTAGCGTATCTTGCCTCATAGTTCAATGAGTACAAACCTAGTATTAAGCGGTATCTCGTGCTCAACGAGTTGTGCATGGGTTGGTCTACATTTCTGGTTGATTATATATATACTACGAACCCAGTGTGGATCGAATGAGAAAACGGTACAGAAGTATCGACGGCAAGAGCACCCCACCCCGTAGTAGTTAGGTGCGTGTATGAAATAGAGTGGGAAAAGAAAGGGAAGGGGTGAGTGGCAGTACGTGATTTCTAGCGACACAGAGGAGAGGGGTAATGCAGTGGCGAAAGTTCAAAATTTGTGCCGGATCGGGACTCTAACCTGGATTTATCGCTTCTCGTGAGCGGTTGTCTGAACGGCTTCAGCTATCCTGACACGCTCCCTTACCGACTCAGATTTCCAACTTCTGCGCACACTGCAGTGCAGCGTCTCTCGTCCATTAACCCTCTACTCGCAAATTATTGATTCCCGCAAGAGTGCGGGCGATAGTAGTGCATCCGCACTGAAACAAACGTCAGGTAGCCCTTACATTGCTGCTCGTTGCATTTCATATCGCTTTGCAACGTTGCGCCCAGCAATTTAATCGACGTGACTGTGTCAAGCAGCGTTACCACCAATATTGTATTTAAACATTCCTTCTCATCTGCATTAGCCTTTTTTTTCTGCAAGCTGCCATTCATCACACCAAATAGAAATTCTGTCAAGCTGTCCTGTATCCCCCTATAGCCCGCATCTCGTGGTCGTGCGGTAGCGTTCTCGCTTCCCACGCCCGGGTTCGATTCCCGGCGGGGTCAGGGATTTTCTCTGCCTCGTGATGGTTGGGTGTTGTGTGATGTCCTTAGGTTAGTTAGGTTTAAGTAGTTCTAAGTTCTAGGGGACTGATGACCGTAGATGTTAAGTCCCATAGTGCTCAGAGCCGTATCCCCCTACAGTCACCCACTGACGATACTTTCTCGTATACCGTCATCAGCAAACAGTCAAAGATTGCTGTTCACCCTATCTGCCAGATCATTTATGTATATAGAGAACAATAACGGCCCAATCACACATCCGTTGGGGCACTCCTGACGATACCCTAGTCTCTTGATAAACACTCGCCGTCCAGTACTTAAGAAGTCTTCGAGCCACTCACGTATTCGGGAACCTATTCCTCATTCTTCGTCATCAGTCTGTTGGGAGCATTGCGTGAAACGGAAATGGTCTATTACGTGGGCACGTTCCCCTTCTTCCATAGTTGGCAGGATACAGTGTGGTCGAATGCTTCCTAAATTGCGCTGATTCGTTAACAGAAGCTTTCCAACCTCATAGAAATTTATTATATTCGAAATCAGAATATGTACAAGAACTCTGGAGCAAACATATGTTAAAGATATTGGTCTGTAACTTGGCTGTCCCGTCCATTTACCCTCCACCTGCGCTTTTTTCCTGTTGCTTGGGACTTAGCACAGGGTGAGAGATTTGCGATAAATGTAAGCTAAGTAAGGGGCCAATGCCGAACAGTACTCTCTCTAAAACCGAATTCGGATTCCATCTTGGCCTGGCAACTTTTCTTTTCAACATTTCAGTTGCTTCTCAACGCCAGGGATGTCTATTTCTGTGTTCTTACGGGAGCCTGCACGGTCCTCTTGCGTAAACGATTTCTTGACTGCAAAATTTTAAACATCAGCTATCCTGTTGCTGTCTTCTATTTGCACACCATACTGGTCGACGAGTGCATGTATGGAAACTTCCGATATGCTTAATTAATTTCCGTAGGCCCAAAATTTTCTCTTGTTCTTGGCAAGATCTTTCGGTGATGTATGGCGGTGGAAGTAGTTGTACGCTCCGCTCATCGAACTTTTTATAGACGTAGAAAGTTTTGCTAAATTTTGGCTGCTGAAATTTCCTTGTCATTCATTGCACCGAAAGTGCAATAATCTCTTCTTCATCAGCATTTTCCTCAGTGGGTCTTTAATGTCCCTGATACGCTTAATCGGTACATACTGCTCCCGATCGCGATTGACATTGTTTAAACTTCCCCTGTCCTCTTGTTTTTACTGTTAATTGCCTTCTTGAAAATGACGTACTTGCCAAGTGTGACATGCAGTTCGTAAGTTGTGAATAAACTGTGTGCAATGGTTGCTATTTATCATTTTACTGTATTTCTGAATCAAGGATTTTTCGGTATTTATACCAATCCGCGGTTTTCATGCTCCAAGTCGACTCATTAGGAGAAAAACTGTTTATTATTTTAACGACTGATAGTCATAGTTAAAAAAAAGTAGTTGATCCCTTGCTGTCTTACTGTACGGACAAAGATGTAATTCGGTTAAGATAATAAGAGGCCACTGTCATATCCATTGATGTCTCGTGCCTATTCATTCATATAACATGCGCATGCTATAATGGGCGTTGAAGTCGTCAAAAGTTAGGAATAGTTTTGTTAAAGTGTTGTTACATTATTCGTAGATATTGTCCACAGTTCCGGTAATCTGCGGGACGATATACAGATGCAGTGCAAAACTGATAGCTGGCAGTAATTTTTTCTGCCGCTGTTGCTTAAAAATCGAGGTTAGGAATTGAAATTTATTAGTACCGCACTTTGCAAGTAAGTCATTCAAGTTATCCCCCCTTCACCATAATTTCGAACTAATGTTATCACTTGATACCCTCCCGAAGTCAGAGTTTGGTTTTATCCATGTTTCAATTACCGCAACCAGTGGAAAATCATTTGAGGAAAGTCAATAATATACTGAGCAGCTAATAAATTTGATCAGCTAATTACTGACGTCGGGGGAAACGTCCTAAAAAAAAACCGAAAATTTGACCAACAGATGGCGCTGTAAGCGTCAGAATACGCACTGCTACAGACGCGCGGCATATGGCTGTTGTTCGGTTTGCGTCCCAGACGCCCGACATGACTGCCTCCATGAAGGATCGCGCTGGTAAAGCACTCTTACAGGAATGGTGGCAGTGCCCCAACAGCCCTGCAGAAGTTCCACGTAACGGAATAAAAAGGCATTGGTTCGAGTGGGAGAAAATTAGTACAACATTCGAAAAGACAGATTCTTTTGAAGTGCAGTGTGGCAGAGGGAGGAAGGCAGTTGATACGACGCGTGCCAAAGAAAAATTGGAAATTTGTGGTAAGTTCCGATGGAACCAAGCTGCTGAGGTCATCGGTCCCTAGGCCTACACACTAATTAATAAACATATGCCCGGGGTCCAGACTCGAACCTCCTATGGGCGGAGCCGCGGCAAGGCACCCAAGTCCACGCAGTTACCCAGCGCGGCCAAACATGTCGAACACATGGCCACAACATTGAGGGGTTGTGCGGTGGTGTGCAAACATGCAGTGCCCGGGGAATTGGTCGAACGTTGGACATGCCTGCGAGATTTCTTAAAATCCTTTGTAACATTCTGCATTGCTATCCATACAAACTCACCCATGTTTAGGAATTGCTGACCTCCCAGCAATACAAACGTTCGCTCTGGAACTTCTCGCTCGCATGGAAGTGGGCAATGAACAGGTCATTTGACATTCTGTGGACAGACGAAGCCCATTTTCATCTTCAAGGACATATCAAAAAACGTTCAAATGTGTGTGAAATCCTATGGGACTTAACTGCTAAGCTCATCAGTCCCTAAGCTTACACACTACTGAACCTAAATTATCCTAAGGACAGACACACACTTACCATGTCCGAGGGAGGACTCGAACCTCCACCAGGACCAGCCACACAGAAGGACATATCAGTACGCAGAATTGCAGAATATGAGCAACGGAAAATCCGCACGCACATCAGCCTGTATCGCTCCATTGTGCGAGTTGACAGCGCAGTTTATCGTAGGGCCACACTTTTTCAAGATGAATTCTGCGGGTCCTCTTGCCTCTACCGTCACTGGTAAACAGTGTCAGTCTTTCGCGCACCAGCGCCGTTCGAACCCTTCAAACGTGGAATCGTTATGCTCATTTTTATGCAAGATGGAGCTGCTCCGCGCATTACACAGCCAGTGGAGCGGCTGCTGCAGAGGCATTTCGGAACTGCTAGACCTATCTGTTGTCATTTCCCTACCGCCCGGTCGTCCAGATCACCTGATCTTGATTTGTGTGATGTGTACAGTGCTCCAATTACGAACATTGCTGAATAGAAGGCACGCACTGCTCAATGCATTCTGGACGTGACCTCCGACACATTCCAATCTTTTGTGCTACATGATGTTTTTCGATTTCCGCTTGTGGTAGAAAATGGTGGGCATCATACTGGACATCTATTGCGCCAGTCTCACAATAATCAGGAACTGATATCATTTTGCTTTTTATGCGGTTTTTGGCATCTGGACAATTGAAAACCGATTTTTCCCATTCGCTGTGGTGGGATTTTCTAGTGGTGGATGGGCTTAACTAACAGTGCCATACTGTGGCCGAGCTGTTCTAGGCGCTTCAGTCCGGGACCGCGAGACTGCTATAGTCATAGGTTCGAATCCTGCCTCAGGCATGGATGTGTGACGTCACTAGGTTAGTTAGGTTTAAGTCATGCTATGTTCTAGGGGACTGATGGCCTCAGATGTTAAGTCTCATAGTGCTCAGAGCCATTGGAACCATTTTTGGACAGTGCCACAGCTTTTGACTGCCGAACTCGTGCAGTCATGCGGTGCATAACTCATGCAGTCATGTGGTGCATTGAACAATACGGATGGTGTAATTTGCAACTCAAACCGTAGCAGTCGTAATGCGATTCATCTATCATTCGTAGCCGACCACATTTTTGTTTGAAACGAAACTTTGATTGCGAAATGAATACGCAATGAATGAGTGGATAAATCGGCTGGGATCACTGGCACTTCTCTCAAGTTACTGGCTGTGCGAGGACACAGTAGCGGCTTCAGTGACAGTATTAGAAAGTTCCGGACGATCCAGATTATCTAATAGGATTCTAATCATAAGCCGATAAGCCATACAAATATATCCTACATGTTACCTGTTAAAACCGACTGCGAGGAAGAAAACAAAGCAGCACATTGTTGTGTATACAAATTTTGTTTAAAATTGCATGTAAAGACAAAGAACAGTATACGGGCTTTAACGGTATGTCTAATGGTTTAAATGCCCGCTGTTGTAGTTAAGTGATTTGACTGAAGAAAACTAAACAACTCATTCTCGTTGCACGGCACAGATTTTTCTTTCTTGTTGTCGCTTTGAATAGAAATCCTGTAAATTGTTGTTAAAAAAAAAATTCTAACCACTGGGCGTCTGGATATTTACTACAGTATCGTGCATAAAATTTTAAGCAAAAACGTTTCGAGGTTTTGGCTAAAATAAATTTGTCAAAAACTTAGGGATTTTTGGCAACGCTGTGAAACATCGACTAGGCTTTATATACTGAAGTAGCACGGATTTTAAATACATTTCTCTCTCTCTCTCTCTCTCTTTCTCGTCCATCCGAACGTTTATTAGAACATCGTGTAAAAATTTGAATCGGTCAAAAGTTTTCCGAGCGTTTTGATAGAAATGTCGTCCTCTTGGATATACCATTATACATTAAAGGAACATATAGCCTATGTCCATCAAAGTGTTTAATTAGAGCACCATTGTGTAAAATTTGACGTAAATCAGTCTGGAACTCTTCGAGAGTTTAGATACAAACTTTCCCCTTTGTATATACAGGATGATTATAGTTAAAGTTAAGCTTTCAAACCGCTGTAGAAATAACACCACTGGTCAGTATGACGCAAAATTGCAACGGAATATTATCGGAGAATGGAGGAAACGTATGGCAGAAGAAAAATAAATAGTTACAAAATGTAGCAAGAGATGGCACCGTAAGCATCATAATTTAGTAGTGGTAGACTACAAATGACAAATGAATAATACAACAATGCCTAACGTGTACGTTTGACGTTCAACAAACTGTACTAGTCAGTGTGCATGGGTGTACAGGTGTGATACTAATAGTTACGTAAGTCCATCCACCACGGCAAGGCCACATCACATCGGATGGGAAAAACCGGTTTCCAATTGTCCTGAGGCCAAAAACCGCATAAAGAGCATCAATCAAAATCAAATCGGATTAATAATTTCCTGTGACTGGCGCAAAACTTGTTCAATATGCTGTTCACCGTTTTCTGCAACAAATGGGAATCGAGAAACAGCCTGTTCCACAACTGATCGAAGTATTCCTGGGGTCATGTTCAGAATGTGTTTCGCTATGCGTGCCTTCAATGCAGATAAGTTTGCAGTCGGAACACTGAACACAACATCTTTCAGATAGCCCCACAGCCAGAAGTCACGGATTAAGATCAGGTGATAGGGACAGCCAGCCTGTAGGAAATGGCGGCTGATAATTCTAGTATTACCGAAATTGCGCTGCAGCAATTTCTTAAACTGGATTTGCAATGTGGGTAGGTGCGCCATCTTGCATAAAAATGATCCCATCCACTCTGTTGGAGAGCTGGAATGACGTGGTAGCGCAAAAGACACTCATAGCGCTTACCAGTGACGGTACAGGTAACAGGACCGGAAGCACCTGTCTCTTCAAAAAAATATGGCCCTATGATAAATGATGCCGTAAACCCTCACCACACAGTGACCTTTTCAGGATGAAGTGGTACTGGTTGGTTTGTGTGTGGACTTTCCGTTGCCCACATTCCACAATTCTGTGTACTGACACATCCTATCAGATCGAAGTGGGCTTCGTCTGCTCACATCATCTTCCACGGCCAATCATTGTCCACTTGCATCCGAGCAAGAAATTCTAAAGCAAAGGTCTCTCTTGCTGGCAGGTCAACAGGAAGCCACTCGTGCACATGGATAATTTGGAGTGGATAGAAAAGAAGGATGTTTCGTAGGATTTTACGCACCGTGCTCACGGGTGTGTCCAACGTTCGGAAATTCTTCGTGCACCACACGTTTGCAAAACCACCACTCGTCTCCTCCTGCTGTGGCCACTGTGTCCGGAACTTCTGCCGAGCGACGTGTGCACTGTCATCATTCTTGTAATACAGCTAGATATCGAAATAGACGACAGAGGGATAGAGAAACAATTAAAATCTCTCAAAACAGGAAAGGCCGCTGGACCTGATGAGATACCAGTTCGATTTTACACAGAGTACGCGAAGGAACTTGCCCCCCTTCTTGCAGCGGTGTACCGTAGGTATCTAGAAGAGCGTAGCGCTCCAAAGGATTGGAAAAGGGCACAGATCATCCCCGTCGAACAGATATGCAGAACTATAGACCTATATCTCTAACGTCGATCAGTTGTAAAATTTTGGAACACGTATTATGTTCGAGTATAATGACTTTTCTGGAGACTAGAAATCTACTCTGTAGGAATCAGCATAGGTTTCGAAAAATACGGTCGTGTGAAACCCAGCTCGCGCTATTCGTCCACGAGACTCAAGAGGGCCATAGACACGGGTTCACAGGTAGATGCCGTGTTTCTTGACTTCCGCAAGGCGTTCGATACAGTTCCCCACAGTCGTTTAATGAACAAAGTAAGAGCATATGGACTATCAGACCAATTGTGTGATTGGATTGAGGAGTTCCTAGATAACAGAACGCAGCATGTTATTCTCAATGGAGAGAAGTCTTCCGAAGTAAGAGTGATTTCAAGTGTGCCGCAGGGGAGTGTCATAGGACCGTTCCTATTCACAATATACATAAATGACCTTGTGGATGGCATCGGAAGTTCACTGAGGCTTTTTGCAGATGATGCTGTGGTGTATCGAGAGGTTGCAACAATAGAAAACTGTTCTGAAATGCAGGCGGATCTGCAGCGAATTGACGCATGGTGCAGGGAATGGCAATTGAATCTCAATGTAGACAAGTGTAATGTGCTGCGAATACATAGATAGATAGATCCCTTATCATTTAGCTACAAAATGGCAGGTCAGCAACTGGAAGCAGTTAATTCCATAAATTATCTGGGAGTACGCATTAGGAGTGATTTAATATGGAATGATCATATAAAGTTGATCGTCGGTAAAGCAGGTGCCAGACTGAGATTCATTGGAAGAATCCTAAGGAAATGCAATCCGAAAACAAAGTAGGTAGGTTACAGTACGCTTGTTCGCCCACTGCTTGAATACTGCTCAGCAGTATGGGATCCCTACCAGATAGGGTTGATAGAACAGATAGAGAAGATCCAACGGAGAGTAGTGCGCTTCGTTACAGGATCATTTAGTAATCGCGGAAGTGTTACGGAGATGATAGATAAACTCCAGTGGAAAACTCTGCAGGAGAGACGCTCAGTAGCTCGGTACGGGCTTTTGTTAAAGTTTCGAGAACATACCTTCACCGAAGAGTCAAGCAGTATATTGCTCCCTCCTACGTATGTCTCGCGAAGAGACCATGAGGATAAAGTCAGAGAGATTAGAGCCCACACAGAAGCATACCGACAATCCTCCTTTCCACGAACAATACGAGACTGGAATAGAAGGGAGAACCGATAGAGGTACTCAAGGTACCCTCCGCCGCACACCGTCAGGTGGCTTGCGGAGTATGGATGTAGATGTAGATGTACAAGATGTACAAGCAGAGCGCGGTCCTGCATTGAGACAGTCACGGCGAACGTCGCAGACATGATAGGAGGAAAAACCGTGTACCCGGCGTGTTTCTACCAACTTCAATGGGTCGTGCGCATCACAGGTGTTTTCATTTACGTATTCTGACACATACTGCGCCATCTAGTGATCAATTTCACAGTTTTTTTTCTTCTGCCATACGTTTTCCCCTTCTCCGATAGTATTCTGTTGCAATTTGACCTCATTCTGACCAGTGGTGTTATTTCTACAGCGTTTTGAAAGTTAACTTTAACTACCCTGTATTTAAAAAATATATAGTTTCGTCTATCCATTAGAGCATATTGCAAAAATCTGAAGTTAATCGAGCAAGAGCTTTACGAAATTTTTGGTAACAACGTTAAATGCCAACTTGTCTTAGATGGTCCAGATTGCCTTTATTAGGTCAGGTTAACTGTGTTACCAAATTTAATATTTCAGACACAAGCTTTTCTGTCAGCGGCGGGTTCTTGTCGTCCCCTCCTGGAAGTTTCCCAAATATGCGCTACTGTGGAGAAACTGGAAGGGAAGTCCACTCCATAATGGAAGTGCAGTTGTCCAGTGGAACCAAAATTTTACTCAAAGTTCAAGTGGATGTTGATTGTAATGATTAGGCAGAAATGAAGAGGCCTGCCCATGGAATGCTAGCGTGGATAGCTGCATCAAACTAGTCTTCGGACTTGAGACCATAACAAGAACAAAAACATGACCATTATTCAAAATTCAAATTGCTCTGAGCACTATGGGACTTAACTTATGAGGTCATTAGTCCCCTAAAACTTAGAACTACTTAAACCTAACTAACCTAAGGACATCACACACATCCATGCCAGATGCAGGATTCGAACCTGCGACCGTACTGGTCGCGCGGTTCCAGTCTGTAGCGCCTAGAACCGCTACCCACTCCGCCCGGCTGACCATTATTAGTCGACTAGAATATTATTTATTGCACCTGGGTGTTTGACTTATCGTCTGTTTTTATCGTGATATTTTACGATGACACACTGCAGCAGTTGATAGTACATGCACAACTGTCAGTCACAGTGCGATGCGATTTCTTTAGCTACCACCGTATTTGTTTACTGTAACGGCACCGCGTGTTTCCGATGGCGGTCACGGGAGGCCAAGCGCAAAAAAATATTTTGGGTCGGGTAATACCCGCACTGGACTGAACACTGGTCATTGCTGGGAGTCCAATAACTGATCAAAGTTTGGATCAGTTCTTTGTCCCCGTTACGTGGCTGATAGGAGCATCCTCAGTCTGCTTTTTCTGTATTAATGGCCTACTAAACATCTGTAATCAGTAGAACTCCGGGTACGATCTCCGCAGACTGTATCCGTATATTTTAACTCTACCCCTGGTCCTCCATTTATTTGAAACTATATCTGCACTTTTTATCGCCTGTTTTTACAACACCAAGCGGTTGTACTTCAAGCAGCTCCACATGCGATCTACACAGGATGTATGTGGTTATTTTAACTCTATCTTTCCCACACCCATAGAAGAAGAAATAATAATTCAACCAACATCACAACTAAGTAGTGAAACACGTCTTCTACTGAGCAAGTTATCACAGCTGTTAAGGTACGCATTTTAGAACACATGTTTACTAGACTTCGTTGCTTCGAATGATCTATTAGAGTATGGACTCTGCAAACCACAGCGAAGTGCATGGCAGAGGATACATCCCATTTACCCGTTATTATTAGGGATACTTCCCGTTCCATTCACGTACGGAGCGCGGAAAGACAGAGTGATTGAACGCCTCTGTGCGTGCTGCAATTATTCTAATCACGATCCCTACGCGAGCGATACGTAGAGGATTGCAGTGTATTCTAATGGTCGCGACTCGTGACTGACGAACATCGTTCTGGCCGACCAGTTGCAGTTTGAACTCCCTCACTTGAAAGTCGAATTGATGGCATTATTCGTTCCAACCGCCGTGTGGCTGTGGAAACGATAGTTGAAAAGGTTCAAGTTAGTACTGGTGCTGAAGCATCGCAAAACATGTGCAAGATGAGTCCCAAAGGAGTTGATGTGGCTACTCAAGTAAAAAAGGTTGAGAGTGTGCACAGAACTAAAGGAACGTTAGTGAGCCAGAATCAAAAAGACAAAGCACGAAGTGGAAGCACACCAACTCACCTGTCAAGAAAAAATTCAAAATCCAAGCATCAGCAGGAAAAGTCATGTTGACGGTGTTTTGGGATGCTGAAGGTCCACTTTTTTGTGATTATCTCGAAGAGCAGCGTACAATGAACAGCCAATACTACTCGAATTTGCTTTTAAACAAGCCATGAGAGAGAGACGTCGTGGATCTCAGAGAAGAGATGTGATTCTCCAGCAAAACAACGCACGTCCTCATATTGCTCAACTAACCTGTGAAACCATCAACAAAATGGGCTCGGGAAGATGTTCCAGGACAACGAGGCCGTGAAAAAGTTTGTGGGAAATTGGTTCAAATATCAAGATACAGACTTCGTTGCAGCTGGGATAAAAAAGCTTGTAGCCCGTTGGAACAAGTCCATAAATGTTCAAGGGGATTATGTTGAAAAATAGAAAAAGCATTGTTTTGTAAAAATTACGCTTTTTTTCTCCAGACCAATTTGTCTCTTTAATTACTGAATGACCCTCGTAGAACTGGTCCTTTGTAGATTGATTGCACTTACCTAATTTTCTACCAATAAACCGAAGTCTACCACCTGCTTTACGTACGACTGAGTCTATATTGATCACTCCATTTCATATCCTTACAAAGTATTACACCCACGTATTCGTATGAGTTGGCCGGTCCAGCTGTGACTCACTGATATTATAGACACATGTTATTACTTTTTTTTGTGAAGTGCAGAATTTTACATTTACGAAGATTTAAAGCAAGTTGTCAATCATTGCACTACTTTGAAATCTTATCAAGATCTAACGGAATATTTATGCAAGTTCTTTCAGACAATACGTAATGATAGGCAACTGCATCACCTCCAAAAGTCTGAGATTACTATTAATATTGTCTGCACGGTCATTAATAAACAACATGAACAGTAAGGATCTTACACATCCCGAAGTTACCTGTATATCTAGCGATGACTCTCGATCCAAGACAACACGCTGCGTCCACCCTAGCAACAAGTCCTCAGTCCAGTCACAGATTTCACTTGATACCCCATATGACCGTACTTTTGACAATAAGCGTAGATTGGTACTGAGTCAATTGCTTTTCGGAAATACGCATCAATCTGACTACCTTTATTCAAAGCAAAGCTTTCAGTGTTTCATATGAGAAGAGGGCGAGTTGATCGATGTATTCAGAATACGTACTGGTTGGCATTCAGGCGGTACCTAATTATGTTTGACCTCAGAATACGTTATACAATTCTTCAACAAATCGATGTCAAGTATATTGGATAGTAGTTTCGTGGATCATTTTTATTACACTTCTTGTAAACGGGTGTTACCTGTGTTTTCTTCCAAATACTAGGCACGGTTTTTTGTTCGAGGGATCTACGACAGATAAATAGAAGAGGGACCAACTTAGCCGCATATTCAGTATAGACCCTGATAGAAATTCCATCGAACTCTGGAGCTTTGTTCAATCGTAACGATTTCATAGCTGCTGGTAAACCTTTTGGGATGTGAGGTCGTGGTCCAAGAAACTCTTCTGTTCCTGACGTTTCGTCCAGGACTGCGCAGGACATCTTCAGAGGCGCTCCTCCGCTGTCTTGCCGATTGGAGGAGCTCCTCTGAAGATGTCCTGGGCAGTCCTGGAAGAAACGTCAGGAACAGAAGAGTTTCTTGGACCACGACCTCACATCCCGAAAGGTTTACCAGCAGCTGTGTCATCCGGTCGTGAAAGCCTTCTTCCATTAACAATTTCAGTTGTTTCTCAACAGCACTGACGCTAATGCCGATAAGAGTAGTCTTTTAAGTGGTACGTGGAAACAATTGGAGCAATTTTCCTGAATTCCCATTTGCAAAGGAACTTTTGAAAACGGAGTAAGCATTTCAGGTTTGGCGGCTACCGTCGTTCCTATCCTACTCTGAATGATGATCATTCCAGCTAGGGCACCTTTTACATTGACTTATTTAGGTGGCTGGATCGAAGAAAAAGGAGACGTCCAATATATTAAGTCTTCAGTGATGCTTTCTTTTCTGATTGCCAGCCCAATAACGATTGCATTATTTCGTCTTCTGAGGCCAAGTCGTAAATAATTTTCTTGTAGGCCTCATATTCGTGTCTTACGGGCGAGTCCGATGCGAAGCCGCGAACACGCTGCATGCTAGTGTTTTTCTGAACTCGGCAGCAGTGCACGCTGACGCTGCGGGCCGCCGGGTAGCAGCACCTGTAGAAATTCGGCCGCGATTACGCCGCCAGGGAGCAGCAGCGTCGCGTCGCCGATGCCGCCGTCGGCGCTACGTAACTAGTCAAGACTGAGCGGGGCTGCGGGCGGCGGCGGCACGGCCTTCTGGCGCGCGTAAGTTCTCTCACCAGCCTAGCGCTGGCAGCTGCGCGCTCTGCTAGCTCTACATTTCGGTGTTACCCTTTAAGTGTGCTAGGGAGTGTGTTTTCTGATGACGCGAACATCGCTACGAGTGACATGCTCGTAATGGCGATCAGTTTTATGGTCACTAGTGAAGAGCGTGGGCTATGTGTAGTTTCGTGTGATGTTCGAATAGCTTTAGGCTTTCCTCTTTAAGTTACTGCCTGGATTTAGCGAAGCATATCCTGACGCGCAGTTCGATGAACGAGATTGCGTCCCCAGTGCCAGAGGAATGCGTTAGGGCGGCGACTTCGATGACGTATCGAGCGGCTGCGAGTACAACCGAAGCGTACCGAACTTGATCCCCGGCCAGCCGGTAGCGCAGGCGCACTCACACCGGCTGCGGCCGTATTGTGCGCACCGTGCCGTTTCGCTGACGGCAGGGAAGGAGACTGGTGACTGGTGGACGAATTGTCGGGGCGCACAAGGGACAGCGCAGCGCGGCACGGGACATGGGAGTCTGGTGGAGGCGTGGCTTCGCCGGGGGCTGGGGAAGCGGCTCGGATCAATGCAGGCGGCTGCGCTCGCCGCCCTTCACGCCGCTGCTTGTGCACGGCTTAACAGCCTTCACATTATCGTCAGAGCGCCGAATCAGCGACACGTGATTGCACGTTTTTTCGCGCAATTCTATTCTTCCGTAATGTACATACTTGGCCTGTATGCCTGTAATGTACTCTACATCCTGCATTCTGTCAGTGTCTTCTGCGCGTATCTTTTCCCCACACGTCTCTTTTTATCATTACCACCGTATACTGGCCACTAACCCATGATTACCACAAGAGTCATAAGAGGGTCTTTTTTTTCACATTTACATGCAGTGCATCTTACGGAACACAAAAACTCAATCTATTTCCACCGTCGTTTTTGTATGTTAGTCCTGAATTGATTGTGATAAGCCTGATTAAATATTGATTTTCCTGAGTGATAGTTGTTTTACAGTATTAGGGCCAGTGAATCAGTTGTTCAGATATCATAAGCACAGTGAAGTGAGCTGAGGTTCCATACAAATGTCAGTAAACGCCTGAGGAGGAGGAGGAGGAGGAGATTGTTCAAGAAAAGATGCTTATAATAATTTTACGCACTGTTAATTAACGCATTCGAAACTTTTATTCCTTTCACCAATATTGCTCGTGTTTTTGGGGGAAAAAGTGCGAAATGATCGCTATTGAAACATGATTGTACTCCAACACTTCAGAAACTTATAATGGTCAGATAGCCTTCGGACGAGTAAAGACGCGTTCATATTTCTGTGCACAAGAGTTTGGGAATGTTGTGTTACCATCCATTGTTAGTTTACGAGGCTTTGTCACAAAAATAGGCGAAACTGGTACAGCATTTCATTCATTACCGAGCTACACACATTAGAGGCTTGTTGCCAAGAATTTCGATTTTGATAATTCAACAGACATATCGACATTTATGTACCTTTTTATCTAATAAAGATAAAATGTGTGTTCCCCCAATCAAATAAAGAAAATGAATAACTTTCTCGCCATTCAATAATTCTTCTCATTCAATCCGTATAAAATCACTCTTCCTTCATTAAACAACATTAAAAAAAAAAAATGTAGCGACCAACGACCCAACGCTTTTTCAGAATCGATATTCTATTTACATGTCTAACCAGAAGCAGTATTAGGAAATTGATTTTGCAGAAAACCCATATTTTATATGTGAGCCCACGTACTTTAATATATTAAATTGGTGCGCTTTTTACAATAATACGAAGAAAGCTGATTTGTTAACTTGCTTCTTATGATGGACTTCTGCACACTTGACAGTCGAACACACACAGTTAATGAAGTAATACAGATAGTAACCTCTTCGGCAATCACTCATTTTCGTTATTTTTCTTTCGTGTTGTGAATGAGATTTGGAACAGGTATAACTCGCGAACGAAACGATCAAGCAAAAGCTTAACGCTAGACTTTGTCGGGGAAATTTTCTGCTGTCAACTAACCATACTTGTTTCTTGCCAATACGTACCAGTAGCAACTTGCCTCCCAGCTGCAAAACCTTTCAGTGGGAACTGGCCGAATACACGTGTGCGTGGATCACTTAATTTGTCAAGGCTAAACGTCCCGTCACTAGGACAATACACTCCAGTGAGCCAGTGCGGTAGGTGTGAATCAACCCCCCCCCCCCCCCTCTCTCTCTCTCTCTCTCTCTCTCTCTCTCTCTGTTGAAAGTGTAACGATTTTCTGGTACTTTTGACAGTGTGGATACGAAAAATGTTAGCAGCTAGATTGGCGAGACATGGAACTATATTTTTAATTTTTTTTAATTTCTTTTATTAATGGCTTGAGAACATGGTGTCTACTTTCGAAAAAAAATATGAGAAAAAGAACTGCAATCAGCCATATTTTTTGGATGCAAAATATTTGATCAGGTTAATATCCGCAACTGAGGAACACGTTAACACAATAAAAGAACCGTTTCAGTTATCAGTCATTTCTTGTAATGGGATGACCGATTTCGAAGCCCGAAATTTTGACTTCAGGTGCCACCAAATAATTAAGTTTGTGACGGTCGGGCCAGTGAGCCATGGTGGGGTCACAGCCACGTCAAACACACGCATAGGAGCATATGACCAGCAACCGCTTTTGCGTGCGTGCGCGCTCGCGCGTATATATATATATATATATATATATATATATATATATATATATATAAACCCCACCATGGCTCACTGGCCCGACCGCCACACACTTCTGTTAACATAATTAATTGGTGCACAAGAAGACGAAACTTCGGGCTTCGAAACAGATCGTGCAATAAATTCTTACTGACAACCGAAGCGGTTATAAATAGGTTTTGAATGAGTGATTGGTTTCACCGTAATTAGTTATGTGCCTAGGCCCATCATCATCAGACGCCAGCCTACAATATTTGGACAAGTTTCACATCTCTGTGTCAAGGAAAATTTTACTTTGGTGCATTACAACGTTTAGGTCTGCCGCATTGATGCGTGGCAAATGCACGATGGACGATACATAGTTTGGACAAGAAGAGAATAGAAGCTTTTGAAATGTGGTGTTACAGAAGAATGCTGAAGATTAGATGGGTAGATCACATAACTAATGAGGAAGTATTGAATAGGGTTGGGGAGAAGAAGAGTTTGTGGCACAACTTGACAAGAAGAAGGGATCGGTTGGTAGGACATGTTCTGAGGCATCAAGGGATCACCAATTTAGTATTGGAGGGCAGCGTGGAGGGTAAAAATCGTAGAGGGAGACCAAGAGATGTATACACTAAGCAGATTCAGAAGGATGTAGGTTGCAGTAGGTACTGGGAGATGAAGAAGCTTGCACAAGATAGAGTAGCATGGAGAGCTGCATCAAACCAGTCTCAAGACTGAAGACCACAACAACAACAATGCATAGTGCACTGAGACGGCAGTGATAAAATTATGGAACATTTCGGAAATAAAAATAATAATGTAAAATGAATTGTGGGACGATTCAAAGTTCAGGACACCTGCATCCTTTTCAATGGAAGCTTTTACTGGAGACGGCTGACAATTTAAGTCCCGAACGTTTGCTGTATTGTGTAGATAAATGGTGAGAGCTTACTTGGTTTAGTGTTGTTTAGTGTGTGGAATGATAGAATAAAAGCCGTGATGTTATGAAAAGCGATGGTACTGCTTCACCTATGTCAGTGAGGTTAACGGTCTCGTCTGACGAACAGACGAAGAGATCACCAACAGCAACGCCAAATATGAAACTGCGGAGTTTGGAATTCAGCCCATGACATATACATAAATTGACAGTTAAGAGCTTTACACTACAGCTTCCAACACTTTGTAGGGTAAACTGTAATAAAACATTCTCCTACTAACAGGCCTCGAATTAGTTACCCCCGCTAGAGTGACAACACTTTAGCGACTACGGACGTTGATTGTGAGATTCCCCCTCGCAGAAACCCTTAATCTAACGTCTACATCTACATAAATGCGCCACAAGCCTATGTTTGGCCCGTGGCAAGGTTACCTTTTTACAATTACTAATAATTTCCTTTCCCGTAACACTCGCAAAAAGAGCGCGAGGAGAACGACCGTTGACATTCCTCCGCAAGAGCACTAATTTCTTTTATCTTTGTGGTGGTTGTGCGATATGTGTGTTGGTGGCAGTAATCGTTCTGCGACAACTTCTCCGCATTTTGTCAATAGTGCTCCTCGATAAAAAAAAAAAAAAGAACGTCGCCTTCGCTCCAGGGATCCCCATTTGAGTTCCCGAAGCATCTCTCCATATTACTTGCATATTGATCGAACCTACACACAACAAATAGAGAAGTACGCCTCTGAATTGCTTCGACGTCTTCCATTAATCCAACCTGGAGGGGATCCCAACACTCCAGTAGTACTCATGAATGTATTTTATACGCCGCCCCCTGGACAGATGAACTACATTTTCCTACAATTCTTCCAATAAACCGATTCCTTACCAGGATCATATCACTGTGCAATGTTCCACCTAGATATCTAATTGTCGAGACTGTGTCAGGCAGCACACAACTAATGCTGTACTCGAACATTATGGAATTGCTTTTCCTACTCAAATGCATTAACTTATATTTTTCCTACATTCCCAGTAAACTGCCACTCATCAGACCAACTATAAATTTTGTCTATGTCATCACGCATCCTCCTACAGTGACTCAAGAATGACACCTTCCCGTGCACCACAGCGTCACCAGCAAACATCCGCAGACTGCTACTCAACTTGTACCTGAGGTCGTTTATGTACCAGCGGAAAAATACTGCTGTCGAAGCACGAAAGCGAGCGACTATGCCCCTGAAAAAAAAAAGAGAAGTAAAAGTGGAGGAACCAGTACATCAGTCCTCATTCCACCTTCCTCTCTAAAATTTTTAGCATACGAAAATATTTGAGCTCTTTTAACAGAACATTCCAAATCGTTTTATTTAAGTGTCTCTTTTAGTTATGCCTTCATACTCGGCATCTCTCTCCCACCTTTTCCTCTTTCTCCCTTTGATTTACAGTGTGTCCCACAGCTACAGTCGCTTCTCTCACTTACACTGTCTTTTGTCTCTCTTTCCCACTGCAACTGTCTCCACCATTTCTCAGCCACTCAAAAATTCTGGTGGGTCCAACTTATATTTTCCCTTATATCTACATGTTTAATATTTCGGTCCAAAAAGCGGCTTGCCCCTATACCATTATTAATTAAATATTTTACGGAATTTGCAGCTTTCCAGTTTTACGTAATTTTTGTTGGTCATTTTTAGTCGTTTCCAGGTACTTCAAGAACTTTTTAGCTATTTTTTTCTTCATAGAAGTACTTCTTTAGCATATTTGCATAGGCGTGAAGTAAGTATTATACAGAGAAAGCGCTTCATAAAATTTTATTGGTGAGTAAATGCTGACTAAAAACATAGTTTGGTGAAAACATAGTTTGGTGACTTCATAAACCCTGCGACGACGTTAGAACCGTTGTCATATGTTCAGACCCTATATTTCGGATGTAACTATAGTATATTTTAACACATTGGGTCTCAGTCGAGAATAATGATATCGAAAAAAAAAAAAATTCGGAGTTCTCCAAGAATATAATCTGAGCAATCCAAAGAAAAAATTTCGACGATTGGCCGTGAACTGGTGCTTCTCTCGGGGCTTTTATCATGCCTATGAACAAATGTTAGCTTTAGATTCCGTCTAAGGTCCGTCCTAGACCACACACAATGCAAAAGAACTGATTTGCTAAATGTACCTGGGCATGAGGAAGTGGGTAATATTTAAATTTTGAGCCTGTACTGTATCGTAGATGCAGTGTACCCGTTCTTCCGATAAATTACAAATGTTCGGTAGGCCAAGGAATATCAAAAACAGTTAACCCCTTATCTGCATCCAACAGAACCCGCGATATGGAAATTGAGGTGGTGTATCTGTCGCTGTCACAAGGAGCTCAAATCCACCGAGATAGAAACCGAAGGTGCATGTGATTTTGATTGTGCGAGACTCAGTATTAGGGGTTGGTTAAAAAAACAAACAAAAAAGTGGGTTCTTCTTTCACCTACCAGACTCACCTTGTGATGTATCCGAAAACTTCCTAGTCATACTATAATGACCGGTGGAGACTTTAACCATCCAACAATTAACTGGGAAAATTACAGTCTTGTTAGTGGCGGGGATTCTGTGACATTCTGTGAACCATTACTAAATTCCTTCTCTGAAAAGTACCTAGAATAATTAGAAACTGCATCCATGATGAAAATATATTGAATCTAATGGCAACAAATTGACCCGAGCTCTTTGAGGACGTCCATACTTAAACTGGCTCCAGTGACCACGATGCCATTGCGGCAACAATGATTACTTTACATATATGTCTTTGTACTTTGGTAAAGTAGATTAAACATCAGTAGTGTCGTATCTCAACGAGAAACTTGAAACTTTCAGCACATGGTACGAGCATATAGAGCAAATATGGCTCAAGTTTAAAAGAATAATAGATCATGCACTAGATAAATATGTATCCAGTAGAACAATTCCTAATGGGAGGAACCCTCCACGGTATACAGTACGCTGTGCCATGCACTTCACCGTGGTTTGCAGAGTATGTAGATGTAGTAGACGTAGATATGACCCTTAAAAATCGCATTTTGCTCGCGGTATTACTGCATAACAAGTTTAAAACAAATTGTATGGTTATCGATAGAGCTGCTGAAAGAAACGCGTTTGGCTCTCTATACCAACGCGTCATGCCTTCAGTGACTGCCGTAATAGAATATTGTCATATGATATTTCACAGAACCCAAAGAAATTCTGGCCGTATGTGGAGGAAGTATTTGACACCAAAGTTTAGTGATGCCAAAGATAGTGACCAGCCCCTAGCGAATGAGTCACGAACTGAAACTGAACGTAGCAAAGTGAACGGTGAAACTCTTTGTAACTCCGTTTTCAAATGTCCCATTACAAAGGAAAACCGAGGAGAATCAGTTCAATCTTCGTACCACTGAAAAGATGATTCTAACCGGTATTAGTGTCAGCGGTTTTGAGAAACAGCTGAAATCGTTAACTCTGAATAAAGCGCCCATGGACCCATGGAATCCCTATCAGATTTTATAGTCAATTTGCGGCTGAATTAGCCCCTCCCCTAACTATAATTTATCGTAGATCTCTCGAACAAAAATGCATGCCCAGTTCTTGGAAAAAAGCACAGATCACACCCGTCTACAAAAAAGATAATAGAAGCGATCCACAAACCTACCGACCATTATCCTTGACAGCGATTTGTTGCAGACTCTTAGAACATATTTTGAGCTCAAACATAATGAAGCATCTTGAACAGAATGATCTGAATGCGAACCTGCATGGATTGCAATTGCGAAAACATCGATTGTATTAAACCCAACTTTTCTCGTGACGTTCCGAAAGCTTTTGATCAAGGCAGTCAGGTAGATTCAGTACTTCTCGATTACCGAAAAGCACTTGACTCGCTACCACACCTACGCTTACTGTCAAAGTACCATCATATGGGGTATCAAGTGAAAGCAGTGACTGGATTAAGGACTTTTTGCTATGCAGGACCCAGCATGTTGCCTTGGACGGAGTATTGTCAAATGTAGAAGTAACTTCAGTTGTGCCCCAGAGAAATGTGTTATGATCCTTGCTGTTCATGTTGTTTATCAATGACCGGCAGACAATATTAATAGTAATCTCAGACTTTTTGCAGGTGATGCAGTTATCTATGGTGAAGTACTGTCTGAAAGAACTTGCATAAATATTCAGTTAGATCTTGATAAGATTTCAAGGCAACTTGCTTTAAGTGTTCGTAAATGTAAGATTGTACACTTCACAAAACGAAAAAAAACGTACTAGCCTATGACTATAATATCTGTGAGTCACAGTGGGTGAAGTAGGTGGTAGACTTTGGTTTATGTCCGCCCCGATTGCTGGGTGCTCAGCGCGACGGAATGCAGTGTAAAGGGGCCCGGGTTCGATTCCCAGCTGGGTCGGAGAATTTCCCCTCTCAGGGACTGGGTGTTGTGTTATCAGCACCATCTCATCCCCATCGACGCGCAAGTCGCCGAAATGGGGTCAACTCAAAAGACTTGCACCAGGCGATCGGTCTACCGGATGGGAGGCCCTAGACACACATTTGACTTTTCGGTTTATTGGTAGAATTCAGGGGAACTGCAAGTAGTCTACAAAGGAACTGCCACCAAATCATTTTTGCGGCCAGTTATAGGATATTGCTCAAGTAGGTGGGACCTGTACCAGAGAGGACCAACAGGGGATATTGAACGTATACATGCATGGTCACCGGTTTGTTTGATCCATGGAAGAGTTTCACAGAGATGAATGAAAGAACCGAACTGGTAGACTCTTAACGATAAATGTTAACTATCGAGAGAAACTCTACTAATAAAGTTTCATGAACCAGCTTCATACGACGACTATACGAATATATTACACCTTCCTACGTACCGATCACCATAGGGATCGCGAGGATACGTTTAGAACTGTTACTGCACTCACTGAGGTATTCAATCATTCCTCCCGCGCTCCTTGCGTTAATGGAACGGAAAGAAAGCCTAATAACTGTTACAGTGGGGCGTAAGCTGTGCCATTCACTTCACCGTGGTTTGCAGAGTATGTATGTAGATGAAGATACGACCCTTAAAAAATCGCACTTTGCTGGCGCCATTGTCATGTACGGACCGATGTGTTACGTGGACATGGAGAGGAACAAGACCGATCCTATCACACTTCCCTGGGGCCCTCCTGGAAACATTCTTACATCTGATGAACACACACGAAATTTCTTGTGATAGTAAGTTGTGTGCCAGAGGATGACCTACATAATAGGGACCTCTGTAATGACTTGAGGCTTTTGCTGGTGATCAGGGCTATTTTGTTTCCTGGCGTTGTCGTTCAGTTTCTTGATTCCACAAAGGTGTCAGAAATAAAATCAAGCATAATTTCTAGTTGACGCGAAAAAGTATAAAATGACTATCGACCATAAGGTGTGTAACATAAAATGGAAGCAAAGTGTAGCATTACCACTGACCGGAATATACGATGAAGTTACGGGTAGTGATTGTGTGTCAGTAACTCACACTTCTTCACAAAATATGATGATTTATCCAAAAAATCACAGAGCTAAATTCAGGATTGTCCCAATTGAATGCTGAATTGTAGAATATGTCAATAATTTGGTCACCTGAGGGGGCGGTACTGCTTTAGGCACTTGGTGCAAGTTCTTGTCAAGGAGGCTCGTACCACCGATGGAATGGCCGAGGGGCCAGGGAGTCTGGTTCCTTTCGTGCTGCGAATTTCTAATACATTTATCCCACTGTTAGACAAGACGGTCAGCGCCTTCATGGAAAAATGTTTGTTGTTGCCTACGGAACCATAGTTGTACCCCTATTCGCCCGAAGCTTGTCAGCAGCCACGAAAGTTGTACTGCGAGGCTCCAAAAATACGGAAAACGCCACGAGGAGAGATTGGAACTGTATGGAACATGCAAAAGGGCTCGCCAGCGAAACTTCTGCACCGTAGACCAAACAGGCACGCCAGCTTCGGGAAAGGCGCGATGACCTTACGCTGTGACTGCAAGATCCCGCTGCTCACTGACTTTCTGGAAGAAGGGGCCCGCAATTAATGCACAGCGGTACGAGGTCACCTTGTAAAAATTGAAGCGCGCCATTAAATTCAGACAGACGCCCAGGAATGTCTAAGGACGGCATCATTCTGTTGCGGTGTAACACCTAGTCAAGGTTGTCCCGACTACACCGCAGGAGCCTCCTCCCAGGGGGCTCACAACTCTTTCGTGAGTTCGTGCTTGGGCCTAGCCTTTGCAGCATTACTTCTTTATCGTGCTGCATGCTTATACTTCAAACATCACTTTCCCCCTCTGCCTCTCCATCTGATGGTGTTCTTGGTGCCGACCCTTCTTGGATGTGATTTATGATTGGGCCTCGAGTTTCCACTTCCGGCGTATTCTACAAATTTGCATTATACAGGGTGATTAAAAAAAAATACCACAACTTTAGGAATTTAAAACTCTGCAACGACAAAAGGCAGAGCTAAGCACTATCTGTCGGCGAATTAAGGGAGCTATAAAGTTTCATTTAGTTGTACATTTGTTCGCTTGTGGCGCTGTTTACTAGGAGTCAGCGTCAGTTGATGATGCTAAGATGGCGACCGCTCAACAGAAAGCTTTTTGTGTTATTGATTACGGCAGAAGTGAATCGACGACAGTTGTCCAGCGTGCATTTCGAACGAAGTATGGTATTAAACCTCCTGATAGGTGGTGTATTAAACGTTGGAATAAACAGTTTACAGAGAATGGGTGTTTGTGCAGAGGGAAAAGTTCTGGACGGCCGAGAACGAGTGATGAAAATGTAGCATGCATCCAGTATCTGGAGATGTTAGAGAATTGGCTGTTCCCTCAGCTCGAACAAGAAGCACAACAATTCATATTGCAGCAGGATGGAGCGCCACCACATTAGCACTTATCTGCCAGTAACTACCTGAACGTCAACTACCCGAGGCGATGGATCGGCCGCCAGGCAGCCCGTGACAGAGCACTTCATCACTGGCCTCCAAGAAGCCCTGATCTTACCCCCTGCGATTTTTTCTTATGGGGGGTATGTTAAGGATATGGTGTTTCGGCCACCTCTCCCAGCCACCATTGATGATTTGAAACGAGAAATAACAGCAGCTATCCAAACTGTTACGCCTGATATGCTACAGAGAGTGTGGAACGAGTTGGAGTATCCGGTTGATATTGCTCGAGTGTCTGGAGGGGGCCATATTGAACATCTCTGAACTTGTTTTTGAGTAAAAAACAAAACTTTTTAAATAGTCTTTGTAATGATGTATAACAGAAGGTTATATTATGTTTCTTTCATTAAATACACATTTTTGAAGTTGTGGTATTCTTTTTGAATCACCCTATATAAATACAAGGTCCCCATTATTAGGTTCGACCTGCTACCATTTTCAAAATTCTCCAGAAGTGCGGATCGTGCAAGGGAAGTCGGCCAAAGCGGCCATCTATGCACCCTTCTCTGTAATATGGTAATACACCCAAAACCTAGCTCAGTAACAATCCCATGACATCTGGTGAGCTACTGCTCTCACCCTAATAAACTCCGCACAAGCCACCCCCACAATGTGGCTGCGGAACTAGACTGACGGTATCCTATATATTGGTGGAATGTCTTCTACTTTAGGTCCTTCGTACTAAGTACAGTCTTCCAGATTCCATGTCTGTAATATTAGTAGACAATTCACGAATGGTTGACCTGGTGCTCAATTTTCTATTTGAAAGTGGTTTTTATTTTCAGCTATAAGGTTTTGCTGTACTCCTGGAGCAGGGGTAGTGTGATTGTGGTTGGAACCTCTCTTCTTGTTTTCTAGGTCTGGGACACATGACCACTCCGCCATCCAACGACCGCTCTTTTATCCTTCTGTTTTTCCGGTTATAGGTTTGCCGTACCCTTTGATGCCTTCTACGGTGTGTGGTTTTACCTTCCTCAGTTCATATTTGACCCCTGTGACTGGATGTCCCCACTTTTAGTGGACCTTCTCTTCTGCAAGTAATTTTCATGGAACTGATGACCTAAACATTTAGTCACATAATCCCTCCTAATCTATCAATCATAGTGCCTCCTAATCTATCAATCATAGTGGCCTCCCCATTGTGGGGGTCGTCAAGTACCTGCACAGTGGTAGCCCCCCTAACCACATAGGCATTAATTACACAGTTGCTACCTGAGCTGAGAACTCACAATGTATCCCAAGGAGTATATGCCCATCATGACTGGGGCACAGGGACTCCAAGTAACAGACTACTGACCAGATAGCTCTTGCTGAGGCTGGGTGGTGCCACGGGAAGAGCCACCGTTCAAAGGGGGTGGTCCCATGGCGAATCTGCTGCAAATAAAGCGGGTGAAGTTATCTACCTCCGGTGGCCATGAGGCCCCAGAAGTCTTATGAAAGGTCAGTCCTATTTCAATGTGCAGGGAGACAACCCTAAAATGTACCTTTCCTTGCTACGCCATGGGAGGAATGTGAGGCTACGCGGCAAGCAATATCCCCCCCCCCCCCCCCGCCCCCAACATTTGGTTCGTACAAGAACTGATAGTGATTCCTTCTTGGCCACAAAACCCTTGTTTTTTGTGGGGAACTTAGAAGACAGGTTTGGGGAAGTGGCAGCTATCTCTAAAATGAAAACTGGGTCACTTTTGATAAAAATGGCATCCTCTGCCCAGTCATGGCCACTGCTCTCTTGTAAGGAACTAGGGACGTAATGGTGACTGTCACTCCCCACAGCAGTCTAAATTTAGTTCAGGGCATCATTTTCCACAGAGACCTGCTCTTACAATCTGATCATGAACTGCCAACATTAGCAGTGAAGTGTGCACATTGCTTGGGTTTACATAAGGGGCCAAAGGACAATAGGTCTACTGATGCGTTCAACTTGGCCATTGAGGATTCACTGCCTGAAAAGATCAAGGTGATTGTATATCAATGCAATGTGTAACCATATGCCCCCCTCCCCATGCAGTACTACAAGTGCTTTAAATTTGAGCACATGTCTTCGCATTGCAACGCTTGCTCCATCTGTAGATTCTCGACGAGTGTTGCATGAGAACACTCCCTGTGCACCTTCTTCCATCTGTGTCAACTGTGGAAAGCTCCATTTTTTCTGATCACCAGACTGTACTGTTTTCAGAGAGAAAAGAACATATAAGAATAAAAGATACTGGACAAACTCGGATACCAAGAGACCAAAATGGAGTATGAGTGGTTGCACGCAGCACATCAATCAATATCTCAGTCTATGTCTCTGATATCATCCCCTTTGCCAGTGGTACTCCCGCCCATTGTACATCCTACAGTGGGCCCTCATGGCTGCTCAACCCTGCCTGCCCCAGTGATGTTTGGGATCTCCCCTCTTGCTGCTTCGCCCACACCTACTGTGGGATCAGTGGCTTCACACTTTCCAGGTATATTGGTCCCAACCGCCCAGCTGGAGACAAATCACCTTTCTCTCGCCATGAAAGCGTTCCTCGAGGCACTTTCTTCCAAGGTTTCCACTGGTCTGCAACCGGACACGAGCCAGCAGCTGAAGGAGCCACAGGCTGCTGGTCACAGGATTTTGCGATCATCATCTTTATGTGAAACTGATTCAGAAAAGAACATCAAAACCCTCTCTAAGTAGACGAAAGACAAGAAAGAAGTCCACCAAGTAGGAGAACATTCCAGTGGCAGCAAATGACCCTGCCCCTTGGTCACTTCATTCCCTCGCTGTACATTAACAGCGTTATTCTCAAGGGACATTGTAGCGGTTTTTTCCACAACCTGACTGAGTTATGACATCTTTGAAGCACTTCACCTGCCTTCTGTATTGCCCTTGAGGAGATCTGGTTTCCAGCAACACAGGCCCCGGCCCTTCGCCAATTCTGGGGATATTATAAGAATCGTGCTGCCTATGACAGGGTGTCAGGTAGAGTTTGCATGTATGTTCAAGACACACTATACAGGGTGATTCACGAAGATATGCAAAATTTTAATATGTTACTCTACAAGTAAAACTAATGAAAAAAAGCTCATATAAACATAGGACCGCAAATGTTTAGTTACAGAGTTATGACTAATAAAAGATTTTGCCTGAAATTTAGCACCTTTGCTAATATGAATGCATCGCAAAACTCTATGAAGTTAAAGTAAAGCACTACTTCCATTTATTTTGTTGTTATTGATCTGAAGAATCTAATGAATCATGTCCAATCTGCAGTAGTTTTCTGGAACATCCAGAAAAGCAAAATTAATATACAACTAAATTTGTTTGCTTTCCATTAAGACTGTAGAATTGTTCATGCCATTGTTGGCAACCGTTAGTGAGTTGCTTCAATTATTTCCTAACTTTGAAACGATTTAGTTTGCTGTATTGTTCAATGAAAGAACACAACAGTGTATGCAAGTGAAACCATATAGTAACTGTTGTAGTTTATAGATTATTTATGACATTGGGATGGTGCTGTGTTATTGATAAAAGCAGAGTATCTGACACATTCATACAGTTTCCGTTGACGTTATTACCATCTTTTTTCCAAAATTAAATTCTCTACATTTTCTGTTGAAAACTTCGTGCAGTTGTCTGGAATTTAAAAAAAAAATGGGTCAAGTAGTTAATAAAGTAAAAACTTTACTAAATTACTTCCTTGCTTTTCTGTATATTCTCGAAAACTACTGCAGATACATGTCTATTAGCGAAGTTGCACCGAGCGAGGTGCCGCTGCCGCAGAGGTTAGCACACTGGACTCGCATTCGGGAGGACGACGGTTCAATTCCGCGTCCGGCCATCCTGATTTAGGTTTCCGTGATTTCCCTAAATCGCTCCAGGCAAATGCCGGGATGGTTCCTTTCAAAGGGCACGGCCGACTTCCTTCCCCGTCCTTCCCGTATCCGATGAGACCGATGACCTCGCTGTCTGGTCTCCTTCCCCAAACAACCCAACCAACCAACCTAGCGAAATTGCGAAATTTCAGGCAAAATCAGTTATTAACCATAACTCTGTAACCAAACATTTGCGGACCTATGTTTACACGAACTTTTATCTTTAGTTTTACGTGTAGAATAACATTAAAATATTTGTATATCTTCGTGAACCACCCTGTATAGCGAACTCGTGCTTCTTAGTACACCTTTGGAGGCTGGTGTTGCTCAGAGAGGCCATTTCAGGATATTACTCTCTGCAATATTTACCTCCCTCTGTATAAAGTGTCTCCAAACATACCGTTTGCATTGGTTTCTCTGCTCCTGACCTTTGCATCTTGAATACTGATACACGCACACTCTTCAGTGTGATGCATGGAACCTTCTCGTCTATTGACCTTTGTCACTTTCAGCCCTTGCCTTCTCCCACCCATACACTGGAGGTCCTCAATGACCTCTGTCGTTGTGACCACTTTCGATCTCCCCTGTCCGTATCTCAGTGTCACTCCCCGGACGCCTTCCCCAACGGGCTGTCAACAGTGATGATTGGGATGCTTTCGCCTATGTTGTCGATGAGACAGACCAGAATCCTACCAATAAAAGACGGAAGTGAGAATACTGGGTAAGTTTCAACCATTGGACCACGTACCTCTCCTTTGTAGGTTTGGGTAAGATCAGACGTCTCTATGGATACCAGACACCTGCAGGTGTACCTGTTATTACCTTGAATGGCACTGTCTTCACCAGACGCCATTGTCGAACATTTTGCTTTATGCATCAGCCTCAGTCTCTGAGAATTATCAACCTGCCCTTCCTGTCCTTGGTGCAAAAGCAGTTATGTTTTTTGCTATACACCATCTTGAGCCGTATACTATTCCATTCAGTGAGTGGGAATTCGTCAGTATCCTAACCCAGTGCCCTGGTACGGTCCCAGGGTACGACCGCACCCACAACAAAATGTAAGTTGCTTGAACGCATGGATAGCCGACAGCTGTGATGGCTCCTTGAGTCTGGGGGTCTTCTGGCTCCATCCAGCGTGGTCTTCACCTAGGCCCTCTCACTACTGATAATGTGGTATACCTGAAGTCTGCCATCTGAACAGCGTTTGCCAGATGCGAACACCTTACAGCTGGCTTCTTCGACCTGCAAAAGGCTATATGACATCACATCCTTGCTATCTTCCGCGAGTAGGGTCTCTGGGGTCCTTTAACGATTTTCATCCAGAATTTCCTGTCGCACTGTCCGTTACAGATTAGAGGTGGTACTTCCCATTGCACTCTCTTATCCAAGAGAATGGGCTCCCGAAGGGCTCTGTAGACTGTAATCCCTCTCTTTCTATTAGCCATCAATCATTTAGCAACAACTGTTTGCTCCTCAGTACCAATTTCCTTGTATGCTGACGACGTTTGCCTCTACTACTGCTCCTCTAGTGTGGATGTCACTGAACGTAGACTGCAATGCGCCATACAAAAGGTGCAGGTGTGGCCCTCACCCATAGCTTTCGATTTTCGCCGCCAAGACTCGCGTCACACACATCTGCCGCCGTCGTGCCATTCACCCAAAACCAGCACTTTACCTCGATGAACAACTACTCAGTGTGGTGGAGACACACAGCTTTTTAGGGCTGGTCTTCAGTTCTCAGTTGACGTGGATTCCCCATTTTCTCCAGCTTAAGCGAAAGGCCCGGCTGCCCCTTACACTGAATAACACCATCTAGGTTGCAGATTGCACACCCTTCTGAAACTTTACAAAGTCTTGATGCAATCCCACCTCAGTTATGGGAGGCTGGCATACAGTTCGACACTGCCCTCAGCGTTGCAGATACTGGATCTGATGTACCACTGCTAGGTTCGACTTTTAACAGGAGCCTTTCAAACTAGCCCTGTGAATTGCTTATTCGTGACCTCTTTGGCCCTGGTCAGGGATTACGATTGCAGTCGGCATCCAGTCTATCCTCTCTGAACTGCGATTGTTTCCCCTTCCACCTCTCCTTTGGACCCACTCCCACACACCTCCATGGTGCACCCCTTAGCCACAGTTTCGTTATCACAAGGTACAAAAGACACTGTTCATCCCGAGGCCCTCCACTTCCAATTGTTCTCCATCCTTCTGCCGATTGTTCACCATCATTGGTGTATCCCGGGGCTCAAAAGTAGTCATATACATTTCTGGGTCCGTTCTCACGTGCAGCGACTCCTTGATGAGTTTAGAAGCTCTCGACCAGTGCTATCCTCGCCATCCCTTGGTCATTGCTATCCAGGATACCCTGTATGGAACAGTGTGAGCGCTCAGCCCCAGGCCCCATCGGGATCTCGAGGGATGAACTTGCTGATAGCCTGGCCAAACTGGTTACCAGTAAACCAACTCTTGATCGGTATTCCAGAAACAGAGCTCCAGTCAGTATTACACCGTGAAGTTGTAGATCCCTGGAATGCAGAATGGCTCACTCTGACCCCACCAAACTAACTACAGGTCATGAAGGCGACTACAGATCTGTGGAGGTCCTCGTGCATGCCTCTCAGAAGGGCTCCACCATCCTTTTCCAGCTCCACACCGACCATACACATGGCACACTCATAATCACCTCCTCCATATGGAGGACCCAACCCACTGTTTTGCTGGACTGTCCCAACCTAGCCACCCTTTGCGGACTCTTATTAATCTCCCTGACTTGCTACGCCTGGTGTTAGGCGACAATGCCCCAGCAACTGATTTAAGTTTTGTTCATGAAGCATGCTTTTATCACTCTCTTTAGGAGAGGACCACTTAAACTTATCGGCCCATTGAGGGACTGGCAGAAAACGCTGTTGCATCGTCAGCAGCTGTCTGGGCTTGGTGTTCCAGCTCGGTCTTAATCCTGCCTGTTCTTTTACTCTTCTCTGCCCCCCCCCCCCCCCGTCCAAATCGTCAAATTGTCATTTAGCCCTGTTCGTCGTCTGCCTCTCTGTGCTTCTCTTGCGCTGTCCATGTTGTTAGCCTTTCCAAGGCAATGTCGGAGTAGAGTACCTCTGGTACGTGGCGGGGGATGGAGATGAATGCCCTTCATTGCACTCTGCTTTCAGTGGCTTCCGGCTGCTCCCTAGTTGGGGCATGTGGCTTGCGTTTCTTCCTGTCTCTCTTTCTTCTTTTTGTCCCATACCACAGCTTTGCTGACATCGGTAGATCGCGGGGTTTTCTTCCTCTGCGTTTTGTGTAGTAGGCTATCTCTAATCTACAGTCATATAGACATGTCTGTTAGAGGACAAAGGGACTGACGACTTAGTAGTTTGGTCCCTTTAACCAGCCATACAACCAACCAATCCGTACAGTTCATATCACTCACCATGCGATTTACGTATTTTTGGAGCCCTGAAGAAAGACGTTCGCGGCTGTAGATTTGCTTCGGACGAAGACGCGCACGCCTGAGCACAATCGTGCTTCCATAGGTAACCGCCAATGTGTCCGTCTTGTCTCACAGTGGGATAAATATATTACCGGTTTTCACGGTTACTTTTGAAATAGTAAACAGTTAACATACTTCTTATCTGTCTCGCTTTCATATGACTCCCCCATATATTTATATAATATTTTACACTTGCACTGTTTACATTACCGTCAACTCTTTCTTTACTCATTCTTAGTTCTTGCGCTTGAGCAGAACACGCTCCGTATCACGAATGTAACTAGGCTCCACAGTTTTCAGGGCAACATTGACCTTCGGAATTACATTTTTTGTCCTGTGACTAGGATACAGGCAGCTGCCAGGACTACAGCCGTCTCATCGTTCGCAAGCGATATTCCGGCCGTCAGGTCGCGTTCACACTGGCGCCGTCCTCAGATGTGGACTGTGCTCAGAACTGCTGTGGAAAGTCTCCAGTTGATCTCTGCCTGTAATGCTAGACAGCTGATAGCACATAGCAACGCTCCGCCCAATCAGTCTCTTTGGAATCTGTCACAGACACGTCATTTGAATACTAAATTTTGCGTAAATACAATGCAGGAGGAGCACTAACCTATTGTGTCCTAGTCATCCCTTCTGCTTCACTTGTTTCATCCTTAAGCTGGTGTTCGATAACACCAGTAGTCGAAGACTTCCCATTTATTTCAGCAATGTGTTGCCGCTCGACCAGTCCTACCAGACAAAGAATAATATTTCACATCTTGCAAAGGAGTAACTGGAATGGAGCTGTCGGTCGTGATTTAGTTTCCCTCGAATACTGCTACTCCTGTGCAGCATTATTCTTTAACAACTTGTTTGCGTCTACAGAAACGTACTTGAGTTTAACATACCTATGACAGCTGTGATTACTTGGTCCAAGACTAGGAATGAGATGGTGTCATTAAACCTTCACAACCACCCGTTATTTGGACTATTATTCGTCCAAACTTTATCAAGTTTTAACTACAGACAAAATATTAGCGGCATCTACAGTTTTCTGTTGGGATCGACTGAAAAGATTCAACGCATGAAAATGGAAATAGCGCAGCTGATTAATAGCAGTTTGCCGCGTGAGAAAGGTAACGTCGAGAGCTTCCCTAATTTCAGAGTAGCATAGGAAAATTGTTTAATTTCGTCCTAACGCGAGTGGGACGAGAAAATAAAAGGAAGCGCTCATTCATGCTTTAGTAGTGTTACCGAGTGACATATTTCTATATCAATTGCTTTTTTTCGAACATCTGTATGTAATTTTATTTCGTAATTGCGTTTTGTAAGCTGGAAGTCAAAGATATAAAAGGTAGAAATAAAGATCCTGAATTTAAACTCAACTGTGTAGGCTAGTTTCCGTGATTTATTTATGTAATGTTGCAATGCCTTTTTTTTTTTTTTTTTTTTTTTTTTTGTGGCTTTTCATCAGGCCGAAAGTCTCTCATAGTCAGGTCATCGGTAGTACTTCAAACGGTTTCATAAAAAAAAAAAAAATGTAACAAGTAAGTTTTTCACTTTGGCAACGTGAGTGATTCCGGGCAAGTCGGGTGGCTAGGGCCAAGGCCGATCCAACAATTTCGTTTGCAAAGCTGGTCTCTAAGTAACATATTCAGTTTTTAGCATAGTTGAATCAGAAAATTCTCAGCAGTACCCTTTCGATATCGTTTTAAACATGTAATTTGACGTTTCCTCGTATAAATTGGAATAATGGTTGAGTTTGCCGTCGCTAGAATGATAGTTTTAAAGCTGTCGGACGTTAAACTAATTCTGCTTCCCGTGTGTGCCTTATGAAATAATGCAGACAGGCTTTGCCGACACTCAGATGTGTGATCCTTTCTTACAGTAGGTCTACAGCGTATATTATCTTGCCAACAGGATGTATCGTCGCCTGTTCGTGTAAACACAGAAGACTGGCTCCTATACACAAAAGAAATATCTATTAGTGAATAGTGAACTATGCGTTATTAAAAAAAGGTACACCCATTTTCTTCCCCGAGATGAAAAGTATTCTCCCACTGCTCTGCAAATCCCCGAAGACCGAAGAGGGGCGGGGGAAGTGAGATGTTGATGTTGTTTGGTCTTTCGGAATGATTTTTAAAATGTGTAGCGTTTTGAATAGCATCGCAAGGATCGGCGCCTGCTGTGCCTTTCGATATCTCGAACTCTGCTGCTTGTGAGTGACCCTGTGGAATGTTTACCGCTCTTAGGTGAGTCAAAATTCGACCGTAGCCTTTTCAAAGCAACAGCAGTGCCGCGCATCAGTAGATTTTTGGGAGTCTTTGGTAATCAAGTTTAGGGCCCTGGACTGTTAGCTGTCGCAGTCGTCATTTTCTCGAACAGTATTATAAAATGTCTTTCCCAGCAAACTAAGTTATTGACTGCACCTGTGTTTTACAGCCTCAGGAACACAGGCCGGTGGGAACGGACAAGGTAACACAATTGCTTGCATCGCAACGACTGATGGCTGCTAGGCTCTCTGATAGATGACTATAGAAAGAAACAGTAGCAAGGGTGCGGAGGAGCCAGGCAACCAAAATAGACAGAATTGTTTTCTACATTAGGCCATAAGCAGGATTTTGTGGTAAAGTACGAATATACATTGAAACGATAAAATAATCTACATACTTTTACACAAGTGTAATATTTTGAGACAGCACCATTAAAGGTGTTCTCAGCAGTCATCATCTAATCTATGTACGGCATCATTCTTGGAATGCAGATGTGTCATTGTAATTGACGGAATACCGGATGGCTTATCGCAAAATAATTCTTTCTCCAAGAGATACAACCGTTTCACGTATCTGCCACTAACGCCTGTTATCCATCACAGTTATGAACTTGTCCTTCGTTTGTCTTACAGTTACAAAACTTTACGTCAACTGTACTGAACATCCAAATAGACGAGAAAACTAAAAGATGTAACGTTTGATTCATTTTCAAAGGGGTATAGATATGATGGCGCCAAGTTCGCGTTATGTATCTGTGAATCCATGCAATGCCGCGAGAACATGAAAGACGGAAATCGCACAACTGTGTTGATAGGTGACTTTTCTCTTACCAGGTTACAAGTGGTTTGCGCCTGCTCATCTCACTGATTTCGTTAAATTTATGCTGCAGCCAGGGCTTGGTCAGAATTGAAATAACAAAAGTGGGAGAGTTAGAGATACCCAAGCCTTTAGAAAATATAGAATGTATGGCGCGGGCGGCGAGGAATGAGCCATCTATGTTATCGTATGAGGGTAAACTCAAAAGTAAGGTCTCCTATTTTTTATAAGTACATAGATCTGTTTATTTCTGTATTCGTTTACATCAGCTTACAGCTTGAACATTCAGCTATTTTTGACATAATCACCATTTCTGTCGATGCATTTTTGTAGTGTGGCAGTTTTTGTATGTCCATGTCATACCAGTTCGCCGCCATGCTGTCCAGAAAGTTATGAACCTCTTCTTTCACCTCGTCGTCGGGGCTGAATCGCTGGGACCACAATTAACGCCGACAGGTACTGTGAGACTCTGAAATAACTCAAAATGGGCAATTCAGAACCGAAGAAGAGGAATGTTGAGCAAGGGTGTACATATTCTCCATGACAACGATATCGCCCACACATCGCTCTGCAAACCGTTGCTCCCCTGCAACAGTTTCAGTGGAACATAATCAGTGACTATCGCCTGTTCCCTAGGTTAAAAGAACATTTGGCCGGATAGCGATTCAGCTCAGACGACGAGGTGAAAGAAGAGGTTCATAACTTTCTGAACAGCATGGCGACGAACTGGTATGACATGGACATCAAACTGGTATGACATGAACATATAAAAACTGCCACAGCGTCTACAAAAATGCATCGACAGAAATGGTGATTTTGTCGAAAAATGGCTAAATGTTCAAGCTGTAAACTGATGTAAACCATTGTATAAATAAACAGGTTGTTGTTGTTGTTGTTGTTGTTGTTGTTGTCGTTGTGGCCTTCAGTCCTGAGACTGGTTTGATGCAGCTCTCCATTCTACTTTATCCTGTGCAAGCTTCTTCATCTCCCAGTACCTACTGAATCTCCTTATTGTAGTCATGTCTTGGTCTCCCCCTACGATTTTTACCCTCCACGCTGCCCTCCAATACTAAATTGGTGATCCCTTGATGCCTCAGAACATGTCCTACCAACCGATTCCTTCTTCTGGTCAAGTTGTGCCATAAACTTCTCTTCTTCCCAATCCTATTCAATACTTCCTCATTAGTTATGTGATCTACCCATCTAATCTTCAGCATTCTTCTGTAGCACTACATTTCGAAAGCTTCTATTCTCTTCTTGTCCAAACTATTTATCGTCCATGTTTCACTTCCATACATGGCTACACTCCATACAAATACTTTCAGAAATGTCTTCCTGCCACTTAAATCTATACTCGATGTTAACAAATTTCTCTTCTTCAGAAACGCTTTCCTTGCCATTGCCAGTCTACATTTTATATCCTCAATAAACAGGTATATGTCCTTATTAAGAAATAGGAGACGTTACTTTTGGGATTACCCTCGTAGTTTGCACGCAGTGGAAAGAGTACAACACTGTAGTTCTAAGGCCGTGGGTTCTAGTCCTAATGCGGAAGTTTTTCTGTTTTTATGTCATCATATTATGCGTTACTTATACTGCAAGTAAACTGATGTAGTACTCAGTATATCTTAGTTACTGATATTTTCGTAAAAGGTTTGAAAAGTAATTGCAAAGGAAAATTTGGAATTGCACATAAATTTGCAGGGAAAGGACTGTAAGCCTTCACATATAAGATTAGATACTTTCATTGCTGTAGAGTTGATGAAGCGATAATCAACGTAAAAACGCGGAAGCTGTAATTTCCTACGCATCTTGCACACATTACAAACGCCGCATTACACAGTTATTTTAAAATAAACCACACGTAACGCATCTTTTCGCCAAATATTGACGTGGATAGCCGGTGATGTATCATGGAATGTATTTTGTTACAGCCTTCTCAGGATGTGATATGTTTATCTCGGCGGTATAGTAGCTAGCGGTTTTGAAGCTTTTTGACCAAATTGTTTGCCTGACGATAAAAGTAGACAGGACTGAGTTGCACTTTTGCAGTAGAGAAAATCATGGTGTGAAACGAACTGAATCGCATCTGTGATCTATATTACTATACCACGTGTTACCTCCTATGGATCGTCACGGGAATTTTTACGATGTTTTTTTCCGGATATTTACAGTTTCGTTTTTGCAACGTGTGGTTCTGTTAGCACAAAATCGCGTTTTTCATACGTCGCCCACCGTCGACGAAAAGGATCGATTTATTTCCCCTTGCAAAGAAAATTATTTTTGAAGTATAATTTTAGATGCCCATTCGATGGAGCAGTGCCAGATTGTTCTAGTGCGTTATTTACTTCATCACACTGTATTAACAGGAACAGTAAAACATGAGAAATAACCAGTACTGTGGCAACAACTGAGCAGCACTTCATCACGTAACTCAGCGCCAGCCAGGCGGAGTCGTGTGAGATTGGCACCCGACTTTCGAGAAATATACTTCTTTTCCAACGTTCATGATAGGTATACCAGAGTTCTAGAGTTCTCTGAACAAATCTTGAATAGTTCTGCAGAATTTAGCGAAGAACACAATAACACATGGGAAAATTTTAATCTTGTGGAGAAAATAATCGCCACATTTGCGAAAAAAATAATCACAGTTCTGAATTGCGCTTCAAGAGTTCTTCAGAAAATCCTAGTGACATTTCTTTGTGCAGATTATACTTTGAGATAATTACAATAATGAGGGACCCGTGGCCACAATCGTGTGAAGTTGGCACACGACTGTAGAGGAATACACATTTTTTTCAGAGTTCTTGGTTTGTTACAGTTATAGAATGCTCAGTTCTAAATTTAAATATTTCTCCTCCTCTATTCTAAATTTAAATAGTGCTGCAAAATTTCGCAAAGAAAACACTTGTAAATGGGAAATTTTAACGTAAAAAAATTATCAATTTGCGAAAGTAAAATTGTGGCCACAGTTCTGAATAATTCCCCAAGAGTTCTACAGAAAATCTTAATGACATTGTTTGTGGAGGTAATAGTTTGAGAGAACTGAAATAATGGGATCCAATTTTCACCACAGAGAATATACGAAATCGCACTTGAAAAACTAAAAACTTTGATGTAATTTCTTGTGAAGATAATGTTTATAATTGCAATACTGTGTGACCCAACCCACTTCACTAACACAAAGCTTTTCGATCGGAAGCTTAGTTTTGGTGTCCTGGTTGTGATCGTTGCATGTAGGTACAAGTTGGCATACATCGTGTCGACCACCGTCATGTATCCGAATGCTGACCTTAGCAATCTAACGGTAGTTGCCAGTTTTCGTCTGATTATAGCATTGCATTGCAGCAAATTTGTCTAGCCTTTGTTACAATTAAAAAGGAGAGGCCCCCAGCGGTGCGATCGACTTTTTGAAACTTTCTATTCCGCGATGTAGGTTAAGATGCCATGTATCACGCACTCCAGCCATTCACCGTGGTGGGCTTGTTTTGGCGAGTAATTGACGGAAAAATATTGGAATTTTGCGGGACACTCAATAGCTTTAAGAAAGCTGAAAGGTATAGCGCTGTTGCGTGGCGTACAGTGACAAGGATAGCAGCGTCATATGCAGGAGGTTGTGGGTTCGTATCTCGCCAGGTGCAGTGATTTTTTTATTTTTAAATCTTTATCGAAATAAATTTGATCATTTTTATTCAATTAGTTGATTTAAATGTAATTTTTTAATTCCATTCCTTTGTCACATAATTTTAATCATAATATCAACTTCATTTACTCTCATTTTTCTTCCTATCACACTTTCTCCCTTTGATCTTTGTTCATGTGGTATTTTTATGTATTAATTACCATTTAATTTCTTTAGTTGCAACACCCAGTTTTTTGTCCGGATTAATGCGATCATCATATCAGTTTCTCATTTTACTTGAATTACGTTTTGGTTATAAACCCGCCTTTCATTTAAATTTTCATCTACGTATTTTGCCCATAGTGCAATACGTACGTAGGTGATGTTTTAAATGTCTGTATGACGATTACCGTACAAAAGTTTGTCGATCTCGTTCCAAAGTACATTTGTCTCAGCATTACACGAATATAAACAGATTATGTCGTCTTTCGTTGTTTAACTGATAGATCGGAGTTTTCAAATAATTCAGTTTTATGATAGATAAATATAATTAATTTCATATTCACAAAAATTTTAACTGGAAAAAGATTGATATAAAGAAGAATGAAAAAATGAAAAAGTTCATACGGCGATAAAAATCATCTAACAGAGGAACAGAAATTAAAAATTACATATAACGAAGCTATCCATTACACCACGGAATCAAACTACGTAAACCGATTTTTTTTAAGTTATTGAGTGTCACACAAAGTTCTGAATTTTTTTTTCCTCTATTACTCGCATACGAGGGCCCATCAGGGTGAATGGTTGCAGCGTGTGATACACGATACCTTAGCCTGCATCACAGTATAGATAGTTTCAAAAAGTCGATCGCAGCGCTGTGGACCTTTCTTTGTAAGAACCGCATTTGAAGATAGCTGTCTCTATAATGTGCTTTCAGGAAGTCCTGTTACTTCAGTGTTCGATACATACTGGGATTTTCCAGCATTTACCAAGACGTACGCCATTTTTTTCCCCACAGAGGAGTTCAGATGCGATGCACAGTTCAATTCAGGCACCTTCTGTACCTTCATATGTTCATTGCCAGGATTGGAAGACAGAGCTACCGTCCAGGACTACTTATGCATCTTGCGAATTATTTAGAACATTTCAGTTGAGGATGGTGGTTCGCAAATACAGGGAAGACATGTCAAAATCCAGAGCACTTTTCTTCTCTTGCTTCGTAGTCACGTTAACTCTAGGTGCCGGCCGGAGTTGCCGAGCGGTTCTAGGCGCTACAGTCTGGAGCCGCGCGACCGCTACGGTCGCAGATTCGAATCCTGCCTCGGGCATTGATGTGTGGGATGTCCTTAGGTTTGTTAGGTTTAAGTAGTTCTAAGTTCTAGGGACTGATGACCTCAGATGTTGAGCCCCATAGTGCTCAGAGCCATTTAACTCTAGGTGTTGGCGGGCCGGTGGTGATAAAATCATTACTCGCCACTGTGCGTAAAGATGCTACTTATTAGTTTCCACTTCTTAGAACAGACTTTGATCTCTGAGTCGTAGCAAATACTTAAGTTTAATTGCAGGTCTAGTTGATAATTTATTGGCTTGACACTGAGCACTATGAGACTTAACATCTGAGGTCATCAGTCCCCTAACTAACCTAAGGACATCACACACATCCATATCCGAGGCAGGATTCGAACGTGCGACCGTAGCGGTCGCGCGGTTCCAGACTGAAGGGCCGAGAACCGCTCGGCCGCACAGGCTGGCCGATAATTTATTTGGTAATTCTTGTTCAGTATTTGATAGGGAGAAAAACATGCGTTTTAGGTCTTTCTTTCTGGACTTTTAAAGCTGTGGGTTAATATGTAGGTCTTTCTTTGTGGACTTTTAAAGCTTTGCGTTAATATTTATTTATGCACTTATTGTAGTAATGTTCTATTTATAAAATATGGAGTATCCCAATTCCCTACCTTATAACAGACTCGAAGTAGGTGTCAAACTATTTGATGGAATCTGTTTCCCTAAGCTCTGGACTTGCATATATTTTATTTTGACTGTTTAGTGTATGTTTTATCTGTCATATAAATCCATGTAGATTAGATGTTCTAATCAGTTGAGTATATTAGCGACTCCGGGGATTTTGTGTTTCACTTCCAGTTCAAGTGAAACTGAATGGGTTTCCTAATGTATAGAACAGGAAGGAGTGGTTCATGCAGTGTTATTCCTTCGTGAGGTAACTGAAAATTCCTGTGATCTTTTGGGTCTTGTTCAGAGAGAATGAAGTTACTCAGAATCCAGCCGCAGTGTGATACGGCTACTGCAGTAATAAGCTTAAAAGGGCCCTCAAGATAGCGTTCTTACATCACCTGTCTCGACGAGTGGTGGTCACTACCACTCGACTGCCTTACTGCAGCTCTTTGGAAGCCCGCCGCGACATGTGGGGAGCGGCTAGCCGCCGCGCGGGTCGCTGTCTGTACGCTGTGGAGAGAGACGACGGCAACACCGCGGCGGCTGCCGTTAGCGCTGCCGCGGCCGGCGTGTGCCCGGCGGCAGCGGTGGGGGTAACGGCGGGGTGCGGGGCGGAAACCAGTCTGTTTCGCGGCGCATTTGCAAGTTGCTCGTCAGTCGGCAAACCTGGGCATCGTGTTGAATGACACCCGCCGCGCTACACATGGAATCAAATCATGCTTTAGTTGTGGTTACTAATGAGATTTTACAGCAAAATATCAGTACTGTACCGTTTGCATAAAAACTGAACACGAACATCCCATTCACACAGAACTAGATTTCATTGCTCCCCGTAAAGTTTGTCGAATTTATCTGCGTTTTCTGACAAAGTTTTCTATAATCTTAATACTATACACATTTGCGGTTTTAGAAGTGAACTACTTTCACATCCGTACCATTTTTGCTCACGCTGAGTGAAGCGAAGTAGGCAACGAACAATCTGTGCGATATGGAGAAAAGTCTCCCTGCAAAGACTGTTCGGTGATGGTTTTAAAATCAAAATCATACGTTACCAGTCAAGGCCTTATTAATCTCCAACGCTAAGCGCGTCACGTTTCGTTATTTCTTTCTTATTTTCAATTGCTTTATCCTCCCAGGGAAAACGCCAAGAGTTTACGGGAACTCTCGAAAAGCATCGTGTTTAGTTGAATAAAACAGTAATTCAAGAGGTGTGTGATAACATAAATAATTATTTTCCATACACTGTTGTAGGTATTCCCACAAAAATATGACGTGGCAATGTCTGACCTCAGAGCTGTTTGGTTGTTGAGTTTGTTGATAATAATAATTTTTAAAGCAAGCAATTCCTAATGTCTGTTCCTGATATCTGTCAACATAAAAGTAATGCGTTGTGCTGATAAATTTGCTGTTCGTTGTTGAGTCAGTGTGTTACAGTAATTTCTTCTGCTGCTATATATCCACTGATGGATGTTTGCGAACACATTTGCCCTGTCTTCTCTATCTCTATTACCAGTATGAATCAGGTCCCCAAACAAACCAGTTCACTGTCAGACGTTGCTGAGCCATGACAATTCTCCTACGAATTCCTTTGTTGCCTTCAGGCTTCCCCTCCATTATCACTTGAAGACAGTAATAATTTTCATTTCGAATCACAGAACCTAAGTAAGCTGTTTTCTTACGTTTGATTGTGGTTAGCAGTTCTCGGTCTCTTTTTTACTATTCTCAAAATCGCTTAATGATTTTTTCTTGCTGTCCACGGAGTTTGCAGGATTTAAGATATAACCACACCTCGAATGCTTCCAACTCGTTCATAGTGTACACTTTCAGCGTCCAACTGTTTACGCCATTCAAAAGTACCAGCCACACATAGCTCTCTATAAATCCAATTCTGAGATTTAGATCAAAGTCAGTGCTTGTTAACATTTGGTTAAATTTCATGAACGCACTGCGGGCCTTCTCCATTTCACATCTGAAGTCCATGTCGGAGACCAATTTTCGCACAGCCACATCCCTATTCTCACTTTCCATGGGTTGATTGTTGTGCACTAATTCTACATTTTGATGTGCATTTTAATTGAGCGTGACTGCCATAAATTTTGTCTTTTTGGTGTTGATACTGAGGCCCATACTCCTACTATGCTCTGCCAAAGGCAGTAAGAAGGTCGTTCATGTTATCAGCAATTAAGACTGCGCCATCTGAATATCTTATGTTGTTAATCCATACCCCATTTACTTAGATACTTATCTCACGGTCTTCAGGCTCCTCCTGGAATATATGTTCTGAGTACAGATTAAAGAGAAGTGGTGAGAGCGCACGTCCTTTAACTTCTGTACAGATTCTTTTTGCTTCTGTCACTTGACTGCCAATTTTAACCTCAGCTGTTTGATTCCAATAAAGATTTTCTATGCAGCGAATATTTTTTTCCGTCTTAGTCAAGTCTTCTCAAAATTTTTTACAAAATTATCGTGTTGCACTGTTGTCAAAAGCTTTTCCCCAATCTGTGAAGCGCACAGTATTAACTCCTCCCTCTGATCGCAGCACTTCTGAACCTATACTTGAATTGCGACCCCGTCGAAATGCAAAATGTGAAGATCCCATATTTCTTCACATTTCGCAGTGATTCTAGGTTGAATGATCTTCAGGAATATCTTTAGGGTATGACTTATTAGGCTAATTAGTCTAATCTCCGCATTTTGTTGCATTGCTCTTCTTGGGCAAAGGAATAAAGTGTGACATCAGCCACTTGTCAGAAAATTTACCCGTATTATAAATCTTATTAAATACGTTTGGGAGAACTAAGAAACTGTTATCATCTAATAGTTTCAGCATTTCAACTGGTATTTGATTGGAACTGACTGGTTTCTTAGCTTTTGCCGTTCCTGTTTCTGTTCTGATTTAGACATTTGTAAAGGCAACATCTGCAAAAAGATGGTAATATGGTCGCTGCAAACTCAATAATTTAGAGTTATATGTCTGATAAGTTCTACGTCTTACTTTCTTTTTTTAACCAAATAAACGTACATAACACTACATTCTGTATGAGATAAATGCTAAACAGCGCAGGGGTTGCCATTATTTCTTAAGGAGTGGACCCCTGCACAAATGTCTGGTTAGTTGATTCTCATGTCGAAGGAAGGCCAGAACAGACCTCCTGTAGTAGGAATATACCTAGTAACGCCCTCCAGTTTTTAAACCAACCTTTTTAAAATTATGTAAATTTACACTATTTAATTTTTTTCTGAGAGTCCTCATTCATGGGTACAGCGACCCATAACGCTCACATTTCGATGGAAGTCGCTAGCCAGAGTTGAGTGAAGCTCACAGATTCATTTAGTAAACACGAGATCGTTACAGAGATGCTCACGAAAGACCTTTGGCAGATGCTATAAACTAACATATTATTTCTTCCCATGCAAATCTCGGTAAATGATAATGATGGGAAGAACTGCCTGCACAGCATTCGCAAATGGAACAGGAAACGACCCCCGTCACATAATGTAAAGTAGCTTGTGGATTACAACTGGCATAGCAAACGGACCTTGGAAACAGCAAATAATTGGAGTATATTTAGAGGATATAATTCTGATTTTCTTATGCTTGTGATATAGTGTTGTTTTTTTTTTTTTTTTGAAAAGCACGTGGGTGATTATTGATTGTTACTGGACCAGCACAGGCATTTGAGATTTAGAAACATTACTGGGTGGAAGATATTTCGCATATTTGACAGCAAGACTGGTGCAGATGACACCGTAAGGTCATTGTATGTCAGATCGCCTAATTTCGGAACATTTTCTGCTTGATCCACATGGATTTCGATGAAATTTTAAGTGAACATTTGCACATGCCCTCAATGAACATTTAAAAGTTTGGCGTTCATCGAAGAAATACTGGCCGAGATAGTCACTTGTTTACCTCTAAGCGCGCCTTGGCGCAGGGCTAGCCTGAATTTGTTGCGACTTCGATGCTCTGTTTTGTTTGAAGACATTAAATGTCGCCATCTTGTACAACTTAATGCATTCCCTTAACAAAAATAACGAAAAGGATTGCACGGACATTATTCAGTCAGAAAACTTTAGGCAAAATAACCCGAAAAAATTCCTATATATCAGGGGCTAAAGGTATGACGAACGTGAAACTTGGCATGTATTGGTTGGCCACGATGACTTTACGATTTCTCTTTTGCTGCCGGAAGCTGAAAAAATCAGCACTACTTGAAATATATTCATTTGTCTCCAAGTGATCCAACGTCAAGCTGACACTAAAATGAGAAGTATTACAAAAGGCTTGCGCCCACTAACACATAACTTAAGTAAGCACTTGCTGTGGTGTTGACATAAGACCAAAAACTTGCTCAAGTTTGTTTCAAGTCACTGGGAAAGTTCATTTCAGGAACTCGCCGCAAATACTTGTTACAGAGGTGCAGTTATTCTTAAAAACCATAGCAGAATCGTGACGGTACACACAAATAAAAACAGAAAACAAATGTTAGAGAAATATATACTGATGTTACCAAGAAACACTATTCAGTTCATTAAAATCAGAGGATTTCACTTGGATTAAAAACTTAGAGAATATCGTTTGCAAATTTCGAACAAGTTTTTGTCTAGTGTATAATCACGTATTCGACTACACGAAACAAAATTCAGGTGCGGCATCTCACCAAGAGATGACCACTTCATTACTCTTAGATTTTTGCAAGCAACATTTTCTACCTTTATCACAAATACAATGCATTTATGTTTACAGCACCTTTCAAAAATCAGCTAAAATTTATAGACGTGTGTACAGCCGTTCTGCTTTACGTCCCGGTGAAACAAATTGATTGGTAAACTCATTTCGCAGTTCCCTGACAGATGGTACCAACTATGTGTGTAAAATTTACTTCTGTAAATTTGAGAAGTCCCCCGAAAAGACAAATCCGGCAGCAGTGTGCAAGAAACTAGAACGAATAGCACCCAATAGCCGAGTGAGCGCTTCTTCAAACTTCCTTACAAATGAAAACTGTGTGGCGGGACACGAGTGTGGAAAGCCGAGCTGCACACAGTTCTAATTTGTCAGAAAGTTTCATGCAAGAAACTGTTTCCACTAAGTTGCTTACTTCCTGAATTTGACGTAACTAGTGGTCGAAGATTCGGAGGGGGTGGGGGTGGTTTGCAGATACCATCGTAAGTATTGCACTCAGTTCTGTGATTGTATTGATAATGCGCCAAACCACAGCAGAAAGTTCGACAGAATGCCTAATAAATACAATTTCTGGATTACAATATTAAGAATGGTTGCAAGATGAGGAAAGAAAAGTGCAACGACTCAGTGAGGAAGGCCGTACTCGACTCAGTGAGGAAGGCCGAACTGTTATCCACAGCATAGGGAAACAAACCAGCCTTGAAAGAGTAGGTCGTGATCAAAATCGCTGATAGCAGAAGCCACGAAGTACGCGTTCACCGCCCTACAACTGCGATCTAAATCATATAGAATTGGGATAGGCCAAAATAAAACACAATTTCAAGGCAAACAATGTCGCTGGTGACATGTCGAACGAAAGATTGCAGAAACTTCCTAATGTTGCAGCACAGGACTGGCAAGGTTACTGCAGGAATCTGCTGCAGCTGGAGCAAGAGTACGGGATACGAGATGGAATAATTGAAGTGGCCATCAATTAAGTTATCATTAGTACCGTGCCTTCAAGCAGCGATGACGATGATGTTGAAGAAAAAAAACCGACACTATTCTTTAGTGATCATCATTTTGACAGTTCTTTCAAGCCTTTAATGATACTTTGTAAACATTATTGCTGTCTGGTTTGTGCAAACAGATTCCAAAAATCAGTTTTTTACTTTCGATTCATAATGTGCTGTAAGTCGCACTTTCATCTGCATTCACTTTTCATTTTTTGGATACATAAGTTATAGGTAAAACTCTCGAGCAGGAATGTCAACAAATTAGACGATTTCCAATCTGACACTTAAGCGGGCAATGCTCCGCGAGTGCCGCCAACGACTTCGTGTTAAGCGCAAAACACGGGTAGTGCCAACACTGTTGCAAGAAGTTCCATTTATGTATCGCTTTCCATTGCTGTACCTCTATCCACCACTGTATAAATTAAGTGCAAATTTGAAGATTTTGTAAGAAAATTAAAAATGAGGTATTTTCTACATTATTTAGAAAAAATTATGTTCTATACAACTTTCCAAATTGGGCTCATTAGAAAGACCACGGTTTTAACCGCAAAAAAGTTTATTCCATTATCCAACGCGGGCTAACAGTGCTGGACGATTTGAATCAAAAGTTGGCGCGAAAATCGCGTCACGAAAAGATAGTAAGCTCCGGATTCTTTTACTTCGTAGAATAAATGCATGGTGAACATGAAACTTAATACGCAATAGATCGGCAGCACAAGGATGTGGACTACAAAAATTCACACACCTGTTATTTTCCAGTAGTCGACGAATTTGGTGATAAGATGACGATTTTTGTGAAAAGATGTAAGTAGAATGTATTCGACACTTCTTTTATAAATGCCGTTCTTTAAGCTGCAAAACCAGTCTCTTTCGAAACGATGTGTTGAAGCCCATAAATTGAGGCATAGTAAGCGGAAATATCGCACTGCGAATAAACTTTTAACTCTGGCTTTTTATATCTCGTTGATTAAAGGTATAGTAAACATCAAACTTTGGACTCAACTACTTAGCAACATACGGTTTTCCAACATAAAATTGTCATTCACGTACGGGTACTGTTATATCTCGGCCAGTAGTGCTTCGACGAATGTTAAACTTTACCAATGTTCATCAGGGACATGTGCAAATGTTCACATAAAATTTCAACGGAACCTCAGTGATAGTCCAGCGGAGAGGCCTAGGTGAGTTAGCGTGGAATTGACCCCTTATATAAGCCTACAGTATATAGTTGGAAACCTGTCACTGCACTGATTTTATATTATTAGTGACAGATAATCTTGAAATTAATGCTTTCAGGTTCCCAGAGATATCTACGTGAAGAATTTGTCACCTACCTTTGTCGCAAAAAGTTGTAAGCACTAACGTCAAGTCTATCTGAACGCCCACTGCCGACTAAATAATGCCGTTCGAAGCAGGCATGTGCTGCATTGTTGTGTAATACTGTGTCGCGTAGTGACAGTGAAACTACTGTAATTACAAGAACGAACGGTGAGGCAGCTAACAAATCAGCGGCGGGACACGGTCAGCCGATCTTGTGCCCCTCGTAAGATCTCATTCTGGACATTCGATTGGGATATTTGGCGCAGGATTCCGAATGCGTAAAACAGATGTATGAAGGTTCGTTTTACATAGTACACTCAAAGGCTATCGTTAACTGGCAAGACGTTTCTCAGGTAAGCTAAATGTAAGGGAACACAAGTCACCAATGTGCCCATACGTGGTAAATAGTTGCTGCGTTCAGGTCAGTCTTTCGATGGAGTATGCATACTGATTTGCTTTTCCGTCCTAGATCAATGTTCTAATAAGATGTATTGCTTTTCTCAACAAGGTGAGCCAGTGTTGCCAATTAACAAGAATGAATTTAAAAAAAAAATACCTTAGAAATTTGTTTTGTGCACATAAAATTATAATTATTCCTGTATGATCCAAACACAGAAAAACTCTGTCAGCTGTCGTAGCAATACCGTCAGTCGCGATTATATAAAGCCTTCCACCTCTTTCCTGCCCGCATCTCGTGGTCGTGCGGTAGCGTTCTCGCGTCCCGCGCTCGGGTTCCCGGGTTCGATTCCCGGCGGGGTCAGGGATTTTCTCTGCCTCGTGATGGCTGGGTGTTGTGTGTTGTCCTTAGGTTAGTTAGGTTTAAGTAGTTCTAAGTCTAGGGGACTGATGACCATAGATGTTAAGTCCCATAGTGCTCAGAGCCACTTGAACCTGTTTCCTGCTAATCCATAATGTACAGGGGGGAAAATTATTTATCTGGACAATGTTGTCTCAACAGTGCAGGAGGTACGCAACTCTCAATCTCAGTCTCTATTTTCGAATGCATTGTGGTTGTAACGCAAATGCAGCGACAGCACCCCTGTCATGTGTTGCACTACAGTCAATAAGCGGCTGTTGGAGCGTCCTCGTGGGGATATTCTTGGTTACATGAACATTAGCCCCGGCGGCCAGTAAGGTGTAGAGCCCGGGAGGATGAATAGATAACCTATATTAATAACAAATAATTAGTGGTTCTTGCAGGTCGCTTGACCAAAGGAGTGGCCACGGTAACGTCTCACTTTATTGTTGTTGTTGTATTCAATCTGAAGACTGGCCTGATGCATCTGTCCATGCTACTATATCCTGTGCAAACCTGTTGATCTCCAAATAACTACTGCAACTTAGATCCTTCTGAATCTGCTTACTGTATTCGTTTCTTGGTCTCCTTCTAAGATATTTACCCCACACTTCCCTCGTTTCTTGGTCTCCTTCTAAGATATTTACCCCACACTTCCCTCCAACACTAGATTGACGATACCTTGATGTCTCCTATCAACCGATTCTTTCTTCTAGTTACGTAGCTTCTGTTCTCTTCTTGTCTTAATTGTATATCGTCCATGTTTCACTTCCATTCATGGCTAAACTCCTCATAAATACTTCCAGAAAAGACTTCCTAGCACTTAAATCTACATTCGACATTAACAAATTTATCTTCTTCAGAAACGCTTTTCTTGCCATCGCGAGTCCGCATTTTATACCCTTTCTTCTTCCACAATTATCAGTCATTCTACTGCCCAAATAGCAAAGCTCATATAGTACTTAAATTGTCTCGTTTCCTAATGTTAACCCCTAAGCATGAGATTTAATTCCACTACATTCATTTATCATTGTTTTGCTTTTGTTGTCCACCTTTCAAAACGTTGTCGGTTCTGTTCAATTGCTCTTCCAACACCTTTGCTGTCTCTGACAGAATTACAATGTCATCGGCAAACCTCAAAGTTTTTATTTCTTCTCCCTGAACTATAATTCCTACACCAAATATTACTTTTGAATGCTTTACTGCCTGCTCAGTGTACAGATTGAATAATATAAGGAATAGGCTGTAACCCTGACTTATTTTCTTCTCAACGACTGCTACCCGTTCATGCCTCTCGATTCTAACTGCCATCTGGTTTCTGTACAAGTTGTAAGTGGGCTCTCGCTCTCTGTATTTTACCCATGCTGATTTCACAAATACATTGTCCAGTCACATTAATGTGACCACCTGTCAAAAACCTGAAAAACAGCCTGTTGCAGCGTGAACCGCTGTGAGACGTGTCGGGAGGTAGTCAAAGAAGTTCTGGAAGGGGGGGGGGGGGGGGGGGGGAACTAACAAGTACGTGGAGCCGAGCCGACTTCACTACCGTGACCGGCTGTGCCAAGTTTCTCCCGTGGTGCGAAGAGCCCGATTGAAGTGCTCCCATATATTCTCGATTGGTTTTTAATCCGGGGAGTATGATGGCTAGGCGATTATGGTGAACTAATCCTGGTGCTCTTTCAACCACGCACGTACACTGTGAGCTGTGTGACACATTGCATTGTCCTGCTTGTAGATGCCATCGTGCCTAGGAAACACAAACTGCGTGTAGGGCTGAACATTGTTCCCCAGGGATAGATGCGTACTAGTGTTGATGCATTGTGCCTTCTAGAACGATGAGATCACCCAAGGGATGCCCTCCTGCAGCCTGTGCCCTTCGCTTGCAGACGTTTCACACGCTACCGGCTATATGTTCGATTTAGCATCAAACGTGATCCATCCGAAAAGACCACCTGCCGCAAGTCAGTTGAAGTCCAGTCGCGGGAATGGCGTGCCAATTCCAGCCTTCGTCGCAGATGAACAGCAGTGAGCATGGGTCCACTGTTCATAACCCCTTGGTTCATCTTGGCGGTCAGTCGCTCAACAGTTGTTTGTCCGTTCGCCGATACACATCTTCGTAGCTGTCGTTCACCGATGGCATCCATGCCCCTTGATGCACCACTGTTCCCTCGACGCTGCTTCTGGATAACGGTACGCTGTAAGCACGGCGGTGTGCGAACAGTTAACAAATTGAGCCGTTTCGCAAATGCTTCCACCCTTGGTTCGTAAACTAGTGATAGTGCCCGTTTGGACGTCAGACAAATCGCTCCGTTTCCGCATTACGACAAGGAATGCACTGTTTTTCGCCCTCTCCCCCCCCCCCCCGGCACGATTTGTGTGTACCCTCCACTACTAGTTCAGTCACTTACCGTCTGTGGGGGGGGGGGGGGGGGGGGACGTCGAACTTACGCAGTGGTCACATTAATGTAACTGCAGCGTTGCAGAAAGAGCACATGAAAGCTGACTGAAACCGGCAATAAAACAGTACACATTGAGTGGAACATGTGTCACAAGGCTAGCCTGGACGTCTACGATGTCTGTATCTATTGCCTTAAACCATGTGATCACACCTTGTGAGATTATTACCAGTTACTAATGCGAAATAATTTGAATGAAGATAAATATCAGATCTGAGTCCAGCATCGTAGTCGATTGCTGCTGTTGGCCATCTCAGTCTCTGGTGCCTTAGTGACAGGACGACTCAGCAAAAGCGTGCTTATAATCGGTCATGTTGTAGTAACAGCGACATTTGTGCTTAACCAGTAGACTGCCAGAAAGTGTGCTTAAAACAGCCAGCAGTGTAAGGATTTCGTTTGATGCTTTACTGAACATGCTTTCCGAAATTTATGTTGAGAACGAATATATTAGGGTCGCGTCGTAATCTCCAGGTAACATAAGAACCCACGCTTTCAGTTAACGCATTGGAGGTTACTGACAACCATAAGCCTGCCTTAGTGTCAGTGACTACTGCCGTTGAAAGGAACATGTTAACAAATGTAGGAAAATAAACAGATCGGCAAATACAACGAGAAACAGTTTGATGACTAATCGAACAGCCAACGTTAAAAATTCGTCTCTGTAACTGCAAACACGGATGATCAATGCCAACAGTTCAAGAGTTTAGTACAACACGTTTTAGATATGCATGTATCGATATAAGGCGACGGATGTGAACGACCCGCTGTGATTAAATATCCAATCTGCAAAGTTAATATGAAAGTGCAGCATATATTTAAGATCTTACTGAAGTTATTTTGACGCACGAACTCTGAACGAAGTCAAAATCAGCATAAGGAAAGCAATACGAAAAGTGTTCAATATATTTGAAAGCAAGGTTGTGCCTTATGGAATTGACGAAAAATCGTAGGAAATTTTGATCTTAGTAGAAGTAAGCAAACAGGTAAAATGAAATGATCGTGTGGCATTGATGGCCGGGAGGCTCCTTTTAAAGAAGTTCGGTCGCCGGGTTTAAGTCTTATTGCAGGTGACACAGCATTGGGCGACTTGCGCGTCGGTAATGATGAGGACGAGGACAACCCAACACACAGTCCACGAGCGGAGAAAATCTCCAACCCGGTCGGGAATCGAACCCGCGCCCGCTGCACGTTACCAGTCAGCTAAGCAGGCGGACAGCAAACAGATTAGTCATCTTTACGGCCGTTATTGATCATACTGAAACCAATACAGGACGACACAAGAAGACTGAAATGCTGAATTTTGTCTTCCGAAACTGCGTTCTCGGTGAAGATTATGGTATTTATTCGCCTTCCAATTGTTTGAACGGTGCCGACTTGGTAAGTATAGATATTAGTAATTGATAAGCGAATTTAAAAAAGATCAACAATACTGGGTAGACCACTGGACCTGTTGAGATAATCCGTGCAGTTGGACGTAAGTAAGAAGAAGAAACTTGCTGCCCACGTAGCAAGTTAGTAAGACACAGTCGTGCTACACCGTTTGAAAAAAGCACACGTGACTTATGTTTTCAAAAAACATTGTCGCATTGAAGCGCATACCCACATACCTATACCAGAGGGCGCACCCAGCTAGCATCCAAGGAAGGGCAAATGCTTCTTCAGTGTGTAATTGGCTTGCAGCGTCACCCACGGGCATCTTCTTGCGTCGTTACTGTTTCCAATACGGGTTGTCCCAGGAGGAATGATCAATATTCAGGGATACGATAGGAACGATCATTCGAAGCAAAAAGGTCTCAAAAAATGAACATCTCAAGAACTGTGAGCGTTCGTCAATCTTCGCTATTGTGCTAATAGCTCTTAAAAAGTACACATTTTAGAGCCTTTGTCTACTAGACATGTTTTTCTTATTTTGGTCCATATTATATCTTCCCAAATTGTGGAAAGCAAAAAGAGCTTGCAGGAGAAGAGATCTATTTCACAGTATTGAAGACGTAGTGCTCATAACTCTTCAGGTATGCATTTCAGACTCCTTGTTTACTAGATTTTTTTTTTTGCTTCGGATGATCGCTCCCGCCATACTCCTGAATATTGAACGTAACTCCGGGGACAACCCACAGTTTGGTAGATAACTTGCAAAACTTCAGGAGACTGATGGCGGATGATGGTTTGTATGTAGTATGTAGGGAAACTGCAACGCCCGAACAGTGTAGCAAAATGCAAAAGGACGTACGAGGATCGACACTTGGAGCGGAAACTATCATCTAACCCTCAACAAACACAAATAGAAACATTGCTCCAAAATCGATAGAAAGGCCCAATGTTGTGTGATTAATAACTGAAAACAGTCGAAGCTATAAACATTCCGAGCGATTTACAAATGAAATAGCAACATAAAACTAGCTTCAAGGAAGACAGGTTCCATACTGATTCATTGAAAAACTACTTTGCAATTGGAGAACGAAAATAGTAGTTGCTAGTCTGTAATTCTTGATGAATGGATAGGATGTTTTTTCTTTAGTTTCTTGATGGGGACTACTTGCATTCTGATTCGCGTCTAATTTGCCAACGCTGCGTCCAAAGCTAGGCTATCAAGCAAAAAAAGACGTACACACTATCAGATTTTTTGTTCACACACTGTCTAAATACAATATGTGGAGCTCGTTTCCAAAGCGTACTAAATACAACTGGACAGATGTTTGAGTAGAGCAGAAAAATTCCATGTACCCACAATAGTTCTCGTATGTAAACTACAGCTGATATACAGTTTGTCAGGGACTCAATGACAGTTTTCTTTACAAAACAAGTATCAATGACATGACTTTTTTTTAAGGTATTCCTCATTATTATTGTACAATTATCAGCAACGTAAGCTAGGATTTGGTACTTTTGTAATGCAAATTATTTTAAAATTATACTTGATTAACAAATAAAGCTCTCCTCGCAAAGTAAATTCCACATCGTAAGTATGGTTAATTCTGGAGGCAAGTATTTTCTTAGTGGTGTCTCTTTTTCTCCCCCAGTGCTGTTCTCTGCATTATAATTACAGCGTGTAGTTACATCACCACCAAACCCTGCAGCTTCTCTTGTTTCAGAAACTGCTGAGAGACTATTCATTTTGTCATCAGCTGCATGCTCAACCCCCCCCCACCCCCCCACCCCGAACCCACCCCCACCTCGCAACGTTAAAAATACTTAGGAATGTAAATTTACAAACAGGGATCTTCCCCTGAAGAGCAGTTTGTATCCTGTAGTTTATAGTTTCCTTTTTGATTGAACATTTTTTCATACCTTGAACGTTCTTTAACATCTTCATTAGGCGTTCTTCTTTCAGGATAGTTCAAAACAATATTATCTTAAAAAATTTCTCTGCCTTACAGGATCCGTAATGTTTCAGTATCTGTTAATTTCACGTATCATGTCACCTTCTGACATGCATAAGGCTTTGCAAAAGCTATCATTACGTTTACTCGTGATTTGAAGTTTTGTACTTGCAGGAGCATTATGTTTTACGCGTTTCGAAACACTTCGCTTCCAGATATTTTACGTTTCCTAGGGTTTTCTGTAAATTCAGGCATATCGGCATATTCATTGGCTTTTCAGAATTCATTCCAAGTCTTCACCATAATCAAACACACAAGAATATTACACGAAATAACACAATAACAAACTGAAGTTGGCGGATTGCGTTTGTGACGTCACAACATTCAACAAGATTATTGCAGGAGGATTTGCTACTTCTTGCTTGCTACGAAAGTTCAGAGAGATTTGGAATGTTTTGGTGTAAAATGCTGGATTTGACTGTGTAAGACATTTGGTACTTGTCGCAAGAAAATATTTACTTGTTAGATCCGACAAGATATTATGTAGGGCCTGCAATTCCTAAATCATTTTTTTTTTAATTTTATGGAATCGGTACTTTTGGAAACGAGCTCCACGTATGTCACTTTCAAACAAATCAAGCCTGCCCAACACGCCACAATTGCACGTCTGTGTTCCTATCCTGTTAATTCTACTCCTATGCACAGAATGTGAACTATGTTGTTGTTGTTGTTGTTGTTGTTGTTGTTGTTGTTGTGGTTTTCAGTCCTGAGACTGGTTTGATGCAGCTCTCCATGCTACTCTATCCTGTGCAAGCTTCTTCATCTCCCAGTACCTACTGCAACCTACATCCTTCTGAATCTGCTTATTGTATTCATCTCTTGGTCTCCCTCTACGATTTTTACCCTCCACGCTGCCCTCCAATACTAAATTGGTGATCCCTTGATGCCTCAGAACATGTCCTACCAACCGATTCCTTCTTCTGGTCAAGTTGTGCCACAAACTTCTCTTCTCCCCAATCCTATTCAATACTTCATCATTGGTTATGTGGTCTATCCATCTAATCTTCAGCATTCTTCTGTAGCACCACATTTCGAAAGCTTCTATTCTCTTCTTGTCCAAACTATTTATCGTCCATGTTTCATTTCCATACATGACTACACTCCACACAAATACTTTCAGAAATGTCCTCCTAACACTTAAATCTATACTCGATGTTAACAAATTTCTCTTCTTCAGAAACGCTTTCCTTGCCATTGCCAGTCTACATTTTATATCCTCTCTACTTTGACCATCATCAGTTTTTTTGCTCCCCAAATAGCAAAACTCCTTTACTACTTCAAGTGTCTCATTTCCTAATCTAATTCCCTCATCATCACCCGACTTAATTGTACTACATTCCATTATCCTCGTTTTGCTTTTGTTGATGTTCATCTTATATCCTCCTTTCAAGACGGTATCCATTCCGTTCAACTGCTCTTCCAAGTCCTTTGCTGTCTCTGACAGAATTACGATGTTATCTGCGAACCTCAAAGTTTTTATTTTAATACCTACTCCAAATTTTTCTTTTGTTTCCTTTACTGCTTGCTCAATATACAGATTGAATAACATCGGGGAGAGACTACAACCCTGTCTCACTCCCTTCCCAACCACTGCTTCCCTTTCATGTCCCTCCACTCTTATAACTGCCACTGGTTTCTGTACAAATTGTAAATAGCCTTTCGCTCCCTGTATTTTACCCCTGCCACCTTCAGAATTTGAAAGATAGTATTCCAGTCAACATTGTCTCAAAGTCTACAAATGCTAGAAACGTAGGTTTGCCTTTCCTTAATCTTTCTTCTAAGATAAGTCGTAAGGTCAGTATTGCCTCACGTGTTCCAACATTTCTACGGAATCCAAACTGATCTTCCCCGAGGTCGGCTTCTACTAGTTTTTCCATTCGTCTGTAAAGAATTCGAGTTAGTATTTTGCAGCTATGGCTTATTAAACTTATTGTTCGGTAATTTCCACATCTGTCAACACCTGCTTTCTTTGGGATTGGAATTATTATATTCTTCTTGACGTCTGAGGGTATTTCGCCTGTCTCATACATCTTGCTCACCAGATGGTAGAATTTTCTCAAGACTGGCTGTCTCAAGGTCGTCAGTAGATCCAATGGAATGTTGTCTACTCCGGGGGCCTTGTTTCGACTCAGGTCTTTCAGTACTCTGTCAAACTCTTCACGCAGTATCGTATCTCCCATTTTATCTTCATCTACATCCTCTTCCATTTCCATAATATTGTCCTCAAGTACATCGCCCTTGTATAGACCCTCTATATACTCCTTCCACCTTTCTGCTTTCCCTTCTTTGCTTAGAACTGGGTTTCCATCTGAGCTCTTGATGTTCATACAAGTGGTTCTCTTATCTCCAAAGGTCTCTTTAATTTTCCTGTAGGTAGTATCTATCTTACCCTTAGTGAAATAAGCCTCTACATCCTTACATTTGTCCTCTAGCCATCCCTGCTTAGCCATTTTGCACTTCCTGTCGATCTCATTTTTGAGACGTTTGTATTCCTTTTTGCTTGCTTCATTTACTGCATTTTTATACTTTCTCCTTTCATTAATTAAATTCAGTATTTGTTCTGTTACCCAAGGATTTCTACTAGCCCTCGTCTTTTTACCTACTTGATCCTCTGCTGCCTTCACTACTTCATCCCTCAAAGCTACCCATTCTTCTTCTACGTATTTCTTTCCCCCATTCCTGTCAATTGCTCCCTTATGCTCTTCCTGAAACTCTGTAAAACCTCTTGTTCTTTTAGTTTATCCATGTCCCATATCCTTAAATTCCCACCTTTTTGCAGTTTCTTCAGTTTTAATCTACATGTAAACTATATATCCTGTAAAAAAAAAAAAAAAAAAAAAAAAAAAAAAAAAAAAAAAAAAGTTATCGCTTCGGAAGGGTTTATAAAATTTTGTTCCGATCTTTCCCGAACCATAGGAGAAAACCCACGAACCCACCTGCTATGGTTGTCGCGTCCCAGCCACGTTTTCATTCAAAAAGCATCAATTCCTCTATTTGTTAGTACTGTCTTGTATTTTTGCTAGATTGCCTCTGCACGCGCGAAGACGAGCTCCTGGATGTACCTTATGTCTATGGGGCAAATGACTAAGACCAAGAGTTTCTCCATAGGCTGTGTGTTAAAAGCATGCATGTTTGGAGGCGACACAATTTGTCTGCAACGTGCGCATTTCGTAATTTTTACACTGAACACACTCCTTGTATAGCTGACTCTTCCTGTCCAAATGGCATGACAATCGGCGGTCGTTTTCATCATTTTGGTAGACCCGTGTCTCCTTAAACCATGCGAAACATCCAATTTTTTGTCAGGAATGTCGTCTACATATCTGTATGTCTCGCTTATACAAATGAGGAAGTCGTCCGTCCTACTTCAAGGTAGAATATCTATTCACCTTACGTTTAAGAGAATATTTTGTTCTCTACATTGCCGGTGAAAATTGCAACACCCTCAAGGACAAGGTCATTTTATTTGCAAGCGAGGTGACAGATACTTCATCATTGTAGCAATATAGGATAACAAATTCAGACAAAGTGAAGCAACACGTCACAGTAAAGGGTGCCCAAACAATCGCATCATACACGGCGTATCCCTCTGTGGTGACAATGCGGGGGTGTAACCTGCAACCAAGCGACCAGAAAGTTGCCGAATGGCATTCTGCGACAGACTGTCACAAGCGTCTTGCCTTTTGTTACAATTCGGCAATGGTTATTGCAAGTCTTGGAGAACGAGTAAGTTCCCGCTTCGCCGTTCCCGTTGTGTTTACAACCGGCGAGGAATCTGGTGATTTTGGTGGCCAAGGCAGTTATTGTACACCAAGAAGAGACGTTGAGTCGCAGTGACTGTATCTGGACGTGCCTTGCCCTGCTGAAAAAGCGTATCACCTTCCTGTCGAAGAAATGACAGTAGCCCGGGAATAGCAGCCTTTGCATTATAGCGTGCTCAGGTTACTTTACCCTACAGAGAAACCAAATGTGGCGACGAGTTGTAACTGATGCGCACCCCCCCTCCTCCCCTCCCCTCCCCTCCCCTCCCCGCAAACCGACAAGCCTGGGATGGGAAGTATATGTTGGCGAATGCGTTCTGGAATAGGCATACCATATACGTGTACGTCACTCACACGGACAGAACGTATTCTCATCACGAAGACAACAGAGCGCCATTCCACTTTCCAGTCAACTCTTTCACGACGCCAGAGTAGCTGTTCTAGTCGTGTCAGTGGTAGCCTCGTCAGAGACATACGTGATTTTAATCCTGCTGCAAGTAGTAAAGACAGAGAAGGTGCAACATGCACCGGATTTCGTTTCTGGATGATATTCGGTCGGCCACTGTTGCTCGCACAACGCCTCACCTTGACACGCGGCTGTTCTACATGGACGTTCACAACGTGATCTATAGACGTGGGAATGATCCCCAGAGCACTGCTGAAAGCAGCGACACATCAGCGATACATAATGCCCAACACGATCCATCCAGCTTTCCGCAGGCCCAATATGCGACCCCGTTGAATTGGCTGAAGCTGTTCAACAGGAGTACGAATTCATCGGTGGGGCGTAGTTGTACGCTAGAATAAAATCAGCACAGGTGTTGCCCGCAGAGCCAAAACAGAGGGCGTTCAGACAGGCCTCCTGAGCGCCATCCGATCGCCGACCACTGTGACTAGTGAGTCTCTAACACTGCAACTCGTAAGTATGCACATATTCTACCCTGGTGCCACTTGAGGTTTTGTTTTTCCGGCAGTGTTTTTGCAGATACTGTAAGCTTTCACTGTGAAACCATGTTTCGATCGTCTTGGGTTCGTTACTCGTGAGTCTCCAGCTTTTCCCTGGAGTTTTGGGGTATAAGTCATTAAGGTACCATCAGCATATAAAATGACACCATCAGTTATTTTCTTCTAGTTACCTTGACAGAGATTCGATTGTGCTCTGTGGAGTGTTTTGTGGTCTGTGGAGTGTTTTGTGGTCTGTGGAGTGTTTTGTGGTCTGTGGAGAGTTTTGTGGTCTGTGGAGTGTTTTGTGGTCTGTGGAGTGTTTTGTGGTCTGTGGAGTGTTTTGTGGTCTGTGGAGTGTTTTGTGGTCTGTGGAGTGTTTTGTGGTCTGTGGAGTGTTTTGTGGTCTGTGGAGTGTTTTGTGGTCTGTGGAGTGTTTTTCATCAGTGTTAGTTTCCTTCTGCAGTCATCCTCCAGTAATTACTGCCTTACACTAATACATGAAAGTGTTGTGCTGGTATCTAGAAACGTCCATTTCGCTAAGCCGTGGAAAGAAGATAGGCATTACAAATTATCCAGTGCTCCGGCCATACCTACCATTCCCAACTGTATGCCTTCAAGTTGACAATAACCGTCATAGCAAGATTGGTTGCATCCTTTATTTCTTCCACATTGGCACTACTTTATTACTTTTCCTAAAATTCTTATTAAGCAGATAGATGTGTTGACATAAGTCAGCGTATCAGCGTATAATTCATGCATCACCTGGCGTAGCGGCATGAGTACAGAACCGTCATCAAAAGCCGTGGGGACGAGACCCACTGCGATTACTTTTATTTTACACGTCTAGTTCCGAAGGACCAAATTGTAAAATTGTCTACTTGTAGGTTACAATTTCCTGAAACATAATTAATATTAATGTAATATACATCGCAAAATATAAAATGAACGATTAAAATATGATTTTTGTAAAAAAAGAAATATGATTTGTAGACAAATCGCTTTATACATTATACTAAGTCCTTATGTCCTCTACAGTGTACACTCGAATTCCAATAAATTTTTAAAATACAACTGTAAAATTATTATTTTAAATAATTATTCTCTGACTATTCATTTACATTATCCCATATCAATTATATTGTTTAAAATAGAATAAAGTAGTGATAAAACACTTAAAGAGCCTCTCCTCTGAAAACGCGCTTTCTTCTGTGAGCCATTTTCTAATTCAACACGACGACGACGAACTACTGTTCCATGAGGTGCTGACATCTTTGAGCTTCCTTGATAAAAACTTTCCAGTGTTGCCAACATGATCAGAGCTCAGAGAAAAAATTTCAAATAATGCTATGTGTGATGTCCCCCATAGGGGACACCAGGACTGAGGAGGATAAGGAACAGAAGTAATTGTGAAAAGACAGAATATGAATAAAGTAAACCACTCGTTCACAGTGCAATATACTGTAACCCTTTCTGGAAAATTATTACCAACGCTTACATTTGTTAGCGGGAGAGTACTGGCTCATCTGGACCAAGGATTCAATAAACGGTGGATGAGCACGCGACAAAATATAAGAATGTCGTCATTATCTCATAAAAATCTGGGAGACTTACAATAGGCTTATACAAAAATTTTTTCACTGGTGTAATGAGTCCGCAGTTCGTGGTCTAGTGGCTAGCATTGCTGTGCATCCTCTGGATCACGGGGCCCGGGTTCGATTCCCGGGCTTGTTGGGGATTTTCTCTGCCTGGGGGCTGGGTGTTGGTGTTGTCCTCATCATCATTCGTGACAGTGGCTAGAATGGACTGTGTGAATCGGGCTATGTAAAAATTGGGACTTCGTACAGGCGCCGATGCCGCGCAGTTGAGCGTCCAACAAACCAAACATCACCACCACTGGTGTCATGAAGTCCAAAGAGCCGGAGAACGCATTTCTTCTTTTAACTGAATTGTAGGAAGTACAAATAAATCCACAGTTATACGCAAATTCACTTCGCTAGTGCAACACTGCAATGTCTTTTTTTATCGTTAGGTAAAGAATTTCACCAAAAAGCCTCCAAATTGCCTTTAAACCACAACTAGAAAAGGCCGCATCAGGATACATTCCACTGGACATCACCAGCTATCCTCGGCAATATTTGGCGAAATGACGCGTTATGCTTGGTTTGCTGCCAAACAGTGCTATGAAAGAGAACCTTTTAGGTATGCAAAGAACGTTTGCTTTTCTATAAAAACTCTATAACAGCCGTGTAACTGTGCAAATGCGGCGTTTTAAATTGTGCAAGTATCTAATTTTGTATCCAAAGTGCTGGTGTACACCTTACAATCGCTTCCTGGAAATTTGTAATACCAAATTGTCCTTTGCCTTTCCTTTACGTGACTTAGAAAAATGTTGATAAATACACTATATTGAGCACTTTTTTAGTTTACTTACAATGTAAATAACGCAAAAACTGAAAACAGAAAAATGCAATTTCATCGAGACTCGACCTCCACCACCTTCTGATTACTGTTACGTACTCATTCCGCTGGGCCAACCGCTGCCTGGAGAACATACTAACTTAATGGCTCATGTCGCGCTCGATTCGCAGAGAGGATGTATGTTTTTTTTTTCTAAACGCTTGGCCATCTGGCGCTCCCACTTGTATCGCTTTCAGTTCTGGCCAAGTCCAGCACTACCATAAATTTGGGCGAAATCGGTGACGACGTGTAGGTGCCGTCCCCTTTTTAGTACATGCTGATATAATTGTTCAGTTTTTTATGGAAGATGAATAAATTTTTGTCCTGTTGTTTTGCAGCAAAATATCTTGTAGTCGTCGCACTGTTACGGTTTTCCACAACTCAGCACTCCGCGCGTTTTAGGGAACTGTGTGAACTCTTTGGTTATTGTTGGGGGCCAGCATACCGTGCGACTTACGCTCGTCTTTCCTTAAATACAACTGTTTTATACAGAGAGTCCAAAAAATATCTTTTAGAAAACAAAGTATGTGTAACATGAAAAGAAATGTATTCAAAATCTAAAAAGCTAGTCATATAAGAACAACCTCGGTAGGTCACTTTTGTTGAAAAGCAAGGAAAGAAATATGTCCAAATAGACAGCAAGTTTAACAAAATAGAAAATGTAATACAAGAGGTAGTTCATAAAGTATTCGCCCACCATCTGAACACGCCGAACTTTTGCGAGCAGTAATTAAACTACAACGCTGACTAGAGTCAACCGTGCGCTGCCCCACTCTGTCGCCTGTTGTGTTTCTGAGCGCCATAGTTCGTAAGGGTAATGAGACGATGCTGATCCAAAGGAAACTTATTCTGCGCTTACACAATGAGTGCAAATCTTCTCCCGAGATTACTTAAGTAGTCGGTAGACCCAGATCGACGGTTTGCGCGACAAAATCATTAAGAAACCAACCACGTACTGAACGCCCTCACACTCTTGACAGATCCAGACGTGAGATTTATCATGAGGGAAATGAAGAAGAAACATGAAATCAGCGCTCCTAAGTTGGCTGGGGAGTTAGTCTAGGGGAAAGAAAGTATGTGCCAACACAATCACAAATACCTTCAAAACGTAAGGGTGTCACGGACGGGTAGCGCGCAAGAAATTTTGGGTCAGTGAACAGAATCGAAAGAAACGTTTTCGTTGTGCGATAGAACATCGATTCAAAAAGGAAGACTTCTTGAATAGAGTAATATTTTCTGATGAGAGTAAATATATAACGTATTCGGGTCGGATGGCAGGCGAATGGTGTGGCGTAAGAAGAATGCGGAGATATTGCCACGCAATCTTGTGCCAACGGCTAAATACAGTGGTATCTCCCTGATGGTGTGCGGCTGTATGAGTGCTGCAGGTGCTGGAAAATTACATCTCGTAGAAGGTACAATGGATCACCATATATCAACATTTTAAAGGACAGTCTGAATCCTACCGCCGAAAAATTAGGTCTGCAAGGAAATTATAACAAGATAACGACCCAAAGCATACGGCTCTAAATGGAAGATTGTGGCTCCTGTAAAATACCCTAAAACGACTTAAAACTCCTCCTCAGAGCCCAGAAATTAATCCTACTGAATGCCTTTGGAAAGTACTAGAAGACAGTATCAGGATAAGACACATTTCTAACAAGAAAGACCTAAAAGAAGCACGTAAAGAGGAATGGGACAAAATTCCAGCCTCACTGACGGCAAACTTGGTCAAGTCATTTCCCAGACGACTACAATCAGTAATAGTTGCAAAGGGAAACCCCACTAAATATTAATTTTTGTAATTGAAATCATATTTTCTGATTGTAAATTTAAAAAAAAATGAGTGGACGAATACTTTTTGAAGTAGCCCTTGAATAAATTTTCCTCTTTATCAAATTTGTCATCGCTATGGATGTATGTATTTCCTTGTCCATAAAAAAAAGACTTGGTTCGTTGCATATGACTGGATGTTCACATTTTGTGTTCGCTTCCTTTCACGTGACATATAGGTATTTTTTTAAAATTAAAACTAGATACTTTTCGGACTCACTGTACGTCGTTGCAATGGGAAGGCTTCTGTTAAAATCGTGATTCCTGGGGACATCATGTGTACCTTCGTTCACCTGTTGAAAATGACTTACTAAACCCCCAATATAAAATGAATTATGCCTCATTACAGTGGATGCTAACCGTTGCGAACGAATTATCTGAGCGCGTAGAACCGTATTATGTGAACAAATATTTGGCAGGTATAGGCTGCTGATTTCGTGAAGGAACTATCGTAAACTGTAAAAAATATTGTACAGACCAATGTATTTGCTAAACACATTGAGTAAAGTAGAATAAAAAAAGTCGACTGTCGGCTAGCAACGAAAAGAAAGCTAACAGGACTTGTGTTAGAGACATGGCGTCCCACGATACATGGCCCTGTTTCAAGTAGTGCTGTACAGATAGGGTGGTGAACTCAACGGGCCTTCAAACGTCATTTACGAAAGAAATCACGAAAGGGTGAGCCAATACTCACAAAAGCCATTCCCCGAATTGCTGCAGGATATTTATGTTGCAGTGCAGATAACCCAACTATCATTGTCAAAGAAAGGACTTGGTACGCATTAGTGTTACGGCAATAAATCCAGAGTGGCGGCTAATAGCACTGTCTGTGTGCTGCTCAACATTGTAAAGATCATAAGGGCCAGATACACAAGTTAAACTAAGCGCACAACTTCATTGTTTATGGAGGAAAATGTTCAATATGTACATTATAATGTATTCAAAAGTGACAGTATGTACATAACAATAAACATTTGTTCAAAACCGTCTCGTCTTATCACAGACAAATCAATATTGCGTTTACGAGGTTCGATCGACATGTCAATAGGGTGACTCCGTGGATGATAATACACATTTTCAGGAGTGCTGGAGAAGGGTGCATGTATCAATTTGGGGCAAGGGATCTCGTTCCGCAAACGATCCGTATCGGAAGTTGTAAGTGAAAATCGTTCTGATACCCCTCCGACAGTGAATACCGCTACCGGTACTATTGTCAAGTTTGTAGGGTAGGTAACTTTCAGGGGACTAAAACAAAAAAAATCTCTAGTAAACAAGGGCGCTAAAATGTATACTCTACGAGCCATGCGCACTTGTTCTTAGATACTATAAAGCACAGCTATCCTACCGCAAGCACTTTGGTTTCCATGTTTTTGGAGCTAGCAGTGTAAACAAAAAAAGTCCAATAAATATGGGCTCTAAAATGTATATCATAAGGAGTTGTGACTACTTGTTCAGTATTCGAAGTAGCGAAGATGAACAAGTGTTCATAGATGTACGATCTGTACTATGAAGAGCCAAAGAAACTGATACGCCTACCTAATATCCTGCAGTGCCCCCGTAAGCACGAAGAAGCGCCGCAACACAACATGGCATGGACTCGATTAATTTCTGAATTAGTGTTTGAGAGTATCGACACCATGAACCCTGCAGGGCTGTCTATACATCCGTAAAAGTACGTGGGGGAGGAGACCTCTTCTGAATGGAATGTTGCAAGGCATCCCACGTATGCTCAATGTTCATGTCCGGGAGGTTTGGTGGGCAACAGAAGTGTTTGAACTCAAAAGAGTGTACCTGGAGCCACTCTGTAGCAATTCTGGACGTGTGGAGTGTTGCATTGTCCTGCTGGAATCGCCTAAGTCTGTCGAAATGCACAATGGACATGAATGGATGCATGTGATCAGACTGGATGCTGACATACATGTCACCTGTCAGAGTTGTATCTAGACGTATTAGAAGTCTAATATTACTCCAACCGCACACGCCCCACATCATTATAGAGCCTTCACCAGCTTAAACAGTCCCTAGCTGACACGCAGGGTCCATGGATCCGTACGGTTGTCTGCATACCCGTACTTGTCCATCCGCTCGATACAATTTGAAACGAGACTAGTCCGACCAGGCAACATGTTTCCAGTAATCAACAGTCCACTGTCGGTGGACGCGAGGCGTAAAGCTTAGTGTTGCGCAGTCATCAACGATACACGAGTGGGCCTTCGTCTCCGAAAGCCCGTATCGATGATGTTTCGTTGAATGGTTCGCACGCTGACACTTGTTGATGGCCCAGCATTGAAACCTGCAGCAATTTGCAGAAGAGTTACGTTTCTGTCACGTTGAACGATTCTCTTCAATCGTCGTTGGTCCGATTCTTGCAGGATTTTTTACCGGCCGCAGCGATCTCGGAGAGTTGATGTTTTACCGGATTCCTGATATTCACGGCATACTTGTGAAATGGTCGTACGGGAAAATCCCCTCTTCATCGCTACCTCGGAGATGCTGTATCCCATCACTCGTGCGCCGACTATAACACCACGTTCAAACTCTAAATCTTGATAACTTGCCATTGTAATAACACTAACCGATCTAACAAGTGCGCCAGACACTTGTCTTATATAGGCGTTGCTGACCGCAGCGCAGTTTTCTGTCTGTTGCGTATATCTATGCCTATACCAGTTTCTTTGGCGCTTCACTGCATTTCAGAGCGCATGTTTATCAGACGTTTATCCTTGTTTTGGCCCATTATACCAGCACTGAAAGTTACCTACACTACAATCATAGTAACAACAGTGCTGTACATGTGTCACAACGATTTTCGCTTATAACTTTAGACTCGTTCGTTTCCGGACCAGGATCCCTTTCCTCAAATTGATACATTCAGCCTTCTCAATCAACCCTAAAAAATTTTTATCATCATCATGGAAACACCCTGTATTGCGAAGCAATTCCCAGGCGTACGGGACAGCCGTCAAACACTTGCTTAAAGTAAAGTGAGGAGTACTTCTGAGACAAACTACGATCTTTAAAACAGCGCAGCACAGTTCGTCTGCTTGCAGTCCTCTGTCTGAATCCAGTAAATTGCAAATAAAAAGACATGCATCCTTTATCCACTAACAAAATTTATATCTAGTGTAGGACATTGTAGGATAAAGAAGAAGAAACAAGAATGCGCTAAAGATTTGGATTATCAGTTAATTGTAGCGTCTCGTAAACACTGGAAACTGGCAGGAGCATTCATCTGCTGTAGTGGACGGAATGTGTTCGGTGTTCAGCCGGATTGACGATTCATGTTTTGTATAAATTCATTGTCTTTGTTATATGAGCTCCCCGCCTAGAGTTAATCCAGATTGTGGATGCATTTATGTAACATTGTTTCAGGGCTGGAGCATGTACAAACCTATAAGCAAAGCAGCAGTGCTCACGCACCTGCAAATCTGACAGCACACAAAGCTGAAAGTTGCAGCAAAGTATTGAGGAATCCTTTTCAAAGCATTCGAGGAAGCTTCAAAACTCCGGTGCAAGAAGCCAGTGTTGCAATGAATAATTCTCGGTAATATTTGCACCCAGTAAAAATTGTGTTTGTAAAACCGAACATACAAGTAAGGGCGAACGTTGACATAAGAATTAAAATACTAATACAAATAAAAGGAATTGCATTTGTTTGGAAGTGGAATAACAGAGAGTAACATAAGTACAATGGATATTAAAAGAATTGCAATGACCAAATAAGCCTTAAGAAATAAGTCGTGTATTAACAAACAACCACTTTAATAGAAAAAAAAGAAAATGGTTATCAAGACACTTATTTGGAGCATTTTAAGGTGTAATTGTGAAGGATAGCCTCAGGGAAACAGGAAAAAAATGCTGTGGAGATGTAGATACGGAGAAGCAGCACAAAAGCATCCTCGATTGAAAGAAAATACAATAAACAAATATTTAAAAAAAATTTAAAGATGAAAAGACATTAACATGATACAGAAAAGATAAACTAAATTGATTGGACGCCTTAGAAGTAAAAATCCTGGGAAAAACGAATATACAGGTGCAGAACATTCGTATTACAAAGTGTTAACAGTGGAATGAATTGGAGCAACTACAACCTAATGGTACAGATGGCAAGAGACAGAGACAGATGGCTGCATCAACAAGGCGTTTCTTTTAGCCTCTAATGATATGGAAGAGATAAAGCTGTCGTTGACCAGAAGACTGATTTCAGCACTTCAGTGCTTTGTTATGAATAGACCTATTGGAAGTGGTATGCCATTGTCTTCCTCCGACCTTTGCACTGACTTACCCAGAATTATAGGTGGACCTAAACGTGTTTCCTAAATTACGGTACAACTGGGCATTATTCGTATGAACAAAAGTTGCCAGAGACATATATGGAAAGAGAGAAGGAATGTAGTATTGATTACTAACTTTGCAACGCGGAAAACTGAATTACAGATTAGAAAGCGCAAAGGTACATCTCTGGCTGCCTGGCCCGGTCGTCTTGCGCTAGCGTGGTATGCAATAACTTGTCGAGAGTACCCGGACACCAGTTAGTGACATCTTTTACCTTTGACAGATCGAACTCTCTTGGTATGCTTTCAGTGAGGTACCTGAATGTCTGTGGAGGAATGATAACCCATTCTTCCTCGCAAGCGAGAAGATAGTGCTGTCATGTTGGACACTGGGGTGTGGAGTAAACATGACGTTCTAACTCTTCCCAGTGGTGTTCCATGGGGTCCAGATCGGAATTCTGGGCAGGCCCGTCCATTTAAAAAATGTGTCCACAAACCATAGCCTCCCAAATGATACTCTGACAGGGTGCATTCTTATGCTGATACAGACATCGTCTCCGAAATGCTCCTCCACAGTACGCAGTACATAATGCACTAAAATGTGTTAATATCCTTCCACGTTTAGCATTTCCTTAAGCGGAGTAAGGGGAACACGCACTGACCACGAAAAAACCACCATCCCGAAACACCATCTCCGTACTTCCCAGTTGACTGTATAGATGTTGGCACTACTCATGTTAGGAGGTAACATTTTCCTGGCATTCAACAGACACAAACCCTTCCATCGGATTATTCCAAATCAGTCGTTTGCAGTCTTCTGCCGTCCTATGGCGCCGCCCGGACACCATCTCAAGTGTCAGCATTGACTACAGAAATGTGTGTGTTACGAAGAGCGGCTCGACCATTGCACCCAGTTCTAATTCCCTGCCCGCAGTCATTGTGCTCGCTGGACTGCTGTTAACATTTTGGAACTCAAGAGTGATTCCTTCCGGCGATTTCATGCGATTTTTTTGGAACCACTCTCCGCAATACTCGCCAGTCGCCTTCAGGTATATGACACCTCTCTGGTCTTGGTTTAGCTGTGGTTGTTCCTTCGCTTTTAACTTCACAGTACGTCAGAAAAAGTCGACTTTGAGAGCTTGAGAAGGGTTGAAATGTCCGTGATGGACCCTAATGGGCAGCCCACGTTGAAAGTCACTGAGCTCTCCCGACTGATCCATTTTGTTGTTTGTGCTTATCTAGTGATGACACAACACTTCTCGCTTCCTCTTACACTGGGTCTGACTCTAGTAACATTTAGCGGTCAGTTACGGATTATGTAGCACGGTCGGGAGACTTCTTGTCAAATAGCGTATACGATGTTTTGGCGGCGTATCATCAGAGGAGGTGTTGTAGTTCCTGGTATAGTATCAGTAGATACTGTTGGGAACGGGTAATTGAATCTGAGCACGCGAAATGCGCGCCACCCTTAAGAGTGTGTGAGGCAGAGTTTGATGTGGACAACGTAGGTCTTGATAACAATGCACGACAGAATGGTACCCCCCGCCCGCGTTCAGAGATAAAGGTTTAAATGCGAACAGTAATGAGTGGTCGGAGACGCTTCCCTAGCAGCACCACGCACGTTTGTCAGATAGTGGCTAACCATTTTTTCATGGTTCTACCATACATCTGAAGTGTCGAAGAAGTGTCCTGATCCTTGAGCGTTAGACAGTCGAAGACACATTGGTCGGAGCAGAATAGTGTCCGAGCACGGTTGGCAGGAGTTGTTAATGCCCTTTTGCGTGCAGTTGGGGTGTGACGGATCTTGATGTGTGCAAGGAGGGCGAAAAGATGGGGTGCATATGACCTGTCGAAAGATTTCAACAGCATCAAAGTACATAATTATTGAGGGGAGAGAGAGAGAGAGAGAGAGAGAGAGAGAGAGAGAGAGAGAAATTTCTTCCTTGTCTCGAGCGTTCGTCCTTTCTTGTATAATACGCGACTGGGGCTCCTGGACCCTACAGTGATGTTATTCTTGATTTGCTACACCAAACGAGGTGGCGCTGTGGTAAGCCAGTGGCCGCTTTATTCGAGAGGACTGCTATTCAAATTTCTGTCCGGCCTTCTCGATTTCGATTTCGATTCTCTGTGGTTTCCTAATTTGATGCCAGAACGGTTCGTTTAAAAGGTAAGGCCCGATTTGCTTCCCCATCCTTTCGCCTCTAAGAGCTTGTGGCCCGTCGGTAGTGACCTGATCGTCGACGGGACGTTAAGCCCTAATCTTCCTTCCTTCCTTTCCAATCTGTTTCTTCGACGCTGCTATTGATCATGGCCGCTACTGGAGGCACTAGCAGCGGAGGAGACTCTGCTCGAATCGCGTTGCTGCTTGTGCGACTACGGAGGTAGAACATCTCGTGAGCCTGATCGCAAACCACCAAGTGCACTGCCAATTAGATTACATGCAGGTATGACAGCGTCAGAACTGTTTACTGCTTTGATTCCAGTCACCGAATCTGGTGGATTGTACTGCTGGTCTGCATCACGCGGTCTGTATTTCACAAGCCGTCCTAAATTTAGTCTATACTCTCCTTTTATTATTTTATCTGTTGTTCCTCACCAGTTGAGTAGTTCGTGTAAGTGAATTCCAACGTATTTAACTTGTGCTTGTAGGATGATTTATTACCCGCAGAGTAGAATTTTTAGTTGTGCTGTTCCTGTGCTTGCATTTTAATGAAATGTCGGGGTCGGAACAAAAAACTGGCGTTTTGTGAGGTTATCTCTTATCCTCCACTTACTTAGCCAACATTCCAGTCTCGTAGTCGTTGGCTTGTTAGTTAACTCTGTCACACGTCGTGGCGTAACACCAATATACAGTATAAACTGCGCAGAAGGCCATTGCCTCATTCCTCCATCGAGATCTAGGAATGTCAACTGTGTGTTGTTGTCGAGATGTGACTGCTTTCTGTGCTACCATTGCGTTTGTGCGAAACATCTCAACAGCTGATGATCGACTCGGACTTGTACTTTAGTGTCAAGGTGCGTACACGCTAGTCCTACGAAGACAAACGAACAGGAGTCAGTGGATTCGGCCGAACGTTGGTGGCCAACGCATTGACTTTCGGCCTGACGTGGGTTGGGACCAAGAGGTTAGACAATGTGGAATAGCAATTGGCTGTGATAACTTGACGAGGTTGCTCCAGTTTTATTGTTTGTTATAAAGCAGCGTTTTAATAACAGTTTCACCGGCCGGTATTATGAGAAAAGAAAAGGATTTGGCAGTTGTCGCATTTGTAGCATATATTTTACTGCAAGAAGCTGTTCATCAGAAAAAGAAGTCTAAGAAGAAACGACGCTGGTGTGATGAAACAAAATTTTCTGAGGTTAAAGCTGACGTATAATAAGGGCTAATTCACTTTTTTGCGAGTTAGATCTACAGATTTCGAATTATTATTGAATTGTGTAGGCTGTAAAATTCCATTTTCTTTTTCACATTGTACACTTTATTTTATAACAGCTTACTTATTTCCCTTGCTTTATTTGTGCAATCACATTTCGTAGGCTCCCATAAACATTCCCGCTCACGGCAAACTATCAGCTTTAATGCTGTCCCCGCATTCCTCTCAATACTTCAATATTTTTAGACACAAGAAATACATACCCGTTCAGGGGACACCGAAAATCGCTATTGAACCAGCAAACATTCGACTCGGCGTTCGCCTTAGGGGATTGGTCTCAAGACCCCTACACACCGCCAACGTTTTGACGTTGCTGCAAGCAAGACCAGCCGCTTCGTTGATTCCGACTTGCCTCCCGAACACACCAAGCAAATCTCGACCAGTGAAGCGGTTAGCTGTCGTTCGTCGGCCGTGTGTACCCGCATTCAGAGATAAGATTTGCTATTAACTGCATCATTTCGCATTAAAAGTTGAAGCGTTACATTTTAAAGAGTAGTCCAGCATGTCACATCTTATTTGAAAGCGCGTTCGATGTTGAAGAAGGGTGCTGTTGTTGCCATGCTTCTGTCGCTTTAATGATTGACTTTAGAACAGAGCTAAGCTGTTGAGGCACAACTCACGATCCACCCCTCACAACTTTGATTCTGCCAGTATCTCTTTCCTGCTGGCAGGAATGAAGCTGAGAGGGCGGGTCATAATTCGCTCTTGGATGGCTCAGTTGACCACGAAAGGCAAAGTTCCAAATCGGAATCTCAAGCTGGAACACAGTTTTTGTATTTAAAAGAAGTTTCAGAACAGGGCACACTCCACTGCAGCGTGTAACATTCATTCTGTCAATAGCATTTAATTGACTAACAGCTCAACATAGCAGTTGTCATCTCAGTGGTGGAAGGAAATCTTATCGTGGACATGCCGATTCTGATGAAGTAGGGGTCACAACCAGCCGTAGAACTGTTGGAAACAGCTGAGGCTATGTGGTGTACACTGTTTCATGGACTTGTCATTTCGGAACTCTTTCCATTACAACGTATATTTGGCGTACCAAGATTTCTCTCCATACCTGCCGTGTGTTATAGATGTGACTGCTCACCCGAGACATTTATTCTGAGGGCCGAATTGCACTGTCAGATATTTTTGATAAAACATTTTATAAAAACCAAAACTGCACTACAACACTTACAAAGGAAATGGAAATACCTTAATACCAAGATTTTGTAAACTGTCTTCTGTAAAAGACTTTTGCCAAACCTATTTGTGACAAATTCGCCTCAGACCGCGGGACAAATCCGAACTAGCGTAACCTAACCAAACCAACCTACCCTACCTATTAACTCTTCCTGATAGATGAAAGGTTGCCTCATCTGAGAATAAACATCTTTTCAGGAAGCTGGCATCCATATCAATACGCTGCAGCAAATTGCTGTCGGCGTGGTTTGTCGTTCAGCATTAGATGTTGCAGAATTTGCGCTTTGTAAGCACACATACGACGACGCTGGTGAACTACACGATTGATCGAGGTACATCAAGTTGCCTAGATGCTTGACGAATTGACTTATGTGGGCTTCTGAGAAACATTTGTCTGATTTCCACCACTGTCTCTTCTGAAAGTCCGTAATGCACCACCAGAACGTTTCAGAACACTTCATGTTGCCAGAAACGTCCTATACCATTCCTTAATTGTTTTCACATCAGGTGGATGACATTCATACACACGACGATAATTTCTTTGCAAAGTAATCAGCGATTTTGTTTCTGCAAACAACACTACTGCTTGCGCGCAGTACTGTGGAGTCGCCATTTTCACTTCATGCGACCATGCTGCAATACTTGGCACTTCTGACGCGGAAATATAAATTCTGCGATATTCTCTACAATGTGGTGCATTTTTCATTGTTGTATCTACTGTGGTTTTTCTCTCCTGGGTCCTTGAAATCTGGAAGGTTTGGGTGGGACACCCTGTATTCTAAGACCGATATTGTGTAACTACGAAAAGTTATTAGTTATTTCCAGTCGCCTAACCTCGACAAAGCGATCATATGCAGGTTACTGATTGACACTACGTGAAGTTCAAGGGTGGGTCTAACATACCGCTACCCTAAATTTTCAGCAGTCGCATAGTGCAAAACTTGGCAGCCTATTACCGTCTTACCAATGTACTTGACGGCACGTAGCCCTCTCTTAATTTTTATGGACTGCTACTAAACCGTGATTTGTAGATGGTTGATTGACTGAAACTAGTTGTCTGGAAACAAATATTCATTACTACAGCTTTTGGTTAGGCCACGATGCCATTCATTAGATAAAGAAACGCGTAGTAACCCTACTATTCTTGCAGTTCAACTTGACACTCGGCGCGGTGACAGATGGGAAAGAAGGAAATGCTTTTAAGGCTAGTTTACACGACAATAGTTCGAGCAAATCGTTTCATGAAACGTGTTTCGCGCAGGTGGTTCATATGTGACTAGAAAGAGCGACAACAGTGTACCCTTGTTTCGTCATTTTGTGAACGGCGTAGTCTCGTCTGAAATGAATGTTTCGGCAGCTGCACGAGTTCTGGCGGAGTTCATGCTTGTCTACAAGAAATCACTGCATAAGAAAAGAAATAAGAGACGTGTTTGGGTTAATGATCTGAGTAAAGGAAAGCCAGCAGCTCGGTTGCTCAGCGAACTTGCTGAAAGAAATTGCCGTGGAAGACCCGAGAAGTTATTTCACTCATCTGAGAATGTCACCAGAACGTTTCTTTATATTCTTCTCTACAGGACCTATATCGTGTTCCAAAATCAACAATTTGATGGTGATATTTTTCCAAGCAATTCTTCAAAATCGGCAATAGAGTCCATAACTCTCGGTCTGCTAGAAGATGCAGTTGGTTATGACGCATTTGCGCCAGCTGCATATTCAGTGAAGACTTTTTTTTTCAGAGTACGGTCATTTGAGTTTCCAGCTATAAACTGTCGACAGCTCGCCATGTTGTGGAATATGCATTTGGGTTCTGGTTTCCAAATTTCCTGTACACAAATTTCCTTCAAGAAATGGCCAGCTTGGAACACGAGATTTTAGTCTTGCAGACGTGTTTTCTACAACCAGATATTTTGCTTGATGTATTTTCCGTATCATTGCGTGTGTTTTTCTAATTGAATGAATGTTGCTCTGCAGCATAGGTATTGTCAACCCATCCATGTTCAGATCGGTTAGGACGGCTTCAAATGCAGCAATATATGGCTGCTTGCTTTTGAATCCAACAGGATTGAAATCGTACAAACTTACATGCATAGCATGGATATCCAAAAATCTAAGTTTTCTCCGGTCCTCATTTTATATTTCAGTTTCCTACTCTACCGACAATACTGTACAACTACTGTCGCCAAAGTTGGATGAAGCCAAAACTGTTTGGTTTCACTGAGTCGCGCAAACGCGCGCCACGCATGCGCAGTGGTCAGTGGCGCAGCTGCGCGCAACGTAGTGTAAACTAGGCTGTAAGATCGCTCCCATAAGGCACCTCGCCGTGTCAGCTCGAAGTGTGCGAGTTTAAAGGACTGCACAAGAAAAAAGTCTTTTGTAACAAAGTGAAAGAATGCAGCTGCTACCAACCAAAAGTTCAAAGCTTCAGATCAGAAAAACCTTGGTGAAACGCTGTTTGGACTACGGGAAGGACTGAAATGAAAGTTTTAGAAGCCTTTGAAATGTGGTATAAGAGCCGTCTGTTGAATGATAAGATGGATTGCATGGGTAATGAATGATGATGTCCTGTAACGAGTCAACTAGGTAAAGAAAATTAATTAAAACTGTAAATCGCAACGAAAGAATACTGGGATGCATATTACGGCGCGTATTCATTAGGGAACGAACTACTTGAAGGTAAGGCGGAAGAATCGCAGAGCAATGCCTGCAGATGAACGTCTTTAACAATTCGATGATCTAGGATGCAGAAGTTATATTTCACTGAAGAAGATAACTGCGAATCGACAGAAATGGAGGACTGCCTCAAACCCATGTTTGATGACTGAAATAACGAAGCATTAGTAAAAAACTGGGGAGGGCGCAAAGCCAATTTATTTACAATTTCAAAATAGTAACACTTCTACAACTTGCGCTAAAACATATGAAAACCACCAGGAAAAGCATCAATAACGCGTGAAATAAGACATTAAATAATATTGTTGTGAAATTAATAAGTATATTATGATCTTACAATGTTTTATCTTGCCTATTAATGTTCTTCATGTAGATCAATGTCTACCCTCTGTTTACCCGCGTAAATCTTACGAGCACATGTAATACCGGTTGCAATAATGTAGGTAAAATGCCCTGCTAAATCTACTTTCTCCGTGGCTGCAAGGTAAAAACAAAAAGTGCCAATAGCAAATTACTGTAATGTTTTGTCATTTGAAACTTTGCAGCGCAGTCGTCGTAAGAATGTGAAAAATTCTATCATAGTATTTCACAGTCCCTTTAAACTAAGTTTTTTTATATTTTGTTCCGCTTCTCTACCCGTTTGTTACCATCACGATAGCATGGCTAGCCTGACAATAGCACCCGCCATATTTACGATGTGTTACGCAGGAGTCGTTCCAACAGTTTGGCAGCGCTGTCACCGGTGGCCTACCTTCGGTTGTTCGGAAGGTGCTCGGCACTTTCCGGCTGAGATCGAGTTAGTTGTCTCGTTCGCCCAGCAGAGCACGGCAGGCACAAAATGGCCGAAAAAGATTCGATTTGTACCATGGCCAGTGAAACAGGTTTCAATAAAATGTTCGTCCAACACCGGTATTGTTCTTACTCTCCGTTAATCCAGTTTATATTGTTGCTGATGCAATGTATGAGGAATGTCTTTAAATTCGTAATTTGTGTTTCTGCTCTCCATTGTGTTTTACTAAGAGATAAAACAATATATATTTACTTATATAAATACATATATAAGTACCGTCGAAGGTACAACGTGTTAACAAAAGCCGGCACTAATAAAATACAGTGTGAATTCTTGTTTCGTAACATATTTTACAGATAACACTTTTTGCAACATCTGATTGTAGTGGCATTCTATCTCAGTAAAAGCCGCAGGAGGTAACCAGGGCCACGTAACGCGATCAATACAAACCGCAAGACATACTTAAAAAATAAAGTAAAAACAGCCCGCTTCACAGATCCTTCCGCTTAAATAGTCGTGTACATGCACTATTAGATTCATTTGATACCCAGTCCATGAAAGTTGCGAAAGAGCTTCCTGCTGAGAGAATACAGAAGGGTGCTAACCTTCTTGATGGAACATCATCCTGAGTTCTTTATCGACTTGTAATGTGATTTCTATGTAGCGAAATTGTTTTTGTTACACGCACGTTAATTATTTCATACACTGGCAGAAAAAAATCTTGAATTATCATGCTGTTGTTTTCAGTAGTTAATCTGTGACACACACACGTACACACACAGAGAGAGAGAGAGAGAGAGATTAGTATGACAGATAAATAAACATGAAATTCGAGAGCAATGATTTTTCCAGATTTAAGCATGTAGTGTGCTATGCTACTCATTCAAAATGCCATTTGTAGAATGAGCAAGGATGGTTGCGCAATGAAGTATCGTATTGATGCTCAGTAAAACAACATGGATGCCAACAGCTTCTGCATACGCGTATTGTATCAGCTGTTGTGCCGTAGTTGCCATCATATTTCATTAAGACTAAACGGCTGTGTACGTTCCGTAACAATGTAGTAGGAATAGTATTAAATTAGCTTAATACGTTTCAGATCTGCCATTGTGGTTTGCAATGATGACTGACGTCTTATTTGATAAGGTGAGCTAACAGACTTCATGTGAAAAGTAGAGAATAGTATCTATTTTATCTGTTTAATGAAATGTTTTTGTGCTTGTTTGTCATAATGTGTACGATAAAATGGTAATAACTGTAAGATTGTATAGCTGACGCGACTAGTTAGCAAAGTGTTACAGAATGTATTTACGCCGTCCTTTTCTTTTTTCAGATATCAGTTTCCATGTTTTGCCTGCCAAAGAAAAATTGAGCCCAATGTTTCCAAACGAATCTAGTTCAGATGAGATTTCTAAAGTAAATGTCGTTACACAAACGTTTAAGGTGAGTACGTTTCGTAAACTTCATTGGTTTAACCCTTAAGATACTGAAGCTCCTGCTCAGTCCTAAGTCACCACTGAATGTGGTTTATAATTATTTGTGTGAGTGCAGGTAACGGAGAGTTCCGTCTCTTAGGAAGTGTGTGGTAGTATAGATGGAGATATGTCAGAACTCGACGCGTGGGGGAAGTAGTCATTTAGTCCTACACGAATTATCAGGTGCTTATATGTAATTTTCCATAAGATTTTCAGATATTTTTATGGAAGTACCTGTTAATTTTGTTTCTTAGCCAGTGTATGATCCATGAACTGGAATACGACTTTGCAGATTCAAGCTGTTATGCTCTTATTTCTTTGTTTTGACCAGTTACAAGAACTTTATTATACTCTTAGCAGTGGTATGTAGTACCTCATTGGGTTGGAATACTACACTGACCATTTTTTGACTTTCACCAACATTTGGAAATAATAAGGCAAGGTACTGATGTGTTGTTAAGTTAATGCACTTTTTTATGGTAAACGAGAATACACAACTAAAGAATACTATGCATGAAGAGTTGGTAAAGCAATGTATGATTTTATGTCAGTCAACAGCTTCAAAATAGTCGAAACAGAGAAAATTTTAGTGAAAACAGCAGCATCATTATTTAAATATGTGGTTCACCTTGATATGTAAGTGTGTGTGTGTTTTTATTATTTTTTTTCATAACTAAAACATAAAACAAATGGGTGATAAGTTTGTCACCTTGTATTGAGGCAGTTTCAACATTTTAACTATAGGTCAGTCACTCTAGTGCATATATTGCCTATAATGTTTCAGTATGTTTGTTAAATTTACCCCGTACATGAATTTCCAGTATTTAAGGCATATTTGTGTCACTTTTCCCCAACGTATAATGTTTGTCTCCTAGGTTTAATTTTTATTATGTACAGCATATTTTTTCTCTCTGATAAAACCCATAGCAATGCCAGCATGATATACATTTTGATATTGTTTTAATTTGTATTGCAGATCTGTTTCAGAGAATATTTTTCCTTGTAATCTTGAAGTGTGAATTATATCCATAATTTTAAGACATTTGAATATGTACAGAACTATTTTTGAGATATACCATACAAATTCTTTCGGTTATAACGGAAAGTGTTGTGAGCTCATAGGGAATCCGAAATTCTTGATACCCTTTTGCTTGGTTACCGTAAAATGCTTCCATCCAACCCCCTTCCCCCAGTTATTTTCACTGGTATAATGATGCTGTGCGTAAAGTTAGGCATACATAGCTTCAGTGCAGTCAAGGGAAAAGATGAAACATATTGCAAGGTTCATGAATTCCCACACATTGATAATTTGAGTATACACACTAGATTGAGCCGTTACCAACAACTAACGTACCCCTACATAAAATTTTTCTGAGAATGTATAGGTTCATCAGAGGTTGAAACATACTACTCGGATCTAATAGAATTTTTAACTTCAAAGTACTTGCCCAGTTCCTTGTTTTGAATACTAGGTGGCAGAGAAGTTGTATACTGATTAACTCCATAACATACTAACTTTTTTTCAAATTATGTTGCAAAATATAACATTTTTAATTAATCAAAAACCTCCTATAATGAATGGCATGACATTTAGACATACAAAGAGAGCCATTAAAGCTAATAAAATCCCAAGTATACTTCAGCACTGGACTTCGACGAAACTATCCTAAAACAAGGAAGCCATTTTGTAGTTTTTTTGAGCAGTGAAGTCTAACCATGTGTGTTTCACAACAGTTTCTGATGAACATAAATCTTGGAGGAGCTAGGTGGAATGCAATGGTGGTATGTATTTCCTACCATTGTTGAGTACTTGGTACTCAAATGTTGTCCCTTTCAGTGTCTGATGGATTCACAGCATATTCTTCTTTACTTCCTGAGCTTCTAAATTCAACACCAAAGTCAGTATTGCTATAGGTAGGAGACAAGGTACTAGCAGAAGGAAAGCTGTGAGGACAGGGCGTGAGTTGTGCATTGGTAGCTCTGTTGGTAGAGTACTTGCCCGCGAAAGTCAAAGGTCTCGAGTTCGAGTCTCGGTCCGTCACACACTTTTAATCTGCCAGGAAGTTTCAGTATCACTATAGCCATGCTTTATTTAAAAGCATTGCCTAAACAGCAATACAGGAGAGTGGCAGAAAGTGCACGTTTTGCTGTTAAGTATCCAAAGATGCATCCAGTAAAGAGGATATCTAGTGGTAAGCATCTCAACCAAAATATGACAGCCAGGCTGCAAATGTAGGGCCAGCTGCCTTTCAGGTAGCTGAACACTTATCAATGATTAATTGGAGATAAATGGGATTACTTTTTCGAAGGTCTGTTCTTAAGTTGACAGAGTATACTTGAGATTTTAAGTTTCTATCAGAATAATAAAAATTAGATAATTAGCATTTTTAAGTTACAGAGTTAATTAAAAATTTTAAATGAAAATATTCAGAATGCAAATATTAAAGAAATTTTGTATAGTCACCTAATCTAATTTTTTTTTTCTAACCCTTATCACTTTTGTTGATTGTGCTATACATAAGTACTAATTACATCAATTTAATGTGGTTCAGGTAGAGTACATGCTGATGTGAATATAGCACAACTTTTATGCCACATATATACTAACTGTTAAATCAAATATTACGTTCTGTTTCTCTAAGAACATTTCTGGTGTCACAGGTATATTTTTATGGAAGTGCAACAGAACACTGAGAAGAGCAGTTGGCCTTTATGGATAAGCAAATTAAAACTTTATCAGTGAACATTGAAATACTTTAGAGTTGTATGCTATTGCATAAAAGAACAAATCACATGATACATGGAGAGAGTTCTCCCTTTACCTGCAGGCAGGATAGTCTCAAGACACAGGGAGAATCCAGAGACATTCGATTTCCAGCTAATGGATACTAGCACACCCAGGGATAAGCGAATATTGTAGCAGAACACACATGAAGTGATATCCATACCAATTGTTTTCAGTAATTTGTATTTTGTGGTGGATTTATATTGCCACATTTATGTGTGTTATGAGAAGTGTATACAAACAGCCCAGGGAGTGATCCAAATCAGAAACATAATGCGGGCAAGGTCAAAACTCTACTGATCATTCGTGTGTACTTCAGGTGACAATGACTAGGGAAAGACTGACTGGCAGGCATGGGCCGCAGTATTTACAGGCAGTCTCGCACCAGCTGGCGGCTTGACGTGACATGATCCAGCAAGGGTGCTCCAGTAAGGGGTGCCACCACAACCACAAGCAAGCTGTGGCTAGATTATGGAGCCTGATATCTAGTGATCTATCATCCATAATGATACTCTGGTGTGGGGGGGGATCTGAATCACAGTCTGATACTAAATTTTATAAACATGCTACTAGACAACGAGGTCACAAAAGAAGAGGTGTCTAAACCAGCAGTGTAGAGATGAAGCTACTACGTGGGATAAATTTTGTCATGGCAAAATTTATTGCCAACATTGAGTACTACTTGGAGCAAAATTAATGAGTCAGATTATGCAGTACTAACAATGTGCACAATGCAAATTGTTCAACTGTCATGCCACATGTTGCAGCTTTTGCAGTTATCCACTCTATTACTGCATTTTGAGCATGTTTGCAATGTTGCTGCGACATGTGTGCACCCTACCTTGAGTCTCCTACTCAAATTGTATTAAAATTCGGGAACTAGAAATTTATGTATCTTCCTTTGAGAAATTTTTATATCTTCCTTTGGTTTTTTAGTTTAGCAAACTTGTTTGCAAAAATTGTACAATATCTGATATGGTCAACTGGGGACCATCTCCAAAACCAGTTGACGTGGAATCCGTCCTCTTAATTATATGAAGGTCTTTCAGATGTAAACAGAATATTTCTCATTTTTTGTGTGATTCACACAATTGACACTAGTATATTATTTTTCCACTTAATTCCTACAGAATTAAAGTTCTCTATTATGTTGGGAAATTCTTGATGCCTTTATCGAAAAAAGAGTTGGGACTGTCCAACTGAAAGTCCAGATGTATAACTCGTAGGCTGCTGTACTGTCAGTGAATATTGGCCCAAATATGTGCAAGCTACATCGTAATAAATGAAGATGGTAAGTAGTGTGATAAGAAGACATTTCTGTATAATGTCATAGGGCTTGTACCTTGAAGTCTGGGGCAGTGCATAGCCATGCAGAAACAAAATTGATGAAATTTGGAAATCAACATACTGTTTAAAACCCAAAAGACAATTGCTAGAACTTTTTTTACTGAAAGATGGCTTCTGGTTTGTAATTGGTCCCCTCTTACTGCGTCTCTACGTCGGATGATGGTCAGCATTAAGTTGAAGACCACCCTTAAGGTAGATAACAAAGTAGTCTGGACTTTCTCATTGTATACTTTATTGCTGTGTAAGGCATATATTTTAAGGCTCCCATAAACAAACAAACTTGTTTGTCAAATTAACCATTGTCTAGTCACAGATTTGTCAAATGAGCCTGTACACAACCAGCATTTCTCAGTTCAACATCACTTCGAAGGAGGTGTTGTAAATGTTCAAGTATTTTAACAGTAATGAGAGTAATCACAAATGCAGACAAATCGGTTCTGTGACTTTGTTTAAAGAAGAAGTAGTAAACAAGATGCTGGCCCAGACAGTGTTTTAAAATGAGAGAGAAATATACAAAGGAAAACCTGTTGACGTGTTACGCTCAGAAGCTGATGATGACACCTGCTTTTTGTGGATGGAGAGTGAAACCATCAATAACTTGTTTAGAGTCATGTCGCCCTCACAGTGGAAAAGGAGATGTAATTATGTGAAAATTTATTCTTCTCTGATTGGTTCCCTAATGACATTTCATTAAAATACCACATCATCATCCATGGAAGAACTGGAGAACTTCATTTTTTAATTTTTTTTATTTCACTGCATTTCCACATGTATATTATGCAGAAAATACTGTTTTTCCTCTTAAAACCTGCCTGTTTAGTATAGGACTGGGATAAATGTGACACTGCTGTCATTTTGGTGATTGGCATTGTTATTTTGTTTTTATCCTTGATTTTAATTCCCATAGTTGTGGAAACTCACAATACAGTGAGATAAATTATAATATAATTATTTTTTACTAAAAATATATGCCAAAACATTCTCACAAACAATGTATGCCATCTTGGAAAACTTTTCTTGTAAACATGGCGTATACTTAACAAACATATCAAACGGCACCATACACTGTCAAATGTTCGGTAAGCATGGTGAAGTTGGACAGATTGATTGTGTGTGGGGGCCCTTTGTGCAGTGAGAAATCTGATAGACGCAGATACGTGGGATGGGTATTACAACATTTCAAATTGATTCTAATACTGCACGTTAATGGGGTATGTTTTTGGTGTATTCAGGACAAACCCATAGGTTTCACAAGCAAGTAGTAGTGAACTGACACATTGACACCTTCTACCATGATCAGTTGTGCACAGCAGTCAATCTCATTATGGTTTATTGTCATTGTGCAGGTATAGGGACACTAGACAGTGTGTGTTATTTGCGAGCCCCCCCCTCCCCCCAACAACATCACAATAACTGCAGAGATTTTCTTTTTTTGTTCAATACACATATTGGCCGTTTACAAAATCCATCTGTAAACAGTGCTAGTAGTCTAGCTAAAATGTCTTGACATCTTTCTTCACAAGAGAACTAACAGTAACATAGGAATGTATACCCTGCTGTTCATAGTTGCCACTCGTGGGGAAATGATTGTATGATGGTGCTTAAGCTTGAGCCTTCTATGTACCCCACGTAAATATGCCTATTACTCCACTACATTACCATTTCCCCTGTGGCCGAAATACAAAAATCTGATCAATTTTTGTATAAATCTCTCCTGTAGCAGCAGTTGAAACAGAAAAGTACAAAAGAATGGATGGATAAATGTGTGATAGTTCCACCATTATATCAAATGTGTGACATGTGGCACAAAGAGAACTAAATTTGAGTGTAACATACTCCTTTACGTCAGTACAAACTTCCACTGTGTCAAAGGAAGCTTTCTGGTAATCAGTGTGTGGTAGCTACACAAACACACTAGTCCATTGTCACAGCCACAAGAGCCTTTGAAAATAAGAAGTTTGAATTTAATGTTTCAGGCTAAAGTAGCCCAGGCATTATACAGCAGGTAACGGATCAGGATAGTTTCATTTAATGCAGTAAAAAAAAAAAGTTTCTTACAGACTTGGATCATAACTAAATGTAGGCTGCAATGAAAAATTCTGAGTCGGGTGTTATTAAGAGTAGTTCAGCATTTATTAGTGAGAATCATCATGTTATTTTTATTGGTTATAATAGTTTAGTACTGTATGTAACATACTTTTGTACCATTGTTTCAGGATAATTTAGAGCCAAATGTTGTGCCAGGAAATTTAGCAGTATTGCTACCTGCTGCTGGCTGTGACTGTTTCGATAGTGTTGTAGGAGGGGCATCTATCCACACTGCCCATTTTGCCCCTCTGATGTCCACAGACCAAGTACCTGCTCTCAGGGTGAGTTTCAGGTTATTGTATTGATGATCTACTGTGTTATCAGCATCATACAAAGGGCCAGGATGCTGATGATTATATTTTTGAAGTGTTAAGAACTATTACTGTTCGTTTATTTACTTCAGTTGTTCATACTAAAATACATGATATGTGGCGAGTGTTGTAATTTTGAAATTGGTACTATGGTACCGTGTTAATGCACCAATGTCACTTTCCCTGACATTTCAGCACGTTCAGCTGTACTAAAAAGGACACATTTTGGAGTTGAATTTAATGTGTTGTGTCACTGAAACTGCATATTTTAATAATACAAACATATAAACATGAAAACTACCAAATACAGCGTATCAGTTTCGCGAACACCAAACTGAGATTGGTTTGCTTCTGTCAGGCAGTCATGTGACCTCAAGGAAATTACACTGTTTCGTCATGTGAACACACAAACACCTTGCATTGAACACACATTTAAGTTCAGAATTAAAAACCCTAGAAACATTAAGCATGAAATATGAATAAGTAGTAATGTTAAATGTTTCGGATTAACTTAAAAACATTGCAATATGATGCAAAGCCATGCTGTCACATACCTTGAATGGTCAGGAAGGTAATCTTGTCAGAGTCCCCAAAAGTTTTTCACCAAAAGTGGTAAAAAAAAAGCTGCTGGCATGGAATTGAAGCTGCCAGTCAGGCCTGCAGCACTCTGGAAGGAACTGCAGTTTTCACAGCTGTGTAAAATTTACCTGTTGCGACAAAAACATCATTAATAGCTCTTCCATGTGATATGCTCTGTGAAATGTGTACCCAGGTAGGTAATATAAAATAAATTTGTCTTTTTGCCAAATCATGGGATGGCACCTCTAATGTCTCACAACATTCTCTCCATGTTTAGCATGTGAATGGAATGATCTATTAGATGCACAAAGTTCACATAATGATTGACGCTTTAAGGGCTGAAAACTGTCAGCACCATAAGTTTTGTATTACTTCCAACTGTCACTTACAATGCTCATCCAATGAAGGATCTTTTCTTCAATTATTCCTATCATGACTCACATAGTTTGTGCTTCCACAAGTAGAAGGAAGGCTTCTGTAGATTGACTCCAAATTCCACCAGACACACACTGCCTGATGATTTGACGACATTTGCCGTGTTTCTTTTCCCCAGATTTTGTCTCGTACATTTAAACGACAATACCTGATTCCCCTAATGCTTGTGAACTGTTAATTGGTCCACCCAATACACACTTCATGACAGATGGAAGACCAGTCACAACAGTTTCCTCTCTTTTGCATTTTTTCTCTATGCCATTTTATACAAGCTTTTTTAAATTAACGATACAAGGAAAGGGATAGATTGCTACTCACTGTAAACATGACACATTGAGTTGCTAACAGGCGTAACGAGAAGACTGTTAGACATTTAGCTTTCGGCCAAAGCATTCCTTGGTAAAGGAAACACACACTTCCATTCACACAAGCAAGCACACCTCACATGCATATCACCACCACCACCTCTGGCAGTTTGGACTCTAATGCAGCTGTCATGTGGAATGAAAGCAGCAGTCTGAAGGGGGCAGGGAAGAGGGAGGAATAACAGAGTACAGCTGGGGGGAGAGAAGAGAGCTGTCTAGTTAGGTGTGCAGGGACTGGATGGAGACATGACAAGACTACCACCAGGTCCAGTGTTGGAAGGCTGTGGAGCAGGGAGTTCGGAGTTGGGAGGGGGGGGGGGGGGGGAAGGTGGGAAGGAGGAAAGGAGAAGAGCAGTGCAGGGGAAAGTTGGACGGATGTTTGACAAAGGATGGCACACAATGAGGACGACGGGGGGATGTGAATAGGAGAGCAAATTATAGGAAAGGGGATGGAAACTGTTGGGTGGAGGGTGCCAGGACAGTAGGAAAGAAGGGTGAGTGCTTTGGCAAAGGGTGGCACACAGTGAGGGTGAGGGGACATGAATAGAGGGAAGGTCATAGGGCAGGAGGCAGAAACTGTTGGGTGGATGGTGCAACACGCGATCTAGTGTTTGGGAATGGAGCATGTACTGTAAGGATAATTCCCATCTGCACAGTTAGAAAAGTGGTGATGCAGGGGACTATCCAGATAGTCCGGGTTGTGAAGCAGCCATTGAAATTAAGCATGTTATGTTCAGCTGCATTTTGCTCTTTGCCACAGTTTATTGCTGGCCGTTTATTCTATTGGACAGCCACTTGGTAGGCATGCCAAAGAAAAACCTGCGTAATGACAGCAGCAGGGTTGGTATGCTCCTGCCAGGCCCTGCACACAGTATTGTGTGTTTGTAGTTTTGCCTGCTGTATTTGCTAGGAAATTCAGGCCTGCACTGTACAATCATGGTGGTCGGGGTTGTGTGGGGGGGGGGAGTTAAGATGTGGGAAGCCTTTTATTTCCACAATTGATCACTGGAGGGCACCAGCAGTCATCATCAGACATGTGGTTCGAGTTATGGCTGTGGCCAAGAAGCACACATTTGACTGTCTGTGTTATCATAAGGAAAGTTGCTACTCACCAGTAGTGGAAATGTTGCTTTGCTAAATCTGTAAGATGCAGATGATTTAAGCAATTATGATGATACATTGATTGTGCTTCACTCTAAACTGCAAAGAGAAATGCGGAAACTCCCGGAAAAAATTTTCTGGTTCGTTGTCATAAAATAAAGATTTTTAAGAAGCATCCACTTCACAACTTCCCTTCTAATAATGCTGTTACATTCCATTCTAGATTTTCCATTGCATTGTCATAAGTTTGTTTTAGATACATTGTCATAAGTTTGTTTTAGATAGTTTTCATGACTTAAATCTACTTTACATTGATCATATTAAGCAAATATCTTATAAACTGTTCATTTAATTGAAAATTATTGGAAATATAAATGGAAACATTTGCACATGAACAATTGTGTGTGTATTGGGCCTCATGTTAAATTTTTAAGACCAAAGCATGTTGACAAAGTGCTTATATCTGTGTTTGTTTCAACATATTTTCCTGTTATGTCTGACAGCCAGTTGGTCTTATATGATCCTGTGACACTGTTTTGTCATTACTTTGATAATATCACCCGTCTAGAAAGTAATTGAAAAAGAAAATTAAATTATTGGTTTTAGCACATCTGAGTGACTCTGCGATCACTGCTTTGCTAAACCTGTAAGATACAGATGATTTAAGCATTGATGATGATACCCTTGATTCTGCTTTGCTCCCAACTGCAAAGAGAAATGCAGAAATTCCTGGAAAAATTTGTCTGGGTTGTCGTCATAAAGTGAAGATTTTGAAGAAGCATCCATGTCACAGTTCAGTGAAAATGGCATGTAACAACAAAACTTGTAGAACATAAACCAGCAACATTATAAGCAACACCAAGAGGAACAAAATATACATGTTCTGGATACAGCTGCACTAGCAAATGTTAAAAAATCAGGTCAACGGAATATTTGGGGGAAGAAGCATTTTCTCAGGTGCCACCATCTTCTGAAGGTCAAACAGAGCAGTGCACTTTACCACCTACCTATGTTAAAGCAGAGGTTTGTTTGTGTACAATATTTTTCAAGAAAAATTTAATTTCATTTGTTTCAGGATTTTGTCAAAGTTATAAATCCAGCATCTTATTTCCTAAATCATTTCAATGAACAATTGTATCAAGAAGCTGCAGTCTTCAGAGACATTTACTACATGATCAAAACAAAGCAACAACTTGCAACATTCGCAGGAAATCAAGAAGTTGTTCAGTGTGCCCATCAATTGTATGCAAGTGCAGTCAGTCAATGGAAGGAATTGGTTTGTGTGTATCAGCAGATGGAGACGTATTGTACACACGTAAACTGAGGAGCAGATCCTAAACATAAATTTACATCTGGTAGACATGAAGTATGAATTCAATATAGGAATGACAGTAAAGCAAATAAACCTCCAATGAAAGACATAAATTATTTGCTGCTATCTGGATGGCCACAGAAGGATTGATGATCATTTTGAAACAGGACGACATTTATTTGAGTTGAAACTGAAAGATACAAACCATCATGTTCCCACTCACAGATAAGAGATTAGACAAATTTGATCAATGACCTGTTGTTGATGGTTTAGAATCTACAAGAAGTTACCAAAAAAATCCATTGCAAATGGCTTTCGAGAACAAAATTCAATAGATGTGATGTGTACCTGTGTTTACCCAAATATGTCAGCTGCTCTTGCTTGCATCACAGAAAGGAATGCGAATGAAAACATGCAATTGTGCAGTTCCAAAATTTTGAGAAATTTCTGAAAATAATTTTTTCTAACAAATTGCAGACTGGTTTTTACACCATAAAAATTTCTATTTTCAAAATTATGCATAAAAGGCAACCCAGGGTCTGAAGGAGATACGTCATGGCCACTTTCGCTGGTGGCCTGGCCTCTGATGCGGTAGAATAAGCCTGTGTGACAGGACTGAAATAGGAGGTGCTTGGTGGCTGAAGTGGGCAGGTCTTGCACCTAGGTCTTCCACTGGGATATGATCCCTGTGGCAAGGGGATGGAATTGGCATATGGATGGACTGGGAGATTGAGTGGGTGGGGGAATACCACTTCAGGAGGGGTGAGAAGGATCTTCGGTAGGATGTGCCTCATGTCAGGGGATGATTATAGGTAACCAAAGCCCTGACTAAGGATATAATACAGTTGTTCAAGTCAGGGTTTGTGTTGGGTGATGAAGGGAGCATTCCTTTTGTAACTGTTTCATGGGGTACTGGAGAATTGTGAGTGCGTGAGGGAATGTTAAGAGGGATCTGTTTGTGGACTAGGTCGGGGGGGGGGGGGGGTTGTATCACCTGTTTGTGAAGGCTTTGGTGAGACTTTCGGCATTCTGGCAAAGGGAGTTCCTTTCACTGCAAATACGCAGTCCCCAGCTGGCCAGGTTGTATGGGACAGATTTTTTGGTGTGGAAGGGATGACAGCTGTTTAAATGCAGGTACTGTTGGTGGGGTTTAATATAGATAGAGGTGTGAATGGAGCTATCATACAGTAGGGTGGCATGCTTTGTTGGGGAGGACCAGGTAAAATGTGTGTGAGAGGTGTTGAGGTTGTGAAGGAATGAAGATAGGTTCTGTCTTTTTATTTTTTGTTGAAAATGTGTAGTATAACATTTGACAAATGAAGAAAAGTAAACTGGAGAACTAAAATTCCTCAAGTAAATATTCAGTTATTGTTGGATATCAGTCATCAACCCTTTTGATGGACAATCAGGCCATGGGTACCAAGCAAGGTGACACAAGGTTAAGATATGGTTGACGGATACTTCAAAAGGACACCACCAGTTTCCTTCCCCACACCCTCTCAATGCGAGCTTTTGTTCAGTCTCCTTAATGACATTGTTATTCATGGGACTTTAAACCCTAATAATCATCTGTTCCTTTATGTTCTGTCTGGCTGTACATTATGGTAAGTTGTGTGTGACAAGATAAAATTTGGAACTTAAGTTGATTTCAACACTACTCTCAATTACTACCTTAGTGGCCCCCAAATGTATTATTAAATACAAATCTCTTGTCAGTTTGTTTCCTCCTCTACAAGAAATTTCTTAGTATACATACAATCTATAGTGCTACATAAAGGCAAGTCATCATTTAATGTTGTACCATAAGTCTCGGAAAGTTCTTGACAGATTTACTTCAGATTTTCACACAGTATTCTAATTAACATTCAGATGGAGTAGGCTGTATACACTGATCAGGCAGAAATTATGACCACCGACATACTATTGAAATAAACCCGTCCAGATGATAACAGCGCCAACTGGTGAAAAGTCACTGCTAGTCAGACATATGCACTTTGCGTGTAGTATCGGAGAACATGCTGTCTGTGTGTAGAATGGGCAAGGTGCTCTATCTATCTGAGTTTGACTGAACGCAGATTGTGATGGCCCAGAAACTCGGCACGAGCATTTCGGAAACTGCACTACTTGTTGGGTGTTCGAGGAGTTCTGTGATGAGTGTCTTCAACACCTAGCGAAACAAAGGTGAAACCAAGTCCAGACATTGTGAGATTGAGATGCCTTCTCTCATTACAGATGTCAGACGTTGTAAGCTGGGCAGACTGGTAAAACAGGACAGGCAGTAAACTGTATCAGAACTAACATCAGACTTTAATGCTTGGTGGAGTACAAGTGTATCTGAATGCACATTGCACTCCTAACGAAGTGCTTCCCCATCCAACGACCCACGCATGTGACATTGTTAACATCACGACATCAACTACTATGGAGTGTAACTGGCACTTTGCCATGAGCACCTGGATGTTGGTACAGAGGAAGTGCGTTGCATGGTCTGATTAATCCCGATACTTTCTTCATAATGCCAAAGGAAGGACATGAATCCGTCATCCTCCAGGGGAACAGATCCTTAACACCTGTACTGCAGGACAGAGAGAAGATGGCAGCAGCACCGTTGTGCCCTGGGGAACATTCACGTAGGCATCCATGGGTCCAACAGATGTGGTGCAAGGCACCATGATGACCAAGGAGTATCATACACTAGTTGCAGACAATGTACACCCCTTCATCACGATTATGTTTCCCGATGTTGGTGGCATTTTTCAACAAGATAATGCTCCTTGTTATAAGGCCAGGAGTGTGATTGAGTGGGTCGAGGATCACGGTGGCAAATTCCAATTGATGTGCTGGCCCCTTAACTCTCTAGATCTGAACTTGGTCAAACACAGTGAACATTAATAAAAGTTGACAAACTGCAGGAATGGATTCCTGACTGGAAATGGAGAAAAGATGATACTACGAATATGTGTCTGGAAATGGAAGGTGTGTGTCAATGACAAATCTTCCCAGAATGCAGTACAGAGGTGCATCGCACCCACGTCACAACAGATGTTAAAAGTGGCCTCCATGGGATGCAGTGCACATGTTCACGTCTTGCATAACGGATTGCCGCACTCTTATGCACATTTTGACCTCCCTCCAAACAGCATCACGGGTGTCGTGAACATGCTGTTGAAAGTGTCTGCACATCAGGAACTGGTTCAGCATACACAGGACTTTCCACATGCCCCGATGGGTTTAAGTCTGTTGATCTAACGGGCCATGTTATAGGGCCTCCGCATAATATCCAGTGTCCAGGGAAGATGTTCGTGAGGTGAGGTGTCTGCAAACAGTAATGCAGAAGTGGGGGGGGGGTGCTTTGTTGTGCATAAACCACATAATATGTCTATTGCCAAAGGCACTTTCTCAAGTAGCCCAGGCAGAGTATCCGGTGGAAGTTCAATGATATGGTCATGAAGAATCTCCGCCAACACATCGACAGTTAACTGATGCAGATGAGATGTTTCAACTATTCCCCAATGATTGATGATGCCAGTTTTGGTAAAGTTTGATTTGTTGGTAATCAAGACTAATGACAGAAATCCCATAATGATTATTAACAAAATCCTTCCCGTATAGGGAAATCCACTGCTGATAATTCTTGCACTCATTGCAGCTGGAAGACACAGTAGTGGTTGTCATGCAGTATACACATAATTGTTGGTGGTCATCTCTCTGAAAGAACCCACGGTCACAAACATGCCCAAAAAGGAAGTGAAATTTTGTTTGATGTGATCGGTGTCTGTGAGGGTACTCATTTTTGTGCAGCCTCTGAAGCATTTCCATCTGCTCGGCCGTACCCAAGCAGCATCTCACCTTCTTCCCGATGTGAATACTGTAAATACCAGACCATTCTGCTGCGTACAGTACGCTGTGTCAATCGCACTGCCTGCAACACACAAGGAACACGCGATATGTGGTCAGAGGAACTTTCATTCATCAGTGCCTTCTACTGTGCCAATGATGCATTTCTGGACACATGTTCATAGGACTCTTTTTTCCTCCATCTCCAGTCAGGAATCCTTTCCTGCAGTTTGTGGGTTTTATTAATGTTCACCCTGTGCATGTATCTGTGTGTGTGTGTGTGTGTGTGTGTGTGTGTGTGTGTGTGTGTGTGTGTGTTTTACATTGTGGTGTAAAGCAAGTAGTGTATGCTGGGGCATCAGCACAACATGTTGTATGTTTTAATTGTACGTTATTTTATTTGTGACACACTGATGGTCTCTGTCACTTTTATTTGACGCAACATCACTATGTGACTTTCAGTGTTGTAGCAAGCATATAAGATTCTATGATGACAGTGTAGATATTGAGACTTGCACTAAAAGTTTTTAACTAAATAAATTTCAAAAGGGAGAAAATAATTGCACTTGGTTAAACAGCAGATAAGAAAACAAAAAACACACACATACGCTCTTTAACTGTTAGTTCTACTGAGCTAGAATTTGAAGAAGGCAATTTACACAAATATCAGATGTGAGTGCACAGGCAACAGTAACAAGTGGAATCAAATACACAAAACACATTCTTACGTGGGAGCTAACAGCAAGTGACTGGCAAACCAACAACTTGTAATGTTAAAGCTGTCAAGTCCGAGTAGAGACTTGTGTCTGCACTCAGATCCAATTATAGAGAAGTGCACAAAATCTTAAACTTCAAGTATCAGATAAATATCAAACAGGCAAGCAAGGGAAGACAGTTAATTTGAATAATTCACTACACTGTATGAATGACCACTGTGAAATTTCAAAGCAATCAGAATCTTACAATTTAGACAGCAGAGCACCACAGTAAGTGAATTTAAATAGAAAAACCCTGTTAATAGAATACCAGTTTACGTATCTGATCTGGATGTCTGCTTTGGTCCATCAGAGCAGACAGTACTCTGCCACGCATTACAAAATGGTGCCACCGGACACACCAGATTTAAATGACAGTGACCGTATTCTAGAACCGGAGAATAATATATTGTATTAACACATGGAATGTAAAAAATATCAGATGTGAGCGCACAGGCAACAGTAACAGTCTTGATATTTGGCTGATCTTGCACAGTTTGACCAGCACCCAGCTCAATGTTTGGCTGTCTGTCTTTGGTTTGAAGTGGCGGTGTTAGAGATAAAATTTAAATCTTCCTAGGGTAAACAGTACAGCCAGCACTTAAAGCTAACAAATGGAGTAGTGTGTGTCCCCCCCCCCCCCCCCCCCCCCCCGGCAGTGCCCTGGAGGCATAGGCTAAGGGAGGGTGTGCACCACCCTGCTCCTGCAGGCAACAGCTGCAATGCCTCCGTTTGAAGCATCAACCTGTACAATGAAAGGTAAATTAAAGTCAGACTTTTACATAACACTTGGGGCCTCACTAAGGCACATTTCAGTGTGTTGAAAGATGTCTGTTGTGATGCCCCCCACTCAAACTTTGCGTCTTTTTTCCAAAATGGTGTTAAATGGTGAGGCCAAATGGCAAAATAGGGGACGAACTTTCTAAAAAAAAATTGGCCCTGCCAATGAATCAGGCAATCTGATTCTTGTTGTGGGAACTTGTGCATGGTGGTCATCTGTGACTGGCCCACGCTGACTCCTGTGGCTGACATGATGCATTCCAAGAAGAAAATTTTCTTGCAAGCTGGCGTTAACATTACTTGGTTTTATTTTCAAGGCAGGTTGCCTCAGCTGCCACAAGATGTCACCCAAGTGTTCCAGGTGGTCTTCAAAGCTCTTTTTATAAATGAAAATGCCACACACTAAACTTTAAATCCCTCAGCACAATCTTAACAAACAAGAAAGCACTATGGCCCAGGTGGACAGACCATGTGGCACTCTGTTGAATTCAAACGTATTGTAATCCATGCAGAATACTGTCAGTGGTTTAGAGTCCTTTGTTAAAGGTGCTTGGTAATAAGCATGATTTAGATTTAGTACTGTAAAGTTCTTGACTCCACTGAACCAAGTGAAGCAGTTGCAAAGATCTGACAACAACACTGACTCTGTTACCACCTTTTGGTTCAGTGCTCAGTAATCAGTTATTGGCTGAAATCCTATCTTGTTCTGTTTAGGTGTGAGAAAAATGGGAGCTGCATATGGTGACACTGATGGTCTGATAATCCCATCCTTTAGTAATTGTTTCACTATTTTATACATTTTGATCATTTTAGGTTGTGACAATCTGTAAGGTACCTGTCACCCCAGGTTGGTCAATTGGATTTTATACTCAATTTTGTTTGTAACTTCCAGTCTGTTGGTGAGCACCTTGGAGAATTGTTCTAAAACTTCAATTAATTGCCTGGCTTTATACTCTGGCAAATGCCCCACATTGACCTCGGAACTTCTAGTTTGGACCTGACTTACACCCATTGAGTCCCAATGCCTGCAGAGCTTAATTTTGGTGGCAGGGGAAAATTTAAAACCTAAGTAATGACTGACATAGTCCAATATGCACCCTGTACCCATTAAAAACTAAAGTGGTTTCCAGGAACCCCAACCCTGTGCTTGGTCCTGGCATTTGTTGTTCTGACGCTATTTCATCAGATCTTTGCAATCCCTCACCAGGTATAGTGTATAGCTGCACCTAAAAGAGTCACACAACATGTCCCTCTTTATGTCCAAGTTCCCAGCCCAGTCTCCAAAGCACCCGTTATGGTTATCTGGTAGCCTCTCGCAGCCCCGTTTCTCATCACCATCTTTGTGATTTTAGATACTCATTATCATACTATCCAAGTAGAAAATGAGCACAGCTTGTTTAAAAATATGGCGTGCAAGTGATCCTTCGGCCGCATGCCTTTCAAGACAGTCACGACCGTCTCTTCCTCACTAATGTCTAGAGATACGCAGTTCTAGGCCCTTGCACACACTCTGTATAGAAGTCTGTAAGTTATAGGAGTGCTCTTCAATCAAGTCTCCAAGCCCGTGTGTCCCTATGCAATCAAATAAAATTCTTCTATGGAGTGCAGGAAACAAACCCCACCTTCCAGATTTTCTGTGGTCAATTTAGCTAATTGCCCTGTGCTAGTGGGTAAATAAGCTTGCACACTACCTTGTGTGGTATTTACAGTGTTTCGGCTAGGTTTTGTAGTTCCACCAGTAACCAGATACCTCCACAGTATGATTGATATTACTGATCGGCAAGGTACGGATATTTTGAATTACCGAAAGCAGAGGTACTTTACTGAGTTGGTCTGAAACATCTATTTGCACCTCCACCTCCTCTGCAACCTCTGGAGTGTGCCCTTCACCCTACTCGCTCTCCTGCTGCTACTTGACGAAGGACATAAGCTGTTATATTGCTATGACATCCTCCTGGAAGCTTTTAACCTCAGTGATCCTCTTAAGTTTTTTTTATCAGTTAGCTCAATATCCTTAATCATATTTGAGATATGATCTATAAGTGTGTTCAGTTGTGTCGTCTGAGTGCACGAGGCGGAGGTAACGTGTGTTGTACCTATCACACTGATAGCTTCACTAATAAGTGTTAAATGCTGTACACTTTGACCCAGTGGGGTGGCACAGTGGTTAACATTGTGGAGTCTTCCATTCAATAGGATGATGGTTCAAATATCCATCTGGCCACCCAGATTTAGATTTTCTGTGATTTTACTAAATTGTTTAATGATATGACAGGATGTTTCCTTTCAAAAGGGTACAACCAATTTCCGTCCCTATCCTTCCTTAATCTGAGCTTGAGCTTGTGTACGCACAGTGCTTTCTCCGACTTGACATTCCATATGCTTTTGACGCTTTCAACAATGCAAGTAAGGTAACTGTTTTGAGAGAAAAGGGAGAGTCACATAAAAACACACAGCTTTCCATTCATAGTGGGAATCTTTCCTGCTGTTTGACTGAAAACGAGGTAGTGTAGTCAGCCTGTTTACAAAATGTATACAGGAAAGACAGCAGAGCTAATGGCAGTATTTATAACACTAAAAAATACAGTAGCAACATTCTTATTTATTACTGACAGACCTGCTATAGTCTTGTTATCTAAACTCATCAGTAACCTTACAGAAATTTTTGAAGTCATCCAGGCATTGCTGTCGAAGTCAGAAGTTTAAGGTAATGTTGTTCTATTCAAAATGCACCCAAATTGAAGCTTTCCAGTTGTAAGTTGCACTAACTTTATATTTCCATCTGTGTAGTCACACAACACTGCTATAAGTTTTTTATTTTTATTTTTTGCCTTTGTGACATATTTCTCCATATTTTCTGGCTTCAGGGCTCTGCATCAAGCATAGTAAAAACATATAAGCTGTATAATCGAGTACACCATCAGCTCACTCAACACTAAATGATGTTTTAGTATGTTTCTTGGTAGTACCTTTCTCTTTTTCCCTCAGAACATAAAGAAGTCTTCACTTATGGAGTAGTGGAGATATTTGTTTACCTTCATCCTAATTGCAGGTGGGTTTGTATGTTTGCTGGAAGGACCATGTGTTGCGTGCCTTTGCCAAAATAGAGATCCAAGGTTGAAGGAGAGATGCAGACAACAGAGATGTGTGGAGGCATATTTGTTAAGGAGCCAAATTCAGTCCAAAACAAAATAAGATGATTTATAAATTGGGAGATGGAACTGCTAACCAATACTGACTTACTTCCAGGATGCAAAACGTGTAGTACAGCTGATACACACACATGAAAGATAAAGCGATAAATTTCCTAACTTTTGGAGCTATTAGTTCCTTCCAGAGGGGGGGGGGGGGGGGGGGGGAGAGAGAGAGAGAGAGAGAGAGAGAGAGAGAGAGAGAGAGAGAGAGAGAGAGAGAGAGAGAGATGAGTTGGGAAAGATTAAAAATTAAGAGCAGGTCATACAGGCACCAGGATAACAGGAACATAGTGATCGATCAGTCAATATAATTACACATATTTCTGACAAGGTCACTAAGTGGAATGCATAGTGATACTACCACCAGTGCCAGGTCATGTCAATAAACGAACAGTGGCAGATTTAAGGACTGCCCCAGATCGTCTCTAACTCACTTGTATCAACTCACCAATGTGTACTGTGTGCTCTGATGTATTTATTCATGAGAACCTTGCAACATTCAGCTCTTATCTAAACACTTGCACAAACACACACAAAGAGAATGCTTTCCAGCCTGACAAAGTTAGATTGTCCTCAAGCACTCATGTTTTGAGTTATTCGGTAAATCCCATAGTACTTTTAATTGGCAAGAAATATCCTCCTCTAGAAGTTTTGTTCTTGTTTGGTTCAAGAAGATTGAAGCTCTGCAATTCATGTGTACTTAATTACTGTTCAATAAAAACAGTAACATGCACTATAAAATTGTTCATGCTAATACTTTTATCTCTTGCATATCCATGTATATGATCATAATTACCACTTTGTACCAAAGGACTCAATGGACTGCAGTACCAGTGGATCCACTACCCTGGAAGCAGAAGTAGCAACACACAGTCGGCCTCCTGTGCAGCATTCTCCATGCGCACAAAGTGATCTAATGGGACATGCGTGCACAGAATTTTCTGACCACTACCAGCAGCAGCAGCAGCAGCAAATCAGTTCCAAAGAAGTAGCAGTTCATTCAAATGTAGAGCAATCTGTCCTTCCTCCAGCATCTACCACTGCCAGCAGGCTGGGGGATGGGACAAACCACAAACAAACTAGTGCAGGTGATTTTTCGACCTCTCTGCTTCAGTGGTATTATTCGTGTTGTTATAGCATATCTCAACATGTTTTTTTTGTAGGAAAGCCTTATAATAAGATCAGTATTTATTGCCCAGTTGTAAGTTTTCTTATGAAATTAGTGGAATAATGTCAGTAAAAATTATCAGCTGACTATAAGTCACATCTACAATGTGAACTACGTTGAAAGACTTGAGTTTATGGTATACTTATTTCAACAGTGTCTCAGCACTACCTGGGAAATGATGTAAAGGAAAGAAATTAACAAATTTGAGTATGAACTCAGTTTGTTTGAATTTTGTTTTACATTGAATTAATGGTGTATGTTATAATTACTTTATATTTTTCAGGTTTTAAGTCTTGTGAGCATGTAGTAAGAAAATATACAAGTATATAAGAATATAAATGCTAGTTTATCAGTATTTTTAAAATTAAGTAATTGCTTGTTACCGTTTTAAATGGCTATCACCAGAACTTCCATTATGTTAAAATTTAATAGTTGCTTAGCATGATGGGTCCTTGAAACCAAGGTATTCTAAAGTTTCAGTCAGCTTGCAATTACTTTGACCTTTAGAAACTAAAGCTAATTAAACAAATACTTTAAATAATAGACTTAAAAGCACTATAAATGTGTTCTACAGCAAAACGACACATTTGTTTGCATTATGTTCCACTTGCAGGGCTACATGCTTTGCACCTCAGCAGTAACAAGTCTGAGGCCTTGGGCCAGCAGGGGGGCACAGGGGAAGCCGGAGGGAGGGATAGAGCTGAACCACCCTCTGGCTCATCCCCTGAGCTGGAGATACTCTCAGCATCTGTGATAATCAGCTCAACTTCTAGTGGCACCGCAGGTCTTCCGTCCCTTGTGGTGACCAGCCACAATGCAGTGCAGCACCAGGTAATTCTCAGAGCCCTCAAGAACAGTTTTCATACAATGTGCTTTCATTTGAAGTAGGTCTCTCTCAGTTTTGTCCAAAGATTGGTTTTTATCATTGGTTTGCACTTGACATAAATGTTTTGTGAAACATTTTGTAATTTGGATCTCTGTAAAATATTCTAATGAAGGATGTTTGATCAGGAAATACTTTTTTTTCAAAATGTACAGAGGAAACTGTATAGGTATGCAAACATGGACTCATTGTGGCTTGTTGAGTAACCCCAGTCTGTTCTTATATGTTAAGGGTTATTTAAAGTATGGTCATGACAAGAACGTGTTGAGATAGTTAAATATTTTTTCCATCTTAAAAAAAAAGAGCTGTAACCATTAAAACTAGCTGCTGTGAAAAGTAATATACAGTATGTATTTAATGACTGTGTACATCTTGGCTGTAAGACTGATATTAATGCAAAAGTTCAATTCTTCTGTCAGAAAGTTAGCTTCTGGCCAGCAAGGGCCCCATCTCGGAAATAGACAAACCCCCACCACCACGTCTCTCACACAAACATGCAAATGCAACTTACACACACATGATCACATTCTGTGGCTGCTGAGCCCAAAGACCGTGTGTGCGCGTGTGCATGTGTGCGCGTGAGCGGTCTATTTCTGATGAAGTCTTCATTGGCCAATAGCTTACTTTCTGACAGTCTCTTTGTTGAGCCTACGTGCAACGCACCATCTCCGCTATATGGTGAGTAGCAACTAACCTTTTCATAATATTGTCACATTCCATCCAGGTTTTTCCATTGTTTGATTAAGTTCCATCCTTATGGTAGATAGCTTGTGTACCTTCAAAATGCTTATAAACATATCACTGAATATTGTGAAAGGTGAATAAACATGTAAATGCTGAGTATTCTGCCACTGAGATAAACAAGTATTGTTTTTGTGAGGATTAGCACACACATTGTTGTGAAATGGATATTAATGCAACAATAACGAACAGGTTTTCTACATATTAGGGTATTATTAAGAAACAGTCGATGAGCATCCACAGGGGAATTTACATGAAAGTAAACTAAAACTAGAAAATTATACAGATTACAAATTGCAAAGTGTCTCTTGTGATAAGCTGCCTGGAAGCATTATTGAGAACTCTTGTTTTGTCACAGTTACACTGCACTCAATAGTTAGTGGCAGTGGCTATTGATTTACATTTGTGGTACAGATGAGCAGGTTGAATAGAGGTTGAGAGAGAGAGAGAGAGAGAGAGAGAGAGAGAGAGAGAGAGAGAGAGAGGGGGGGGGGGGGGAGGGGAGAGGGAGGAGGGGAGTGTGTGTGTGTTTGTGTGTGTTTGTGTGTGTGTGTGTGTGTGTGTGTGTGTGTGCACGCGTGCGTGTGTGTGTGTGTGTGTGTGTGTGTGTGTGTGTGTGGACGCACCTATGTTTTCGAGCGCACGTACATATTTAAGCTGGGACATAAATTGTATGATGTAAGAGTTACACAAGAATTACAAAACATTCAAAGCACATTAGTTCATTAGTTTTTATTTTTATTGACTCGCCTAAGTGGTGTGTAATAGAGTTGAATGGGGTAAAGTAAGTCACCTCTTCCTATATCCTTTTATTAACTGGCAGTTTTTTAGTATTTTCAACTAAATACAGAGTCCGCCAGAAAAATGTATGCACACTTTAAGGAACCAAAGCATTATGTATTTATTTATTTTACATTTAACAATTGATCACACGTTATACAACTTTGTTTACCACATGGATACTTTAAATGTTCAAAATCTTCACTGTTGGTTGCTGTACACATGGCGACAAGCAGTCGCCGCAACTACATCAGCCAGTGTTACAGTGGAGATTGCTGCAAATGTCACTGTAATCTACTGGGGAAGTTCCTGCAACATGTGTGGCTTACGTTCATAGGTGTTAGATCTGGTAAACGTGGAGGGAACTCAGTGAGTCCTCTTCATCCAATCCAATGCCCCGGAAAATTGTCATCCAGGAAAGCTCGTACAGCTAGGTGGTAGTTTGGTGGCATTCCGTCCTGATGGTGGAAAACCTCTTCATCAGCTCCATAAAGTGCACATGTACCTGGCAAAATTAATGTGCGTAACATTTCCAGGTACACTTCTTCAGTGACAGTAGCATCAAAGAAAAAGGGTCCTACTAAGCCCCTAGATGATAGTCCACACCTCACATGAACTCCTGGTAGATTGACCTCATTATCCACATAAAGATGCGGATTTTCCGGAGCCCAGTACACACTATTACACTCATTCATGATTAAATTTAAATTGTAACTCCATACTACCTTCATCATAAATTGTTCGTCATCAGTTACCATTTACTGATACCATTAGCAAAATTTCATTCGGCGATCAGGATCGTCATTAATTACTTGCAGTAATCATGGAATGTAAACTTTCCACTTTGCAGCTTTCAGAGTTCTGCTAACCCCCACTTCACGCGCACATTGCATAGCAGACTTCTGTGGAGAATTAACAAACATTATCAACACGAGACCCAACGAGGCAGGACTTGTATCTTTACGCTGTTTTCCTGCTCTTCCTTTGTGAATATCACAAATCGTTCCATGCAATTCAAACTTGTCAGTGATGCATTTAATTGTTAGGCGGGTTGGCGGTTCTGCTTCAAACTCCCGCCTCCACTGACATTGCACTTCAACAGCATTATCAAGCTTGAAAAAACGCTTCACAATATGTTTTCATTGCTCAAATGTCAAGTGTGCTGCAACCATCTTGTTTTCTCAATACTGAGTTTAAAGTACTAACAACTTTTAAGCCAAAGACCATACTACAACACACTTTTAACTCAAATCAAACGATTATATCAATATCTCGATAGAGCCTGACAAAGAGTGTATACATTTTTCTGGCGGAATCCGTAGAATATTTTGGTCGTTGTTCTGATACACGCAGGGTAGTTGTTTCTTTCACATTGAAGTGAACCTTCTGAGTTCTACGTGTATTGTATGTATGATTTTGTACATTTTTTTTCTTCCAGGACACCAGTGCGTCACTTGCAAGTCATCTCGGTTCTTCCAACACCAATAGTCCACCAACCAGTGCACAAACTTGCACGAAATCAATCAGTAAATGCAATCCACTGTCAGATCTAAAATACTTGGACAAGTCGGCACATGTTCCTGAAACTTCTAATAATTATAAGAGTGACAGCAATATTTTAAATTCAACTGAAGGCCCTGCAACAAACTTACGATGGGGAATTCCCAGGGGTGTAGGATTACGTGGTGGTGGAGAGAGCTCCCTAACTGGAGGCAGCGGAACTAGTGGCTGGGGTTCCGGTGCTGGGGGGACAACTGGCGGAGGCTGGGGATCCTCCGCAGGGTCTTCACAGCAGCAGCAACAGTCGGGCTCCAGCCAGTGGGGTAGTAGTAGTGGTAGCAGCCGTTCCAGCTCTGCAGTCTCAAGTGGCCCTGGATCTACTGCTGCGAACAGCAGTGCTCAGCAAGGGTCAGGTGAGGAATATGCTGTTTTTTTATGTTTGGTTTTTCATTGAATGGATAATCAATTAAGTTTCATATTTTGTACATTTGAAATTTATGATACTGCTGGTGTTCTGTGAGTTTTCTTGTGTTGTTGAGTGCAGAAGGTGACAATGCTATATGTCTTCCAGTAGTACCTATTTCTTGTATGGAATGTCAACTATGATGCTGTGCTGTACTATTCAGATGCTTCTGCCTTCTACCCCTCCTTCCCCTACTCTTGTAAGTGCCAGTCAGACTGTGGATACTTTACAGGTAAGGTGTATAATGGGGTTTATGATTTAAGATCATTGTGGATACTACTTGGGAAAAAGTTCTCTGATAGTATCGCAATAATTCACTACTTTTCAGAATAAAATTTTCGTGTTTGGTTTGTTCAGATGACATCATCCTGATAAATAGTAAATAATTTTTTTTTTTTTTTTGTTTTTAGATGCTAACCTTGTGATCACTTGGCCTGTTGTATAATTATGTAACGCTCAAACTATGGTTGTAATATACTGCCTGACAGAAAAGTGAAGCATGCAGAAGACATGATTGGATGTCAATGTAATTTTGTCCATGTGTGCACCATTGGCAGGTTTGTAAATGATTAAGGGGTATATAACATTGCATAAATGTTGTCAGATATTGAGGAATCGCTGTGAAGGACATGGGGATATCACATAGTCGTAGTCGTATTCATGTGTGACAGCATTATCAGCAACTGACAGTTTGAAAGAGGCTTCATAGTGTCTCTCCATTTGTCTAGCTGATCAGATCTTGCAATATTTACATTTTTGGGGCATAGTGGCCCAACGGTGGGTTGCTAGGTAGTTTGAGGGTAGGCATACTTGCCATCAGGGTTCTGGCCTACAATGACTGACCACGCCAAGTGAGGTCCACTGCATTGTGCAACCACACACGCAGTAACCCTTCCTTCATGTCTGCACCTATCATCTGAGAACAGGTAATGGACTCCCACCAACATTTCGTGTCAACTTGCACCATTGGTCCGAGTCTAGCTCCAGCCAAACTAGGGAAATACCATCTCGTGCATAGACTTCCCATAATATGAGGGCTATCCACAAAGTACATTACGTTTTGGAATTAAAAATAAATAAAGTACTGGATTTTTTAAAAAAGTATATACAGATGAAAGCCACATTTAAAATACTACTTTTCTACATAGTTACCATTTAAATTAAGGCACTTGTCGTAGAAATGGACGAGCTTGGAAATTCCTTTGACGTAAAATTCGGCCACCTGCGCCTTTAACCATGTAGTTACCTGTTTTGGGACAGAAAAGGCGTGATTTTTGTGGATTTTCTGGAAAGAGGCACTACAATAAACTCTCAAAGGTATTGCCAAACTCTGCACAACCTTGGAAGAGCAATACAAAACAAGCGCAGGGGAAAGTTGGACTCAAAGATCTTGCTGATTCACGACAGCGACCAGGCCCACATGGCAAATGCCACTCGTGAAGTTCTCGAATCTTTTAAGTGTGAGTTGTTTCCTCATCCGCCGTACAGTCCCGACCTGGCAGCGAGTGACTTCCACTTATTCCCAGCAATGAAGAAGTGGTTGGCTGTGCAGAGTTTTGATGACGACGCACAGCTTCAAGAAGAGGTAACCACGTGGTTGAAGGCACAGGCGACTAAGGAATTTCCAAGCTTGTCTATCACTACGATAAGTGTCTTAATTTAAATGGCAACTATGTAGAAAAGTAGTATTTAAGTGTGGTTTTCATCTGTATATAATTTTAAAAAATTCCAATACTTTATTTATTTTTAATTCCAAAACATAATGTACTTTGTGGATAGCCCTCGTAGCTCAACACTAAAGGCTGCATTTGGAGTTGTGCCATGACAGAGGAGAATGGACTGGCATTGCATTGTGTTCTGTGATGAATCGTGATTCTGCACTACCTCGGATTTGATCATCATTGGCGAGTATGAAGGCGACATGTGAAAGATCTCATTCTTCCAAAGTTTTGTAGAGGCACTATGGCATTACTCCAGACAGCATGCTGTGGAAATCCATTGAGTATGATTTCAGCTTATGACTCGTAGTCATCGAGGGAACTCCGGCAGCACAGCAGTATGTCACGGAGTCTTGCATGACAATTCCTTTGTGCCATTTCTTCAAAAGGACAATGTTCATCTACACATGGCACCATTTCTCGATGAACTCTCTTCTTCATTTTGAGGTGCTCTCCTGATCTGCCTCCAGTAGAAAATCTCTGGGACTAGCTAAGATGTCAACTCTATCCCAGTGCCAGTATCAAGGATGTCAAGGACCAGCCACAGCAGTTGTGGGCCAATTTGCCATAGGAGAGGATGCAATGGCTTTATGGCACCCTTCCCAATGAAATCAGTGCATGCATACAGGCCAGAGTGGATGCAACGTCATATTGATAAGTGGGCACTTACTGCCAAGTTCTTTGTGAATTTGACTCAGTTTTGCTATCACCAAAATAATATCACAAACTATTTCAACCAGTGAAGTTTCATTTTGTCAGACAGTGTAGTTACTCTCATATAGGCTGTTGTGCAGCAGTCATTTATTGAAGTTGTGATGATTCATTGTGCTGTTTATATACCGAGCCTGAGAAGCCTTATAATTCATCCATGAGCATCCAGCTGTCAGGCACAACTTCGGACAATTTTTGGAGTAGTTAACATTAACCCAAAAATGCTAAATAGGATTTCAGGTTACATGGCCTCAGTGACAAAAAAGTAACATCTAGTCATATCACTCACATAAATAAGAAAATCATGAGATGGTGATTTTTCTGAGCATACAGATGTCTGGTGTTGAGTTAAGGCAAACAGGTGGACACGCATAAGATGTAGCAGGTCTCTGTCATGTTTACCTGTGAAAAACTGCACAATGTGATGCATTTCTTTAAGGCCGCCACCATCTACTAACCTGAAGTGCACCTTACTGTTGACAGGGATCAATTCTATCATGAATTTTGACACACATATAGTCTACTATACCAGTGTATTACATATGTTCAGTAATTCATTAATCTGGGTGACATGCATCTATGGTTCAAATCTGTTTTGTTGTTGTTAGTGGTGGTAGTGGTCCATGTACATACTAATATCAATTTTTTGTAGTTTGGGATATGAAGAGTTATTTGTGGGGAACTGTGGCCCCTCTACACTGTAGGCATTTTGTGTGTTGTGGTTTCCTCACATTAACGTTGAGTGTGATCACTGACATTCATAGTGTCAACCACAAAATTTAATTTTTGTCCTTGTACTACCAGAAACACTGACATTCATAGTATCAACCACAAAATTTAATTTTTGTCCTTGTACTACCAGAAACACACGTCTGCTTTTGTGCGTGCGTGCGTGCGTGCGTGCGTGCGTGCGTGCGTGCGTGCGCATGCGGGTGTAGACCTGTCCCTTTTTCCCCCCAAGGTAAATCTTTCCACTCCCAGGATTGGAATGACTCCTTACCCTCCCCTTAAAACCCACATCCTTTCGTCTTTCCCTCTCCTTCCCTCTTTCCTGATGAAGCAGCCGTGGGTTGCGAAAGCTTGAAATTTGTGTGTGTGTGTTTTTGTTTGTTATTTTCTCTGTCAACGTACCAACACTTTTGTTTGGTAAGTTACAGGATCTGTGTTTTTAGATACATGATAAATTACAGAATAAATTTCTTTTATTTCTGCCTATGTTTACAAAATTGTTAGTTCCTTAAACTACCAGTTTCGATCAGCAATGATATTGTCACATCTGCAGCAAAACATGGGAAAATTGAATGCAACTAGTGGACTGTCCACATCTTAACACACTAAAATACCCCATTATGTAAAGTATTACAGATATATGCGGAAAATGTGCACTTAAAATACGAATAGGTCATACCTGTTTTAAAACCTGGACGTACTAAAATGAAGCCATATTGGCAGCATCAAAGTACACACACAAGGTCAGCTTAGCATTGTTGCAGATATTTAAAATATGGTCAATATTAGGCCACAATGTCGACAGAGTTCTCTGGTTGACAGCGCTACTGTTCATAACAAAGTGAAGTGTAGTAGCCACAAAATGTTTGTACTTAAGCTTGCTACTGTTAATGTACACACATTCATCAATTATATAATTGTACAGAATGCAATAGAAAGAACAATACAATATATAAAGTCTACAGTAGGCTTACAAAGTGTATAAGTTATTACAGTGGTTGGAGGAACTTTTCTGCCAGAACTCCTTTCATTCCTGTGACATGCTGTTATGTAGGAAAAGACAGATTGCTACGTACTTTAAAGAAGAGACATTAAGTTGCAGATACGCACAATTAAGACACTTCGTAAAAGCTCTCGGACACAGCCTTCGTCAGTAAAACACACACACACACACACACACGCGCGCGCGCGCGCGCACACACACACACACACACACACACACAAGACCGGCAACTCCAGCACCTCAGGATAAAATATACATAAGAAATGTGTTCAGTAGTCAAATGAAGCAAATTAGGCATTGGGTACAAAATCGCTGTGCCCATTGAGCACTCTGCTACCTCTTGTTTGTTCACTTCGTAAAGTTTCAAGCTCTTCTAACAATCTGAGAGTATGGCCTTTTTGCATCATGTGGAGAATGTGCATACCAATCTCAGGACAACCAGTTTCTGTTTGATCTGAGAAGTTTCAGACTGATCTGTGTAAACAGGTTGACAACTCCCAATTTCTTCTTAACAGTTACAAAAAGAAATTGCTTAAAATGGTGAATGCTACACATCCCCAGATTAAATATCAACTTAAGATTCAAAAAGATGGAAATATGATTTGCCCAACTGTGAACATATCATCACCGTGCTATAAGGCAAATAATTTTCTTAACACTAAATTTAAATCATTTTACACATATGGTACATATTTACAGGCTAAAAACTGTTTTTAGTTTGTAAATGCAATGGAGGACACACAAATAGCTAATAATGAGACATTGTCATTCCTGGATGTAACAGACCTCATCAGTAATGTTCTAATAAAAGAAACTATTGAAATTATTAGACATAATCTGCTAACATGTAGAGAGATCAGTACTGCAGATTGTGCAGAACTAATTAAATTTTTAGATTCTGTTTGAGCTCTTTTTTTCCAGTGACTAATATATTATCAAAAAGATAGGCTTGGGATGGGTAATAGTCCGGCTGGTACATTTGCCAGATACGTTTATGAACAATTTAGAACATAATTTTTTTTGCTAAGTTTCCACAGATAAAAGGGAAAAAAGCTATTTATTATAAATGGTATGTTGATATTTTATTAGTGCTGGGGGCTGTGACTTGTGAGGTTGATGCACTTGCCCAAGCAATAGGCAGCATGCACCCAAAAATAACTTTTACTACGGAAGTAGAAGAAGGGGACTCCATTAACTGCCTTGACCTTACTATTGAGAAAGTTGACAAAAAACATAAATTTCCAATTTTTCAGAAAACCTACATGTGCAGATATTATCATCAGTGGCAGTTCATGGCGTCCTGCACGATAAAAAGAAAAAGCCTTCTTCACTTAAGTGATTCACCAGTTACATAGGCTGAACTGACCGCTCTTTTAAAGTAAGGTTTAAGGAGTGCTCACAGCCACATAACTTAACTGCTTTGTGTTTGCATTTATCAGTAAAGTCATATTATAGGGAGTATTGAGAATAGAGAGAGAGAGAGAGAGAGAGAGAGAGAGAGAGAGAGAGAGAGAGAGAGAGTGTGTGTGTGTGTGTGTGTGTTCTCCACAAGGTGCAGAAGAGCCATGCTCTCAGCTTGTTAGAAGGGCATGAAATCAATAAAGTGAAAAGCAAGGGCCACCAAGAGTGCTCAAAGGGCAGAACAATTTTGTACCCAATACCTACTTTGCTTTATTTGACAATGTTCTCCTTTAATTATTAAATTCCCCTCTTATGTATATCTTACTTTTGTCTTTACTTAGTATGAAGTGCATTACATATTTACTTCATTTTCTTAAGTTAAGGGTACTACTCCTGTGTTTACTTGTTCTCCTCTATTTGATATACCAGCTGACAAACCTGACTTTGCCTAGGTATTCATTTTATTAATTTCCTGTAAGAAATGAAAACAAACAAAAAAAGAACTGTGTTTGTAGTTTAATATCAAAAAAGATTCATTTCCATGTGCTCACAAAAACACACTTGAAATTAAGAAACAATTTCTGTAGGTTGGGCATCACTGCTTCGTGTGCGTACAACATGATATTGTTAATGTCTCTAAGGCAATGCCCCTTCATAGTTCTAAGGATGACAGTTGTTTTCACCTACACAGCTGGTTACACTTTGCAGTTGAAAACTGTCAAAAGTGCTGCCAGGTGTCAGGGATTTCCTTTAGTTGACGTGACTCTAGGAGTATCTTAGTAGTAAAGAGTACATGTATCAAAACATTACACATGACGTGGTATTTCACACATGTCAGCACTGGCATGAACTATGACTGGGAGGTTATTCTTACCCTCACTTCGATTATTGCTCTACAGTAAGGAATATGTGTACCACATTTAGTTGAAATCGGACCAGCAGCTTAGGAGGTAATGTGGAAAACACACACACTTTTTATAATATGTATGGATTTCATTAACTAGAGTATCTTGTTAATTAATTAGTATGATGTTTTGTCATTCTTTTCTTGGAATGGCATGTCACTGGGGTCAAGAAGCCCTCTGGCTGTTCAGTTCCTCAGGCCACTTCTTATGTATAGTGCAGTCTGGTGGTCATACCAACAGAGGAATGACACTGATTACTCCCTTTTGCTTCCCCTATTTATTTTATCATTTTATATTATTCTGTTAGTTCCATAAGCTTGTTCCTAAGAATGTCAACTTTATCTGCAATTGCCATAAAAAGCATCTCAGAATTAGAATCACTTAACCCTTTCCTTTTTAATACTCTAAATCTAAACTTTAGTTTTGTTTGTAATTTATTACAGTCATTGTAATAATGTTTACACTGAGTAAACACACTATACACTTTACTGGTTGTATCTTTTGTTAAATTGCATTTTGTGCAATTATATAATTGATGAATTATATGTGTGTGACGAAATATATTGTGTGTGCTTACAGTAGTGACACCTAACAAGCTTACGATACAAACATTTTGTTGCTGCTGTACTGCACTCTGCTATGAATGGTAGTACTGTTAACAATATAACTCTGCCGGCAGTGTCTCCTAATATTTACCGTATTTTAAATATCTGCAACACCGCTAAGCCGATTTTGTGTATATCTCTTGGTAATGCCACTATGGCTTCTTTATACTATGACCCGTTTTAAAACAGGTATCCCTTGTCATGTTTTCAGTGCCTGTTTCCCGCATGGATGTATGTAATACTTTTCATAATGGGCTATTTTGTTGTTTTAAGATATAAACAGTCTCCTAGTTCTATTTCTTTTTCCTGTGTTTTGCTGCCAATCTGAATATAGTTTTTGCTGACGAGAACTGGTAGTCTAAGGACCTAACACTTTTGTGATCAGAGATGGAAATAAAAGAAACTTATTTCACACCTCTGGGGGGCCTTTTTTTTTTTTACCATGTTACAGTGATGGTGAACTACTTACTTAAATTTTTGTGATGTTCTACCAATGAATAGATTGAAGCCTTTTACTAATGTAAAGGCACAAAGGTGAAACTGCATTGTTGCATAGTCTATGCTGAAGAAAAAGTTATCTTAGTAGTTATTAAATTAATTTTATGGTTACTTTCTCACTGGTTCACACACACATACACACAAATAGGAGGGACAGCAGCCATTTGATTACACACTGAATATTTCTTGAGTTGACTGTGAAACGGTAAGCTCCTGAAGAGAAGTATGAAACCAAAATTATTTGTCGGGTGATGCCCGTGGCTGCATGAAAAAGCAATACTGCACTTATCATGAGCACCTCAACAACCTGTTAGAAAAAATTCTATTGAGTTTGGAAATAGACAAACATGGCACAAATCCTTTCCATGGAGCGGCAACATGTTGAACTCCCAGTTCTGAACTTGGACATAAAGCACTCACCACTATACCACAGTGGTGTAGTAGGGGCAGAATGAGGTGAATGATAAAAAACAAAGATTCCAAGACTTACCAAGCGGGAAAGCGCCGGCAGACAGGCACATGAACAAAACACACAAACACACACACAGAATTACGAGCTTTCGCAACTGGCAGTTGCTTCGTCAGGAAAGAGGGAAGGAGAGGGAAAAATGAAAGGATGTGGGTTTTAAGGGAGAGGGTAAGGAGTCATTCCAATCCCAGGAGCGGAAAGACTTCCCTTAGGGGAAAAAAAGGACAGGTGTACACTCGCGCACACACACACACATATCCATCCGCACATACACAGACACAAGCAGATACGTTACAGTGTCTGCTTGTGTCTGTGTATGTGCGGATGGATATACGTGTGTGTGTGTGTGTGTGTGTGTGTGTGTGTGTGTGTGTGTGCGCGAGTGTACACCTGTCCTTTTTTTCCCCTAAGGGAAGTCTTTCCGCTCCCGGGATTGGAATGACTCCTTACCCTCTCCCTTAAAACCCACATCCTTTCATTTTTCCCTCTCCTTCCCTCTTTCCTGACGAAGCAACTGCCAGTTGCGAAAGCTCGTAATTCTGTGTGTGTGTTTTGTTCATGTGCCTGTCTGCCGGCGCTTTTCCGCTTGGTAAGTCTTGGAATCTTTGCTTTTAATATATTTTTCCCATGTGGAAGTTTCTTTCTGTATATATATATATATATATATATATATATGTTGTTGTTGTGGTCTTCAGTCCTGAGACTGGTTTGATGCAGCTCTCCATGCTACTCTATCCTGTGCAAGCTTCTTCATCTCCCAGTACCTACTGCAACTTACATCCTTCTGAATCTGCTTAGTGTACTCATCTCTCGGTCTCCCTCTACGATTTTTACCCTCCACACTGCCCTCCAATGCTAAATTTGTGATCCCTTGATGCCTCAAAACATGTCCTACCAACCGATCCCTTCTTCTAGTCAAGTTGTGCCACAAACTTCTCTTCTCCCCAATCCTATTCAATACCTCCTCATTAGTTACGTGATCTATCCACCTTATCTTCAGTATTCTTCTGTAGCACCACATTTCGAAAGCTTCTATTCTTTTCTTGTCCAAACTAGTTATCGTCCATGTTTCCCTTCCATACATGGCTACACTCCAAACAAATATTTTCAGAAATGACTTCCTGACACTTAAATCTATATTCGATGTTAACAAATTTCTCTTCTTCAGAAACGCTTTCCTTGCCATTGCCAGTCTACATTTTATATCCTCTCTACTTCGACCATCATCAGTTATTTTACTTCCTAAATAGCAAAACTCCTTTACTACTTTAAGTGTCTCATTTCCTAATCTAATTCCCTCAGCATCACCCGATTTAATTGGACTACATTCCATTATCCTCGTTTTGCTTTTGTTGATGTTCATCTTATATCCTCCTTTCAAGACACTGTCCATTCCGTTCAACTGCTCTTCCAAGTCCTTTGGCGTCTCTGACAGAATTACAATGTCATCGGCGAACCTCAAAGTTTTTACTTCGTCTCCATGAATTTTAATACCTACTCCAAATTTTTCTTTTGTTTCCTTTACTGCTTGCTCAATATACAGATTGAATAACATCGGGGAGAGGCTACAACCCTGTCTCACTCCTTTCCCAACCACTGCTTCCCTTTCATGCCCCTCAACTCTTATGACTGCCATCTGGTTTCTGTACAAATTGTAAATAGCCTTTCGCTCCCTGTATTTTACCCCTGCCACCTTTAGAATTTGAAAAAGAGTATTCCAGTCAACATTGTCAAAAGCTTTCTCTAAGTCTACAAATGCTAGAAACGTAGGTTTGCCTTTTCTTAATCTTTCTTCTAAGATAAGTCGTAAGGTCAGTATTGCCTCACGTGTTCCAACATTTCGACGGAATCCAAACTGATCCTCCCCGAGGTCCGCATCTACCAGTTTTTCCATTTGTCTGTAAAGAATTCGCGTTAGTATTTTGCAGCTGTGACTTATTAAACTGATAGTTCGGTAATTTTCACATCTGTCAGCACCTGCTTTCTTTGGGATTGGAATTATTATATTCTTCTTGAAGTCTGAGGGTATTTGGCCTGTCTGATACATCTTGCTCACCAGCTGGTAGAGTTTTGTCATGACTGGCTCTCCCAAGGCCGTCAGTAGTTCTAATGGAATGTTGTCTACTCCGGGGGCCTTGTTCCGACTCAGGTCTTTCAGTGCTCTGTCAAACTCTTCACGCAATATCGTATCACCCATTTCGTCTTCATCTACATCCTCTTCCATTTCCATAATATTGTCCTCAAGTACATCACCCTTGTATAAACCTTCTATATACTCCTTCCACCTTTCTGCCTTCCCTTCTTTGCTTAGAACTGGGTTGCCATCTGAGCTCTTGATATTCATACACGTGGTTCTCTTCTCTCCAAAGGTCTCTTTAATTTTCCTGTAGGCAGTATCTATCTTACCCCTAGTGAGATAAGCCTCTACATCCTTACATTTGTCCTCTAGCCATCCCTGTTTAGCCATTTTGCACTTCCTGTCGATCTCATTTTTGAGACGTCTGTATTCCTTTTTGCCTGCTTCATTTACTGCATTTTTATATTTTCTCCTTTCATCAATTAAATTCAATATTTCTTCTGTTACCCAAGGATTTTACTAGCCCTCGTCTTTTTACCTACTTTATCCTCTGCTGCCTTCACTACTTCATCCCTCAGAGCTACCCATTCTTCTTCTACTGTATTTCTTTCCCCTATACCTGTCAATTGTTCCCTTATGCTCTCCCTGAAACTCTGTACAACCTCTGGTTCTTTCAGTTTATCCAGGTCCCATCTCCTTAATTTCCCACATTTTTGCAGTTTCTTCAGTTTTAATCTACAGGTCATAACCAATAGATTGTGGTCAGAGTCCATATATATATATATATATATATAGAGGACTCTTGTGATCTATGATCTTTGGAAACGAGTCAAATAGTATTAGAAAATCTGCCTAAGCTACAGCGCAGGCATGCCATGGGATATTGTGAATATCTCACTTCCTTACACCACTGGCTTACTCGTTCAGTTTTTGAAATTTATTTCATTAACATTACTGAGTTAAAGTTTTCTGTTAGGGCAGTGAAAGAATAAAGACTTTTGTAAAAATTGTGAATAAACTAATTATGTTTATAATTCAGTCCAATCTTAACCCTTTCGGATGCTGTAGGGGCTATACTTCCCACTAAATGTATTTCTGTACAGTGTTTAAGGGAATATGTTAACCACCTCTGTACACTTGTGGCATCTGGTGGCAGTCCAGTGCACCAGCTGTAGTTTCTGTTTGTCGAGAAATACAGTCTTCAGGACGGTAGGAAGTATGGTTACAACCAAAGTAGTTTCTGAAAGGGGCTTGGGAAGTACACTTAATGCAAAATTAATCTATCACTTGCAGTTCTGGGGAAGCATACTTAACCACCAACTTAGGGGTATCCCAAATCTTCTGGGAATATGTCACACCACCTCTGTCTATGCCTGACATCTTATGGTAGTACACTGCACCAGATCTATAAAAATGGCTACGACAATCAGTTTCTGTTTGTCGCGGGGTCACTAGTGTTGTCGGAACACATTGCTTCACTTCTGCAATGTTTGCACGTTGTGGTAAGTAAACTTCAAATATCAGCAAAAATATTTTTTAAATAAAGTAAAAGAAAACAAAATAAAAACAGAAAACAGTGTTAATTATTTTTTTACATGTAATGGCAACTCATAAAAGGCATGTGGGAAATGCATTTCCCACCATAGTTTTAATACCTCACAAAGGCACCTTGGTGATATACGTACCACCACAGTTTATGGTCCTAAATCACAAAATAAAATTATTAAAAAATAGTCAGTTGATAACAATCCTAATAGACCAGCAAAAAAATTATCTTTGCTGAGTTACTACAAAAACTGCACCTTCGAAAGGTTTAACTCTTGCAAACACAGCAGTCTCACGGTAAGATGATCAGAGAAATAAAACAATTTGTTAATTTTACTCTGCTGAAATTCACAAAGCTTAGAGGTAAAATTTATGCAAACGTCAGTTTAAAATTTTTAAGTGCAAGAACAAAGTGTGTTTTATTCAACACCACCACCAATTTCAATGAGAAAAAGTAATGAGCTTGAATCAGTTACGACCGACTAAGCAGATGGCATAAGAAAGCGAGAGGATATTCAAAATATTGCTTGGTGCACATGCACTGTAGTTCTGACTTTCGTAGGTCAATTTGTCATTGTTTCTCAGTTTGACTGACCACAGGTGTCCAGTATCAAACTGTTTGTCTCTACTTCCCCTACACCACTGTGGTATGTTGCTTCTAAAAAGTTACCATTTACAATCTGCATAGAAAACTGATATGCACCACTAGGTACCCGCATGTACAGATACATCACATTCCGCCACAAAAGTGTGTTGTTCTGTGTACATTGTGCTAAACCAAGCTCATCGGATTAAGGGACAGTGATTACTGCCACCATGAACTAACAAAAGTTCGAACAACATTCAGTTCAGATTGATATAGCAATAAAGAGACACAGTGGGCTGTGAGGTGTAGTGGGGACAAAAGCAGACAAAAAAAAAAAAAAACAGGGAAAAAACTCCCTGTTGCTCACCTAACATTACACGAGAGATGTCTGTGACTGGATTTTTCACTGCAAATGATTTAAGCCTCTATTTCAGAGCAGCCTCAAGAAATAAGATCTACAGTGATATAGTTTCTCTCCATGCTGTAGGTGTTTGCTAACTTCAATGTGAATGTCGCAATGCCTACATTGACGAAACCAGGTTACAGACTGCAGGTTTGCCACAAGTTCTGGAAATCGGGGAATATCAGAGAATTTGAAACATGTCAGAGAAATTTGGAAAAAAAGGAAGAAATCTCATTTTTGTCTCAGTTGATGGAATGGTTTGTTTACTGAGATGTTACGCATTGTCTCTGGCTGGGTGCAGCTGAGTATGTGCACTGCTTCCCTGCTCACTCATTCTTACTGCTTCTCCCATTCCTACCATTACCCTCAGCTTGTAGTCAGTGCTGCCACTACTTCTTGCCACTAGTCTAGCAGCTGCCGATGAGAGGCAGGGAGGTTTGACAAGTGGTTTGTTTGGATCTGATTCTCAGATAATACTGATGCAGTCACTGGAGACAGCAGTCATGTGTGCACGAGTTTTGTGTGAGTGATTGTGTGTGCACTCTAATTTTCTGACAAGATTCTTGGATTAATCACTGCAGTCTCATTTCATCAACGTGGTGTCTGTGACACTTGAATAGCTGGCCACATGAGTGGACTTCCACAACAGTCCAAAACTGCAGGCTATTTCTGCAGGCATCTCTTAACGGATCTGGCCTGCCTGCTGATCTGAAGCCCACCATTTCCCACTAATGTGCAGGCCCTGTCTGTCTGATCTAGTCACACCGATTTTTGTGCAGGTAGGGTCTATGTGACATAATGCGGTGGATTGTCATCATTGACCCAGGACTCTGGTGCTCCTCAGCAGGCCAGAGGGCACAGAGAATGGATTTCTGGAATTGCAACTTTCTTACTGCAAGTAAATTGTACAGTGTGGTGTTTTATAAATATTTTATTTGTTGTAGTAAATTGTGGCACTTCAAAGTAGTCCATACATTAGAAAGTATGGATGATAAGGAGGAGAAAATTATGGCAATCGCTGGCAGTTTGTACACTATGTACGCATATATTTTTCGAAAGAAAAATCGTACAATGCCTGTAAAATGAAATTATCGTGTGGCATTGATGGCTGGGATGCCCTATCCAGGGAAGTTTGGCCACCGAGTTGCAAGTCTTCATTCAGGTGATGCCACATTGCCTGACTTGTGTCGGTGATTGTGAAATGACAATGAGTCCAACACAACACCCAGTCCACGAGTGGAGAAAATCTCCAACTCTGCAAGGAATCAAATCTGGACCCGCTGCATGGCAGGCAAACATGTTACCACTCGACTAAGCAGGCAGACACACAATACCACTAAAATAATAGACATAACACAGTGGGTAATAAGTGCCAACAATGAACATAGTAGAACCAACATTTTATTGGCGGTCACCTGTAGTGTTGGTTTACGCAACTCTTCCCAATCTTATACGTTTCTTGCAGGAGGCTTACTCTTCTCTGAGGTTATTTTGTCAGGGGAAAATGCTAAAATTTGTCTGGAAATCAGGGAAATACCAGACAGTTCCACTTGGGAAAACTTGTGGCAACCCTGGAATAAGACCTGTCTTGGAATATGAGTGCTACGAATGATAGAAGCAACACACCTAATTGACAGTAGTCAACACCTTCAGGAATGTAGCAGGTACATCCATTTTCAAGAAAATTGTGTAATTGCTTGACAACTGGAGACACAAAAGCAGAAGGTAAAGCTTTTGTAATAATTGATTGTCCGAGGGAGGATGACTAAAAGATGTTGGCAGCCTGGCTGTAGATGATCCCAGTCCAACAGGGTGCGTGACATTTGTCAAGTCCATACCGTATGCATTTTATGACATACTGGAAAGGGGATTTATCCTACACAATTTATCTCCCCCTTCTGCAGGTTTTGCCTTGCTAATACTGGTTAATATTTACTTTATTTTGATAATGAAAATATTCATGTGTTTTGTAAGATTACAGCATGCACAATGAATAATTCGTGGTTTTTTAATTGAATTTCTAGATTGTGTGCTTTTTCTTTGTTCCACAGATGACGACTCAGTATGTTAGGCCAGCTGGGGAAAGTGACATATTAATGACACACCACAGTCACGAACAGTATAGAGTGTGTGTGTGTGTGTGTGAGAGAGAGAGAGAGAGAGAGAGAGAGAGAGAGAGAGAGAGAGAGAGAGAGAGAGAGAGAGAGAGGGGGGGGGGGGGGGGGAGTGATAGTTGATTAGGGAATAATGATTCTTTAATTTACAGGTAACTCAAATAAGGGCAATAATTCACAAAGTGGACAGAATTCTTCACAGCAGAGCCAGCCACAACAATCACAACAACAAGGAGGTAGCTCTGCATCATCAACACAGTCTACATCCTCCCAGATGAGTCAACAAAGTGGCCAGACAGGTGGAGGTGCACAGCAGGTTGGGGGAGGTGGAAGTGGTCAATCTCAAGGTTCACAACAGCAGCAGTCTGGTAGCAGCTCAGTAACTCAGCAGCAGACCTCCAACTCAGCTGGACAGCAAGGCAGTTCCACAAATCAATCCTCTTCCCAGCAACAGCAACCAGGGACATCAACTGGTCATATTCAGACTGTGACATCTGGCCAGAGTTCAGTACAACAATCTCAACAACAGCAAGGCAGTAACAATGGTTCCAACTCTAGTGCATCTGCTTCATGGGCTGCTGCCGCTGGCAAAGGTCTAAGTGGCAGCGGAAGTGTAAATACAGGAACATCTAGTTCAGGACAACAATCTTCTGGAGCAACTTCAGGTTCTTCCAAGCAGCAGCAACTTGAGCACCTGAATTCCATGCGAGAAGCTCTCTTCAGTCAAGACGGTTGGGGAGGGGTGAGTAGATTTGTCAAATATGACAATGAGAGATAACTGGGAGCCTGTGTGTGTTACTTTCACTGCTTCAAATGTTCATGAAATGGCCGCCACTCCCCCTGCCCCGTTCCTCCAGTCCCTCCACTTCAGCACAATTCTGCCAAACCTCTCACTCCACTCCACTTTGCACAGCTCTGCCCGCAGTCCTTCTCCACTCTGCACGATTCTGCTCGCAGTCCCTCTCCACTGCACGCGACTCTGCCCGCAGTCCCTCTCCACTGCGCGCGGTCTCTGCCTGCAGTCCCTCTCCACTGCACGCGACTCTGCCCGCAGTCCCTCTCCACTGCGCGCGGTCTCTGCCCGCAGTCCCTCTCCACTGCGCGCGGTCTCTGCCCGCAGTCCCTCTCCACTTCGCGCGGTCTCTGCCCGCAGTCCCTCTCCACTGCACGCGGTCTCTGCCCGCAGTCCCCTCTCCACTGCGCGCGGTCTCTGCCCCCAGTCCCCTCTCCACTGCGCGCGGTCTCTGCCCGCATGACCCTCTCCACTGCGCGCGGTCTCTGCCCGCATGACCCTCTCCACTGCGCGCGGTCTCTGCCCGCATGACCCTCTCCACTGCGCGCGGTCACTGCCCGCATGACCCTCTCCACTGCGCGCGGTCACTGCCCGCATGACCCTCTCCACTGCGCGCGGTCACTGCCCGCATGACCCTCTCCACTGCGCGCGGTCACTGCCCGCATGACCCTCTCCACTGCGCGCGGTCACTGCCCGCATGACCCTCTCCACTGCGCGCGGTCACTGCCCGCATGACCCTCTCCACTGCGCGCGGTCACTGCCCGCATGACCCTCTCCACTGCGCGCGGTCACTGCCCGCATGACCCTCTCCACTGCGCGCGGTCACTGCCCGCATGACCCTCTCCACTGCGCGCGGTCACTGCCAACACGCGATCTAGTGTTGCGCGCGGTCACTGCCCGCATGACCCTCTCCACTGCGCGCGGTCACTGCCCGCATGACCCTCTCCACTGCGCGCGGTCACTGCCCGCATGACCCTCTCCACTGCGCGCGGTCACTGCCCGCATGACCCTCTCCACTGCGCGCGGTCACTGCCCGCATGACCCTCTCCACTGCGCGCGGTCACTGCCCGCATGACCCTCTCCACTGCGCGCGGTCACTGCCCGCATGACCCTCTCCACTGCGCGCGGTCACTGCCCGCATGACCCTCTCCACTGCGCGCGGTCACTGCCCGCATGACCCTCTCCACTGCGCGCGGTCACTGCCCGCATGACCCTCTCCACTGCGCGCGGTCACTGCCCGCATGACCCTCTCCACTGCGCGCGGTCACCGCCCGCATGACCCTCTCCACTGCGCGCGGTCACCGCCCGCATGACGCTCTCCACTGCGCGCAGTCAGTGCCCGCACGACCCTCTCCACTGCGCGCGACCCTCTCCACGATGTGCTGTACCCTTCTTATTCTGCCTAGCAGCCTCTTTCCGTACGCCTGTTACTCTGCCCAGCTCCCCCTCTCTGTACCCCTCTTTCTCCATCCAACTCCCCCTCTCTGTACCCCTCTTTCTCCATCCAACTCCCCCTCTCTGTACCCCTCTTTCTCCATCCAACTCCCCCTCCCTCTCATTGTCCTTCTTGCCTTTCCAATTCCCCGTCCTCCTTTCCTCTCCCAGCTTCCCGTTCTGTCTTCTGTCTCCCAGCTCCCTCCACCCCTTTTCCTCCTCCCAACTCCCTCCACCCCTTCCCCTTCTTTTCCCTTCCGCCTTCCTATTCCCTCTTCCTTTTCCTCCCAACTCACCCGAACATGCACCTCCTCACCTACTTTCCGTGAGTTCCCATCCTTACAAGCATTACATTATCCAGAAACTCAAATTTTTTTCTCTTCTGTGTGCTTGTCTGCTACATTACAGCCTTGATTTTACAGTCATTAAAACCTGTTGCCAAAATATTTTCTTCGTGATCAATAGACCCTTCACTTAATATAGTGGAGACTATTATCCAGGTCTCAGTTCTATGCAGTTGAGATTATCTAGATTGTCAACTGTGAGCAAATGTCTTTGTGGTCTAGTCTGTGCATCCATGGACGTGTCATGCTGGCACTACCTGCTTGCACCCTGCATGATCTCTACGCAACACATTTCATTGTTATTTTAGTTAGTACAAGTGCAGCAGATTGATATTATTGCTTTAAGGTAAAATGATTGTTATTATAACGCTAAAAAAAAGGAGAAAGCTATTGTAAGTTAGACAATTAATTAGTAGGGTGTAGATACTTCTATGATACGTGAATTTAAGAAGCCTACTGATTCAATTTTAAAATCCATCTGCAAAACCTCATTGTGAAGGCAGGAGTAAACACAGAAAAGTGATGAAGAAACTAAAAAATGAAGCTTTTTCTTGCTGGTTTTTACAAAAATGGTCAACTGGGTAATCAATATCTGGTCCTTTGCTCTGTGAAAAGGCATTGCAGTTAAATTTTTTAAAAAAATGGTGATGAGTAATTAGTGTAACAGATATTTGTACAGATTTATATCTCATCATGGAATTTGCAGATTGGAAATACAATATGAAAAATGGCAGCTGATTGTGGGCTTTCAAGTAAAAAATGTGGCCCGCAACTATGTACCCTCAGACTCTAGAGTTCAAATATTAAAAGTTTACCTGGTTTCATTGTCTAGGGGCTGTGATATGTATTACATGCCAAATACTGCTGAGTCTGCAGAATATAATATGAATTTACACATGAATTGAATGGTCGAAGGTTGTTATCACTTGGCAATTGCGAATTTTGAATGTAACATAGAAATTTATATATGAAAGATTGCAATTAAATAAAATCTGCAGGTACTATTTTAACAACTTTAAATGATGAGTACAATAGCAGAAGAACCTTTAAGCATACCGTTTGTTTCTGAAAAATGCTTATTGGTGTCAATGGTCTAGCAATTAAATAAAATATAAGTTGAATAACAGGGAGACTATAGATTCCTATTCCATTAAGTTTTGGGTGTGCAGCTGTAAGAATTCTCCTTCTTCTTCTATGTTCAGCCATGTTCAGAGTGAGCCGCAAGACTGCTCCTCCAGTGCTCACTTTGTCCCTTTATACTCGTGTACTGCGCAACTGCACTTGCGGCCACAGATGCAAATGTGCCAGGGGTGTTGGTCAGCAGCAGAGACTTGCACAATGCGCGAGTTACATCTATGACTCCCCAATCGATCTGTGTTGGTATGTCGACATATCATTGTGAGCTGCACTGTGACGACGTTTTTGTGAGTTTATTACACAAAGTGCCGTATTCCATGATTTATCAAGGTTGAAACCACTATCTCTATTAATTAAATTAGTTGCCAAGTGAATCTTAGTTGCCTCCTTCACTATCAAATCCCAAAGAGATGATGTAGTTGTCAAAAATGCAACGTTGTCATACAACATACTGTGACCAGTGCCAATACAGTATTCTGCCACTGCCGACACTTGTTAGGTTGTAAAGTCGTGTATACATCCAGTTTTCTGTATATCACATGAAGTGTGTCGGAAGCGGATGCACATGGATTTATATTTACATGCAAATATCTGCCACCATCCTGCCCAGACGATGATTGTTCTCCGAACTTTGACCCATAAAGGGCATATTATTTCTGACGAAAGCAGTCTGCAAGATGAACTTTGCCACTTACAAAGAGTGTTTGAAGACAGTACTCCCCACAGCAAATACAGTAGGCACTGAAAATGAAACCGAAAGAGGCCACAAAGAAAGCAGAAGAAGATGAAGAAACCTTTAAATTGATGGCCTTCTTGCCATATGTGGGTAGCCTCTCATCAAAAATAGGACGGATTCTCAGCAGACACAAAGTAAAACTGATTTTTCATCCTCCACCCAAAACAGTTGCACTTGTGGGCTTCATCTAAGATGATTTGCTACTCTGAAAATATGGAGTTTCCAAAATTCCATGTGAATGTGGCTTTTCTTACATTGGACAAACAACTCGTACTGTCCAAGAAAGATGTTCAGAAAACCGGATGTACACACAACTTTAACAACCTAACAAGTCGGCAGTGGCAGAGCGCTGTAATGGCACTGGTCACAGTATATTGTATGACAACTTCGAAATTTTGGCAACTACGTCATCTTTTCGGGACTCGATAGTGAAGGAGGCAATTGAGATTCGCTTGATGGCCAATTTAATTAATAGAGATAGTGGTTTCAAACTTGACAAATCATGGAATCCAGCACTTGGTGTAATAAGCTCACATAGACGACATCACAGTGCAGCTCACAATGATATATCGACATACCAACACAGATTGACTGCAGAGTCATAAATGTAACTTGTGCATTGTGCACATCTCTGCCACCGACCAACGTCCCTGGCACATTTGCACCTGTGGCAGCATGCGCAGTTGCGCAGTGTAAATGGACGAAGCGAGCACTGGAGCGGCAGTCTTGAAGCTCACTCTGAAGATGGCTGAATTTTATACAGCCAAAATATTACAAGAAGGAGAATTAGTGCGGCTGCACACCCGAAACTTAATGGAACAGTCTTTGTGCCGTCAAAACCTGAAGATTCACGATAGATTCCTACTTCACATAATTAGTTATGAACAACACCATAGCTCACAAGATAGTGACTTCTAAACACATACTACGTCTTCGCTGCAGAAGCCACAGAAATCGCACAAGTGCACCCAAGTCGGCACTACAAAATAGTTCTATCTCCCGTGACCATACGCAAACTGTTCAACAATCTCCAAGTATTTCCTGTGACCATCTGTCGCACCTTCCCGCCCAGCATTCCTTTGTCCTGTGCCATCCAATGCTCCTCCTCACTTCCATAGAGTCTCTCCATTGACTTCCGTAGTTTCCTGCCGTAGTAATGAGCACTGTGATTGGCTAAAGTGCTCCCGCCATGTCTCCAAGCCAAAGCACACTCACAAACATATTGAAACACATACAGAATATTGGATTTACATTAACATAAATTAAAATTAAATAAATATTCCTACGGCTGGGCCATAAACTCGCTCTAACACACATTATTAAATACATAAACAAATCAAATAAACATATATCACAATAATAGAAACTGAAATAATCAAAGAAATAACAAATAAATATATTTATAAGCATGCTACTATTGTTTTCTCGCGTAACTGTGGAGTACTGATGGCCTGACGGGGTCAACAGTAATCCGCCACTTTGACCTCCAATAACGCATATACTATTCAATTTACAAGCCTGTAATTCATACCAATTTAAGTTTACACAAATAGATTTTTAAAGACACGTCGATCAATAAAATCGTGTGAACTGTCAAGATTTTGGAAATTTGTTGCTTGGTGTTACTTGTATAATTTACAGTCAGATACTAAACTTTAAACTAATAAAGATATTGAAAATCTGATTACACCATCAGAATCATCATACAAATAATGGCAGTGTACATGTTTCTTTTTAAGGTCTCATGATTCTTCTGGCTATTATTAATTTCTACATGAACTGTGAAATATCTGCCATTATGGTTTCTCAAAGTCCGCCATCTTTGGTACTCTTGGCATACAAATCTCCTTCATTGACATAAAGCACAATTCTCGACACAGCTTCGGCCTGGACCACGCGCTGGGTCTACCCCTCTTGCTCTGGCTAGTGTTCGGCAACACGCGGTTGCTGACAAGCCCCAGTGTGCCGAGCAACCTTTGCGGCCATGCTAGTTCCGAACTTACTTAGAATATTTTTGGAGCGCCACAACTCGCTCGTTACCTCACATCATGTAGAAACAGTAAATTCTGCTAAAGGTGTTTTTTTTTTTTTTAAAAAAAAAAGAGTTGGTTGAAAATGTCTAGGAGTTAGACTTTATTTACAACGCTGGTAGAATGGTTTTATGTTGGATATCATTACAGTCAAAATCTTTAATTGACAAGACTTCAGTTCCAGTAAATAGCAGTTAACAATATTAGCTTGTGCAAATGCTACTGAGAACCCTGAAATGCCTTAGCTTTTCCTAAGAAATTCCAAAAGCCCGATGTGCTTAAAAAATATTGAGGTTCCCTCAATTAATAAAAACCAAAAAAGTACTTGGATTGGATGAAAACTGAAATATTGATGGAGTGATGCGACAACACTTTTATCCCCGAAAGAAGAAGAAAAATTAAAAATGAAATTGACTATCATGGAACAGTCCTACTTTTACTTTATAATTGCAACAGCTGGTAGAGAGAGAAAATGGAGTGCTTGCAGGAAAATTTTTTCCTCTTAATTTGACATTGTTGTTACAACCAATGGATTGGTAATAAACATTAAAATGACATTGTAGAAAACAAATTTTACATAGATTGTTGACTTATTTTGTCACTTTCTGGATTTAATTAAAAGGAGACTTGAAACAAAGGTTGGAATAGAATACCAAAAACTGGCCCATGACATTCACTACCTGATATGGATGATTTTGTTTTGGAGGATGCAAATGAGCTAATGACTGACAAAATATGCCAGGAATGTGATACCAGCAATATGAAAGAGTGGTTCACTTGCAACAGTAATGATCCAAGGTTTTCACATAATGTCAGATGATAACATTATTGGAAACATTGTGTGCAAACGTACAGCATGAAATAAAAGAAGATAGAAGAAAAAGGACGTGCAAAAAATTATGTGCAGGATCTTCTGATGCAGAAGCATTTCGAGCTCCGGAAACTACTTTCAAATGGTTTGAAAAACAAGCTGTGTATGATAGTATGAATTTACTACAGTTAAAATGAGTTTGTGATGTAGCAATAATGAAGAGAAAAAAATCTTAATAAATGTAGATTTTTATTGATTTCATTAAGTTTAATTTGTTTTTGTTGTTTTGAGGAAGCACTTAACATTATGTATTACCCTAGAAAGAGTACCATATCACAATGTTCCTAAAACGTAACCATACGTGGGTGACATAGGTCATCTTTCTATAGTTAATAATACAAAAATCACTTTTCTTCATTCATTCAGTTATTCGAATTTTTTAGTATCCAAATGATTTATGACAAAAATTAATCCAGTTAGTCGAGTCTCCACTGTCATCTTTTCCTGCCACTCAAAATCAACTAAATTTGTTTTCTCCCCAATATTGTATGCAGATGAAATGTAAAGTTAATGTATTACTCTCATGTACTTGACAAGATTCCTTACCTTACAGGTTTGACTTGGTTAATACTGCCTGCTCAATAATACATTCATTGCAAACTGGCAGTTTAAGAATTTTATATTTAGCACAGTGCAGTTAATCAAACTCAAATATCAGTTAATGTAATTTGTAATTCATTTTGTTCTGATATTAGCTTATTTGTGAAGTAAATTCTCAATGGTTACCAACTGTCACAAGGGTGATGGCCCTCATTTGAGAAGAACTCTGGGATTAATGTTTTTCTTAAAGAGTGTAGTTGGGTCATTAATAGCATATCAGTTGAAATTTTTATTTGCTGTAATTCGTGTAACAGTTTGCATACAGCAGGACATAGTAGTTAAAATATGTAGCATAAGTATGCAGCATTTTTAATTGCACTGCATATAGTAAAACTGTGTGTGTGTTTATTTATTTATTTGCAGCAACATGTCAATCAGGATACAGGTTGGGACATCCCTGCTTCACCTGAACCAGGTGTTAAAGATGGTGCTCCTGTCTGGAAGCCAAATGTCAACAATGGTAAATTATTTGTCTTTTAGACTCTTATCTTATATGTATAACATAAGAAGTATTTGACACACTATAACCAGGTATTAAATCCAATCTAATACATTGTATCATATTTTTACATTATGTCTCTTATGGGATGAAGAGACTAGACAAAAATTTCAGGAGAGAGGGTTTAAATTTCTAACTTTTGAAATTTCTGCAGGTAAGAGGAGTGCTGCTGAGGAGGAAATTTTTTTAATATTATTTATCGTGATACATTCAACTCTTACACTACTAAGGCAACGTTTTTGCTTTCTGTATTGGATTGTTCTGTGTACTTTCTTCTCTTGTTGCAAAGCTCACTATCAACTTTTTGATTCATGGACCGTAATTCTCCTCATTTCACATGAGATTAATAATTTATTTTTCTGAGCAAGGTACTACTTTGTTGGCTGATTGTTTTATGAATTATTTTGACTGTCTTGTTTCTATTGCATTGCATAATGTGTGTGTGTGTGTGTGTGTGTGTGTGTGTGTGTGTGTGTGTCATTATCTGACTGAAGTAGAATTGCTTCAAATGTATGCCAACTAACTTTTTTCCTGAATAACTTAAAACTTTGTTATTAGCTTTACGAAAAAAAATTGTGGCATCATTATGGGGTACATACATGTAAATATTTGTGCATTATAAGCTCATACTGTAACTGCCAACCTTGATAACTAACAACTTCAAAGTGAGAAATGATCCAAGGGGCTGAATCTGTGTTATGAGAGATACTGTGAGGCATATTCAGAAGTTGAGAGTACTCGGTTGTTTAAAAATTGAAAAGACAATACATTTATGAACAACTTACAAATTCACAGATATACCCCCATCAAGAAAGTATTCCAGTGCCCCACAAGCTCATTGTTTGACAGCACTCTGAACCTCATCAGTTGTTGAAAACCCTTTTTCGCTCGTAAACAACTTCAGAGAGGTGGTAAGATGAAAGTCTGAAAGTGCTGCATCAGGGCTGGGGGGGGGGGGGGGGGTTGATGTCCCTACTGAATGAATCCAAGAATTGCTTTATGGTGTTGGGGGTGTGGGGATGCCCATTGTCATGCAAAAAGCACACACTGTTCATTCATGTTCTTCTCATGTTCTATATTGCCCTCAGATTTGTTTTCCCATTGGGCAAAAATTCACTGAGGAAAATACCTTTATGGTCAGTAAAGAAATAGGTCATAATTTTTCAGGCTGCAACAATGGTTATGAATTTTTTGGTGTTGCTGAGGAAGGATGTTGCCACTTTATTGATTGTTAGTTTTTTCTTCTCAGGGGAGTAGTGGACCACTCATGTTTCATTATTAGTGACTGTAGAATAAAATCACAGTTCACTTTTCACTTCAAAGTGCTGGAGAAATTCCCATTATGATGCAATTTTATTGATCTTGTGTGGATCTGTGAGCTGCTTTGATACCCATTTTGCTCACTGTTTGGAAAACGTAGGGTGTTAGGGATGATTTCGTGCAGAAGAGACATGGAGATTTTGGGAAACATTGAGTTTATCCTTATCAAAGTCAATGGACTGCCACCACTAGTCCTATCGTTGCTATTGATTGAGGTGGTGCAGTGGTTAGCTTGTTGGACTTGCATTCATTTGGGGGGGGGGGGGGGGGGCGGCAAGAGGGACATCATCTCAAATCCGCATTCGACCATTCAGGTTTAGATTTTCTGTGCCTTTCTTCAATTGCTCCAGGCAAATGACAAATGTTGTGATGGTTCATATATTTTCTGTGAAAGGACATAGCCGATGCCCTTCCCCATTCTTAAAACAGTCCAAGCTTGTACTTCATCTCCCACTTCATCAGCCTTGATTGAAGGCTGCCCAGTCATTCATTCATCATGAACATCTATTCTGCGAGTATTAAACTCACAATACCACTTGACACATTAATGTGATTTATCATTCCACCCCCATAAACAGTTTTGATTTCGTCAAAAACCGGGAAAGGTGCATTTTCCTTTGCGGGAAGAAACCGGATTACACTTCTCACCTCCAATCAGCAGTTTTCGGAACACACACAATTATTTTAACTTTGGACTACAACATCAGATTTCAATCAGTTGAGACAAATGACCTGCATTCTACTGCCAGCACCTTATCCTTAACACAGTGCTGTCAACTCCTTTCAAAACAATCTCTTTGATTGTTAGAGGCTCGATGCTGTTACTATCTGAGCATACCTTGTAGATTATATACAAGGATTTCAGAACCTTCCTATACTTTCTGTTGTGTAAAGCTTAATTATGCAGGAGTGATTGACTGTTGCAGCCTGTATCACATAGGAAGGCACTTGGCGCATAGCGCAGGAGGAGGAGATTAGTGTTTAACGTCCCGTTGACAGCGAGGTCATTAGAGATGGAGCACAAGCTCTGACTAGGGAAGGGTTGGGAAGGAAATTGGCCGTGCCCTTGCAAAGGAACCATCCCGGCATTTGCTTGAAGCGATCTAGGGAAATCACTGAAAATCTAAATCAGAATGGCTGGATGCGGGATACAACAGACATCCTTCTGAATGCAAGTCCAGTGTGCTAACCACTGTGAAACCTCGCACGGTGTGCGCATAGAGGCTGAGTGCTAAGGAAGTGAGTGTGGGGTGGGGGGGGGATGAAGTCAGGGCATGTGTGGCGGCAGAGAGCGGGCTGACAAAAGTCCATGTTACCACACTGTGTTACTGTGGACAAAAATTAGAGTAATTTGCCTGTGGTACATTGTATTAAGTGTTCAGATCTATGAAGGCAGTAATAAATTTTTAAAACTGATGTAGGCCAATCTTCATGAGAGAGAATTTACTGCACGTCTTGATGACATTACGTCAACAGCTCCACAGCTTTAGTCCACGCCATGTTTGAAGGTGAGAACAACTGGCACAGCTTTGCAGAGGCATAAAACACAATTTTTCTCAAAATGACAATCGGCTAACAACAAGGTCATTGAAACTGTTTGCAATAGTCATTTATTGTAATTTTAACTGTATTATATGTAAAAATATAATACACAGCAAAATTAACTTCAAACACAACCCGAAATTCTTATATTTGCTTGACAACTGTTTCTACTCCATAGAATTTTTTGAAAATAAATATAATGCATTTTTATGGGTGTGTTGGACTTCAGTTAAGTGTAATTACTGTACGTAAAAAAGAATTACTAGTAGAAATGACCACCACAAAAGACAGTTGTAGAAATGTTTGGTATTTTGTTACAATTTTCACTGTCAACAGGTATTATTAGGGTAAATTAACTTGTTTGACATTACAGTGAAAGACCACATGTACAATCCATTGAACAAGCAAGCAGTTAGGTCTTCTGCGAATAACTTGAGGGAATGCTTACCAGTAACGTCGAAAACCATTAATATCTCGACAGGTAAACTTCCCTACCATTTCCAGGCATTTTCCAATTTGTGACTTAAAAAGACAGGGGTTACATGTGGAAATAAGAGTTTTTGACTGATTCATCTGGCCACTTTCTCTTTTATTATTAGAGCATACAACATGTTGGGAAGGACTTAACTTCTCCTCGGCAATATGTTGAACTTCATTGGATACAAATTTCTAAAAAATAAAGGCTAGGAAGCTCTCATATACTATCTATGCAATGTAGATGATGGAATCCACATTTTGTTTATCATGAGTCACCAAAACTAAGAAATATTATTACTTTAATTTGTTCCAAAGTCTACATTGTAATACTATCATCACTGCTATCTGAGTCTCTGCCTGAATCATCTGAGTGAAAATTTACGATGATGGATTCAAGTCTTGTGTTGGTCTTCACTTCCGTACTAAAGTTTTCTTCCTAAAGCTTCCCAGCCCACACTGAAGAGAGGGATGATTGTTTATTCATGTGTGCCTGTTTGTTTGTTTGTGTGTGTGTGTGTGTGTGTGTGTGTGTGTGTGTGTGTGTGTGTGTGTGTGTGTGTTTTCCAAAGCCTTTTGCCTTAGCACAGATTAGTTCCATGGGATTATAATGTCGAAAATCCAGGATGGAATGTAACAATATTATGGAAAGGAAAGTTGCTACACGCCATATAGTGGAGATGCTGAGTCATAGATAGACACAGCAAAAAGACTGTTGCAAATAAGCGTCTGGCCAACAAGGCCTTTGTCGAAAATAGATGACACGCACACAGCCCCCCACCCCCCTCCAGCCACACACACACACCTGCAGTCTTGACAGCTGAAGTCAGAAGCCGGAGTGTGTCTTCAGCTGCCAGAGATTGCATTCGTGTGTGTGAGTTGTTTGAATATGGGTGTGTGATCTATTTTCAACAAAGGGCTTGTTGGCTGAAAGCTTATTTGTAACATTCTTTTTGTTGTACCTATATGCACTCAGCATCTCTGCTCTTTGGTTTATACTGTTGGTGATACTTGGGTAAATGCAAAACTGTGTGGCCATATTCACATGCAAGTAAGTCAAGTTTGTACATTCTATCGTGTGACTTGTATAAATTAATGAGTTGCAGGAATTTTGGTGTTTGTACTTGGTGTTTTGTGTGTAATAACCAAATGATAACAGGAGTGGTACGTTACAGTGACCAACTTCGAAGCGAGCTATGGCAAGAGTTGCTTAGTGAACCATTACATGGAACTGACAACATTCATTTCTGAATGGTAGTTACTACTGTTTGTCTTACACCTGAATATACTTTCACTCTCGGGAACAAAACCAGAAGAAGAGCTAACATTCAAAATATGAATATATTAGAAAGAAACATTCCACATGGGAAAATTATATTAAAAAAGATACTGTGACTCAGAATCATTCCACAAATACCTGCTGGAAAATGAGGCATGACCCTAGCAGTTGTAAAGTCCTCGTAGGAATAAGTCCTTGAATAATTATTTTGAATGTTATATTAAAAAAATATGCTGTGACTTACCAAACAAGAAAGTGCTGGTAGATATACACAATGAAAAACACACACACACACACACACACACACACACACACACACACACACACAAATTTCAAGCTTTCGCAACCCACTGTTGCTTCATCAGGAAAGAGGAGGAGGAGGACAGTGTTTAATGTCACGTCGACAACGAGGTCATTAGAGACGGAGTGCAAGCTCGGGTGAGGGAAGGATGGGGAAGGAAATCAGCCGTGCCCTTTCAAAGAAACCATCCCGGCATTTGCCTGAAGCGATTTAGGGAAATCAAGGAAAACCTAAATCAGGATGGCTGGAGACGGGAGTGAACCGTCGTCCTCCCGAATGCGAGTCCAGTGTGCTAACCACTGCGCCACCTTGCTCGGTCAGGAAAGAGGGAAGGAGAGGGAAAGACGAAAGGATGTGGGTTTTATGGGCAAGGGTAAGGAGTCATTCCAATCCTGGGAGCGGAAAGACTTACCTTAGGGGGAACAAGGGACAATACCTGTCCCTCTCGTCTTTCCCTCTCTATCCCTCTTTCCTGATGAAGCAACCGTGGGTTGCGAAAGCTTGAAATTTGTGTGTGTGTTTTTTTTATTGTGTCTAATCTACCAGCGCTTTCTCGTTTGGTAAGTCACAACGTCTTTTTTTAATATAATAGTCAAAATAATTATTCAAGGACTTATTCCTATGAGGACTTTACAACTGCTAGGCCCATGTCTCATTTTCCAGTAGGTATTCGAGGAATGATTCTGATTCAACCAGGCCTTATCTAGGTAACATACTCTTGAACTACTGCCATCTCTTGTATCGTACATTATAAGGGATGTGTTTTATGTTGCTCCTGTGTCACTTTCTTCAACTAGAAACTCTCTCCTTAACTTATTTGAAACCAATGTTGTCTAAAATTCTTTACATTGACCAAGTGCTACCTTTGCAGCCAATTTTTTCATTCACAATTGTAACAAATTTTTGTGATGTCAGTTATTAACCATTAACACGAAGCACTTTTAAGCACTGTTGTCAAAATAATCCTTTTGTGTTAAAATTTTCTCACAATTTTGATGCTTTTAGATGACATGAAACCAACTTTCTCTAAGCTTGTAATACAATAGCTGTGTCACTTTTGTTTATAAGTCCCTTCACAGTTCCCTTGCCAACACCACATGCTTCTGTGGCGCCTTCAAATGTCAGTAGTTAGAGTTCAGATTCCAAATTCATATTTGAAAAAGTTACAAATGCAACAAATAATCACCCTAGCTGCTTGTGAAGATTTCTCATTATTGCCATCACATAACTTTTATTTTTAATCACACTAAAACATTAACAGATACAGTGATTACATGGCAACTCGATTGTCGAAAATTTGCTAAACTGTCTCCATGTGTCCATGTTCTGACAGTTTGTGCCAGGTATAATTTTCATTATCTCTTAAATGCTTTTTTAATGTAACCTTTGCGATTTTAGCAGAACAAATGTAGATAATAAAGTGAGATTGAAACAAAATGTGAGAGAAACATTCATTCCACCTCTTAACTGCATGCTGTAGAAACCATTTGTTTTTGCCTCTCTGCCTACAGTTTACATGTTGAAAGTATTTTTCAGGGAACAATTCAGTGCACATAGTTTTATTAGGCATATTTTCTTGTACCAACAGTCAGTAACAATATAAATTCCTCTTCGTGATGTGTTGTACAGAGGTACAGATTTTCGAATTTCCAAATATGGTATAATATGAAACCAAGCCACATGCAAGCTGTTCGTGTTCCTGGCTTGACTGCACTGCTATGTAATTCTGCACTTTTGCTGGTTCACCACCTCTCACTCAGACAGCGTGGCATTTCAGCGGGACACACACACACACACACACACACACACACACACACACACACACACACACACACACACAGTATAGTTGCGTTCTCCATGACCTGCATCATTTTTGTTTGCTGTGGCTTTCAAGTTTTTTATGGTGTTAGGAATTATTAAAAATTGTAATATTATTATAGGGACAGACCTCTGGGAAGCAAATCTCCGCAATGGAGGTCAGCCACCACCCTCGCAGGCTGTTCAAAAGACACCATGGGGCCATACACCAAGTAGCAACATCGGAGGCACGTGGGGTGAGGACGACGATGTGGCAGATAGTTCAAATGTGTGGACCGGTGTCCCTACAGCTCCCCCTGGCCCAGGCCCCACGGCATCAGCGTCTCAGTGGGGTGGACCTGCAGCTCCTGGTGCGGCGGCGGCAGCTGCAGCTGCTGCAGCAGCCGTTTGGGGTGGTCAGTACTGCTAATGTGCATTGCTGTTCTGCATAAGATAATTATTTTGATGGATTCTATTGTAAAGAATAGGTGTTTTTTTAAAAAAAGGTCGTGTTTCCTCTTTTAAAATCTGTTCTTGAATTCACACTTTCTTGGAATTTTTTTGAAGACTATGAGATGTTGTGTTTAGTATTCACATACACAATATGACTGACAGAGGGTAGAGTTTTTGAGTATACTGAATTGTGAACAAAACTGTTGGTTTTTATTGAATTTTGTGTCATGCAGGGGGAAAGCACTACTGATTTGTAAATTCTTACTTTCAGGTGGAATGTTAGGCCCACGAGAGCATATGCATGGTGTCGTTGAGGGGGGATTGCGTGGAGATGTAGGTGTGAGGGACATTCGGGGCGTGGGTGAGATGAGAGCTGCGACTGGAGTGGGAGTGGGGGATCCTCGCCGCTTGAACGGTAGTGGTGTTGGTGTCGGGGCAGGTGGTGACACGAGTGCTATGTGGGCAGCACACCCCACAGCAAGTGCTCCACATCATGGTGCTGCTCAACACCACACTGGGCAACCGTCACAGGCAAAGATGGTGCCACCTACAGTCCCTACAGCAGGTCTGTTACGACGTTGTAAATTTTAGTGGAAAATATGTCAATCTTTCTTTCCCACCTCATAGGTATTTGAAAAATGACATGTTTCAATTAACTGACCATCATGAGGTTCTTAAAACCATTTACGGTATCATATTAGGTCAATATAAAGTCATTGAAGGCCAATAATAAAACCACGAATTTGTCACTGTTGTCACATCAACAATTGGCATTAATGCTGTGAACAATTGCATACCGCAAAGAGCCAACTCTGTGGTATGCATCTGTTCGCAGACTTAACACCAAGTCCTCATGTGATGCGGAAGAGTGCATTGCCTAGCACAGTTAACATATGGGGAATTTAATTTATATTTATATGATGCTGTAATTGCTTTTAAGGATTTGATTGTGGTCAGTCAACCGAAACTGGTTGTTTAAATAAAGATTTTATCAGCAGCTCAGGTTGGAAATAATGAAATTTTTCTGGTGTCAATGTTTCTAAACTTTGTTCAAGTCTGCCATTGGGTGGTGTGTACCATCAGTGGCTCAAACTTGAATGTTCCGTCAGATAGTGTAAAATACCAACTAGAAAAATTTGCCATGTAACTGAAAATTTAAATAATGGAAATTTAACATACATTAATTGAAAACAGTAGTAGCACTTGTATTTCACCTGAAAATTATAAACATAACTAACAAAATTGCAGTATTAAAAACAATGCAGTTTCGTATTATAAACTTAACTGAACATTATATTATAAAAATAATTAGCAAAAAGTTGTTTGTAAAAACACAATACTTCACTGTTGTAAACTTAACGTATTGTTTGTTTGCTATGTAATTTTTCAAAGCATTTCACGGTGATTGCAGTAAATTGCCGCCCTTATAGCTTTCCTAGTGGAATAATCACCACCCCTTGTTTTTACTTCTTGCAGGCACTTGATATGATTCAAGGAAATGTGAAACTCTTTTGTAGGTGTTTGCTTTTCAGTATACATTTGTTCAGTGTGGTGAATGTTGATCTAAAGATGACCAAGGATTTGTTCTCTAAAGTGTAGAATATTGTATGTTTATTATCCCATCTATGGTTTATATACCACATATTTATTATGCAATTCCCATTTATTAATTGTATAACAAGTGTTATATACCATTTAACAGTTTCCCACATATAACTGTAGAAAGAATAACTGCTGTAAAGCCATCATACAACTGTTATTCAAGCAGTTTGAGGATATTAAGCACAGTTGTCAAGCGTGTCAGCTGTAGCGAACCATCTTGAGAATGAGCAGTATTCATTGGGGATATATTGGAAAGCGTGAGGGTGTTACACATTGAGGAAAGAGGGGAGTTGGTATCAAATTCAGAGGAGGTAGAGATTTATTGTGCCTTGAAAGAGGAGCGTGTCGGTGTTTTAAATGAGAGGACGGAAGTACCTAAAGGTCATTTTTGGGCACACTTTAGCGATACCCTCCTTAAGAAGCAGCCACCAACGCATTTTACGTAGTGATATAAATTTTTGCATGCTGTTTTCATTCAGATTGCAGCATAGAGGTGGTTTAAAATTATAATGAGTCAGGACCAGACAGACATTTCTCAAAGATCTTATGACAGACAGTATTATCAGTAGTATCATTGGTGCAGAGCATTAGGCTTTAAGTAAATATCATTGTTGGTAGGTGATGGCAGCGACTTTGTTTTGCAACTGTACCTCGGGAATGGTGGATGCACTGGTTTGTGATTTTTTTTATGGCCTGAGTAGACAATGCATGCTTGCAGCTTGTTTTGAGCTTGTAATGAGGGGTGGTGGTTGTTTTTTTTTGGGGGGGGGGGGTGCTAGGCTATAACTCACGAAGTCTGTAAGCCATATATATTTATCTGGTTTCCTTGTTTTTAGCACTTGTGGGATAATGTTCTCCTAAAACATGTTGTGGCAATAATCACACGATTGACAACTGGGCTGAATACTCTCAACTATTAAGATGATGTCACTTGATCGTATAAATCAGCACTCTTATTTTGCTTATTATATTATTCATTTTTTAAAGGCAGCATCAGGCTTGTATTTAACTTTTTTCCTTGTGAAGAATTGCACATGCTTGAATCTTGAATGTAGTTAGCCTACACTTGGTTCATTTCATCTCAAAAATTTAATACTGCTAATGATTTTTCAAGCATCATTATGTCACCCAGTTTTTATTTTGCGATGGTGACAAATTTTTTGTTTTAAAGTTCCACAATTTTTTTTTCCAAAAGATGTTCAGCCAAAGACACACTCATCTATTAACTATGTATAAATAATATATGTCCCTCTATTAATAATGCCTGTACTAATCTCATTACCATATCCTGTGAATGTGTTTTCTCAGTTGTCATTGCTTTTTTTTCCAGCATAAATGTCAATTTTACAAGTGTAAGCTCCAAGAAAACACAATTCATATATTTTTATACCATGCTTATGTTGCATGCCTGAAATATATTTGTGAAAACTGTGACATTCTCCATGAAACTATATTTTCATTGACAACAATGTTATTGCCAGGCATAACAGCATTGTTGATAGTATCAAAAATTGCTTCAACAGTATTTAGAAATTTATTCAATCACTCTTTGGTATTGTCCAAAAAATGTAAAAATTTCAGTATGCATAAAAAGATAACATTCATGGCGTCTTTTATGCATGTGTTTGTATACTTGTTATTTTTAGACCAGTGGTTGCTTTCCACCTGTGATAAGCAGTATGTCAATAAAGTATTCATTTTGCCTCCCATAATAAGCTGCAGTGCCTGTTGGTGTCCTCTACTACTAGGTAAAGAATTTATTCATTGTACAGCATATTTATTTGCTCCTTTAGATATCATTCCTAATATCTTTATTCAATCAAGAATAATATCCATAAAGAAAAAGTGTAATTGCAGTCAACATTTTCAGTTACCAGTTCCTCTTCTTCCAAATACTCATTTGTTATTAATTTTTTTTTCCTTATTTGCTGCCGTTCCTTATCTTCACCACCTTCCCTTGACAATGAATGAAACATGGAGTCTTCTTCCTCCATGGTAGATTTGCTTACTTCAGTAAAGAAAGTCACTTGATAGCTCAGGGTGAATTGGTACAAATATAATTACAGAAGTAACTGCAAATACATAAAGTACACTTGGTTTTGATGTCTCATTAAAATGTTCGTTCATTAACAGTATCTCTGGCAACACTTGAGAGTAATGGTTTGAACAATACGCTCATCGTGTCATGCACATGCCTTAATTGGACCCTTTATTGTGAAGGTGATGTAAGCCCATTTGTTTTATTTATTTCTTTTTATTATTTTTAGTGGATGTACTTTACTTTCAAAATAAAATATTACTATATTAAAATAGTAGCATAGGGCATTTGAATATGCCCGCCATCCCAAGGCTAAGAAACAAGAAGAGCAGTGCCATCAGATGACGATAAGCATGAATAATCCCCACAGCGAGGGGAAAGTTATCTGTACCGACTCTGGTTTTCTCTGAATATTCCTTTTTCTACTGGTGTTGCTATGATAGGAACAGCAAATAATTTTACAAACCCCACTGTTGGACTTTTCAGGCGTAAACCAGTGGGCTGGCCCACCCCCAAAAGATCTCACTTTGGGAAGCAGTGTGGGTGTCACCAAACCATCAGGATGGGAAGAACCATCTCCTCCAGCACAACGCCGTAATCTGCCAAACTACGATGATGGAACATCATTCTGGGGCAGCCAATCTAGTCGCATTGGTATGTTTAACAGCAGTGAATTCTAATGTAATCTAATACAACATCCAGCACATTAGTGTGGCTACTGCCTAGGTTCGATGTCAGTGTGTAAGAATATTTTGCAGGTGGCAGTGAAGGGTGTATAAAGCGTACAGTTGTCATAATATGGAAACACAGTGATTGGCACTGGAGTTGAATATGGTCATCTGATTTCAGGCCAAGGATGAAGCAATTCCAAAATGGTTATGTTTGGAAATTGGTTGCATGCCGCTGTGATTGAAGTATATCGTGCATTGATTCGATCCGAAACCAGTGCAAAGGCAGCTGTGATGCACCACGAGCCATAGATGACAAGGATGAATGACAGCTGTGGATATGTGTATGGGCTAATAGATGTGCAGGTGTTGAGCAGCTGACCATCAGGTGAACCAAGGGGCTACCAACAGTGTCTCCTCAATGACCATTCAACAAAGGCACTATGTATGGATCTCCACAGCAGGCACCTGGTTCATGTACCCATGCTAACTGCTGTTCTTCGGTGACGAAGGCAGGAATTTGCACACCAATACTGCAACTGGTTTTCCACTGAGTGCAACAGGTTGCCTGAGTAGATGAATCGTATTAATGCTCCATCAGACAGTTGACTGTTGACAGTTATGACGTGGAACACCTGAAGGCAGACATCCTGCAAGTATTGTCAGAAGGGTCCAGGCAGGAAGGCATTATCAGGGTGATCTTGTTATTCTGGAAGGCACAGTGCATCAACACAAGTATGCATCTATATTTGGGGTCTGTGTGCACCCCTACATGCAGTTTGGTTTTCCGATGGCGTCTACCAGTAGGATAACATGTGAGACAGCTAACAGTGTATGTGCACAGTTCAAAGAGTACCAGGATGATTTTGCTGTACTCCCATCACCACCAATCTCCCCAGCTATAAACACAATAGAAAATCTGTTGAACTACATCGATCAGGCTGTTCACACCATTGACTCTAGACCGAGAAACCTAGTGCAAGCGGTGATAGCAGTGGAGTATGCTTGGATGCGAATCTGTCAGTAGGTTCTGGAACCTTTATATTCACTCTCTTCCTCCATGTCTCACAGCAGTCGGAGGAAATCCTCTCTGGCTTCTGGCTGCTATCTGATTTGGTGAAGACTGCCAGTCTCACTAGCAGGATGAAAGCAGATCTCACCATCTGCAACATCGCCAACAGGATCTTTGGTACAGAGCCGAGTGGAGGGTCTGAATCAGAGGCTGAGACGGTTCTGCGACCGTGTGGGCTGCAGATTCCTCGACTTGCGCCATAGGGTGGTGGTGTTTCGGGTTCCTTTGGATAGGTCAGGAGTCCACTACACACAGCAGGCAGCTACACGGGTAGCAGAGGTTGTGTGGCATGGACTGGGTGTTTTTTTTAGGTTAGATGGCCTCGGGCAAGACCAGAAAGGGCAGGAGCCTCAAAGGGTGCGGGGCAAAGTCAGGACTTGCGGTGACCGAGCAGCAGTCAGTATTGTAATTGTAAACTGTCGAAGCTGCGTTGGTAAAGTAACGGAACTTCAAGTGCTGATTAAAAGCACCGAAACTGAAATCGTTATAGGTACGGAAAGCTGGCTGAAGCCAGAGATAAATTCTGCCGAAATTTTTACAAAGGCACAGACAGTGTTTAGAAAGGATAGATTGCATGCAATCGGGGTGGCATGTTTGTCACTGTTAGTAGTAGTTTATCCTGTAGTGAAATAGAAGTGGATAGTTCCTGTAAATTATTATGGGTGGAGGTTATACTCAACAACCGAGCTAGGTTAATAATTGGCTCCTTTTACCGACCTCCTGACTCAGCAGCATTAATGGCAGAACAACTGAGAGAAAATCTGGAACACATTACACACAAATTTCCTCAGCATGTTATAGTCTTAGGTGGAGATTTCAATTTACCAGATATAGACTGGGACATTGAGATGTTTAGGACGGGTGGTAGGGACAGAGCATCGAGTGACATTATAATGAGTGCACTATCCAAAATTTACCTCGAGCAATTAAACAGAGAAGTGACTCGTGGAGATAACATCTTGGACCTACTGATAACAAACAGACCCGAACTTTTCGACTCCATAAGTGCAGAACAGGGAATCGGTGATCATAAGGCCGTTGCAGCATCCCTGAATATGGAAAGAAATAGGAATATAAAAAAAAAGGGAGGAAGGTTTATCTTTTTAGCAAGAGTAATGGGAGGCAGATTTCAGACTACCTAACAGATCAAAAAAGAAAATTTCTGTTCCGACAGTGACAATGTTGAGTGCTTATGGAAAAAGTATAAGGCAATCGTAAAATGCACTTTAGACAGGTACCTGCCGAGTAAAACTGTGAAGGACGGGAAAAACCCACCGTGGTTTAACAACAAAGTTTGGAAACTACTGCGAAAGCAAAGAGAGCCTCGCTGCAAGTTTAAACGCAGCCAAAACCTCTCACACAAACAGAAACTAAACAGTGTCAAAGTTAGCATAAGGAGGGCTATGTGTGAAGCGTTCAGTGAATTCGAAAGTAAAATTCCATGTACTGACTTGACAGAAAATCCAAGGAAGTTCTGGTCTTACGTTAAATCAGTAAGTGGATCGAAACAGCATATCCAGACCCTGTGGGATGATAATGCCATTGAAACGGAGGATGACACGTGTAATGCTGAAATACTAAACACTTTTTTCCAAAGCTGTTTCACAGAGGAAGACCGCACTGCAGTTCCTTCTCTAAATCTTCACACAAACGAAAAAATGGCTGAAAAACTGCTTTTGTGCACAAAGCAGCCACCACACATCAAGGGAAATGATTTAAGGTTGTTTGCAGTAGATACTGCAAATTCACAGTGTGCTATGTTTCCTGGTTTATTAGTTTATGTAAACTCAGTCTATTTTATTTTAAACAAAAATACACATTTATGTTAACAGGCAAGGTGTCCCATTGGAAGGAAATGCCAACTCCAAATGTTGGGCGAGGAAGCATGCCATGTCCTCCAGGCATGCCACAAAACAGACTTCCAGGAAACACATCTGGAGGAGCAAAACCTGATGGTACACCAATTTGGGCCCAACCAGGAAGGTGAGTGCTGTGATTGGATCCCACAGGCAGTAATTTACTACAGTATCAAGTGAGTTTGTAACTCAGCGTGTTAGGAGAAAATTATTTATCCCTGGGATCTACTAAAATAAATGGTTTATTTAGTTTGAACCAGTAGAGGGAAAAGTAGACCATTGAGCAACATTCCCCCATCCCAACCAACTTTCCAGTGATGCACCACTGGACATCTCTGAACAACATGTATTGATTACATTTCAGTAATAGTCAGTCTAATTAATAGTAAATACACTACAGCAGTCCCTTTGTGATTTCTTGGATTGTTTCCTCTCTGCTACCCCCCCCCCCCACACCTCCCTTTTCATTCTCTGCCCCCTCCCTCTTTTTGTGTTCTGCCCCTTGCATTCTTTGTCTGCCCTCCTCCTCTTTCTTTCTTTCTTTCTTTGCACTACCCCCCTCCCTCCCTCTCCTATTCTCTGTACCCCCACCCTCCTTCACTCTCCCATTCTATATGCTCCCCCCTCCCTCCCCCCTCTCCCATTCTCTATGCTCCCCCTCCCCTCCCCCCCTCTCCCATTCTCTATGCTCCCCCTTCCCTCCCCCCTCTCCCATTCTCTATGCTCCCCCTTCCCTCCCCCCCTCTCCCATTCTCTATGCTCCCCCTTCCCTCCCCCCCTCTCCCATTCTCTATGCTCCCCCTTCCCTCCCCCCCCCATTCTCTATGCTCCCCCTTCCCTCCCCCCTCCCATTCTCTATGCTCCCCCTTCCCTCCCCCCTCTCCCATTCTCTATGCTCCCCCTTCCCTCCCCCCTCTCCCATTCTCTATGCTCCCCCTTCCCTCCCCCCTCTCCCATTCTCGATGCTCCCCCTTCCCTCCCCCTCCCATTCTCTATGCTCTCCCCCTCCCATTCTCTATGCTCTCCCCCTCCCATTCTCTATGCTCTCCCCCTCCCATTCTATATGCTCTCCCCCTCACTCCCCCTCCCATTCTATATGCTCTCCCCCTCCCATTCTCTATGATCTCCCCCTCACTCCCCCTCCCATTCTATATGCTCTCCCCCTCCCATTCTCTATGCTCTCCCCCTCCCATTCTCTATGCTCTCCCCCGCCCATTCTCTATGCTCTCCTCCTCACTCCATCACCCATTCTCTATGCTCTCCCCTGCCCATTCTCTATGCTCTCCCCCTCACTCCATCTCCCATTCTCTATGCTCTCCCCCTCACTCCCTCTCCCATTCTCTATGCTCTCCCCCTCACTCCCTCTCCCATTATCTATGCTCTCCCCCTCACTCCCTCTCCCATTATCTATGGTCTCCCCCTCACTCCCTCTCCCATTATCTATGCTCTCCCCCTCACTCCCTCTCCCATTATCTATGCTCTCCCCCTCACTCCCTCTCCCATTCTCTATGCCCCCCTCACTCCCTCTCCCATTCTCTATGCCCCCCTCACTCCCTCTCCCATTCTCTGTGCCCCCCTCACTCCCTCTCCCATTCTCTGTGCCCCCCTCACTCCCTATCCCATTCTCTGTGCTCACTCCCTACCCCATTCTCTGTGCTCACTCCCTATCCCATTCTCTGTGCTCACTCCCTCTCCCATTCTCTGTACTCACTCCCTCTCCCATTCTCTGTGCTCCCCCCCTCACTCCCTCTACCATTCTCTGTGCTCCCCCCCTCACTCCCTCTCCCATTCTCTGTGCTCCCCCCCTCACTCCCTCTCCCATTCTCTGTGCTCACTCCCTCTCCCATTCTCTGTGCTCACTCCCTCTCCCATTCTCTGTGCTCACTCCCTCTCCCATTCTCTGTGCTCACTCCCTCTCCCATTCTCTGTGCTCACTCCCTCTCCCATTCTCTGTGCTCACTCCCTCTCCCATTCTCTGTGCTCACTCCCTCTCCCATTCTCTGTGCTCACTCCCTCTCCCATTCTCTGTGCTCACTTCCACTCCCATTCTCTGTGCTCACTCCCTCTCCCATTCTCTGTGCTCACTCCCTCTCCCATTCTCTGTGCTCACTCCCTCTCCCATTCTCTGTGCTCACTCCCTCTCCCATTCTCTGTGCTCACTCCCTCTCCCATTCTCTGTGCTCACTCCCTCTCCCATTCTCTGTGCTCACTCGCTCTCCCATTCTCTGTGCTCACTCGCTCTCCCATTCTCTGTGCTCACTCCCTCTCCCATTCTCTGTGCCCCAACCCTCACTCCCTCTCCTATTCTCTGTGCCCCAACCCTCACTCCCTCTCCTATTCTCTGTGCCCCAACCCTCACTCCCTCTCCCATTCTCTGTGCCCCAACCCTCACTCCCTCTCCCATTCTCTGTGCTCCCCCCTCACTCCCTCTCCCATTCTGTCTGCTCCCCCCTCACTCCCTCTCCCATTCTGTCTGCTCCCCCCTCACTCCCTCTCCCATTCTGTCTGCTCCCCCCTCACTCCCTCTCCCATTCTGTCTGCTCCCCCCTCACTCCCTCTCCCATTCTCTGTGCTCCCCCCTCACTCCCTATCCCATTCTCTGTGCTCACTCCCTATCCCATTCTCTGTGCTCACTCCCTACCCCATTCTCTGTGCTCACTCCCTATCCCATTCTCTGTGCTCACTCCCTATCCCATTCTCTGTGCTCACTCCCTATCCCATTCTCTGTGCTCACTCCCTACCCCATTCTCTCTGCTCCCCCTTACTCCCTCTGCCATTCTCTATGCTCCCCCTTCCCTCCCCCTCCCATTCTCTATGCTCTCCCCCTCCCATTCTCTATGCTCTCCCCCTCCCATTCTCTATGCTCTCCCCCTCCCATTCTCTATGCTCTCCCCCTCCCATTCTCTATGCTCTCCCCCTCCCATTCTCTATGCTCTCCCCCTCCCATTCTCTATGCTCTCCCCCTCCCATTCTCTATGCTCTCCCCCTCCCATTCTCTATGCTCTCCCCCTCCCATTCTCTATGCTCTCCCCCTCCCATTCTCTATGCTCTCCCCCTCCCATTCTATATGCTCTCCCCCTCCCATTCTCTATGATCTCCCCCTCACTCCCCCTCCCATTCTATATGCTCTCCCTCTCCCATTCTCTATGCTCTCCCCCTCCCATTCTCTATGCTCTCCCCCGCCCATTCTCTATGCTCTCCCCCTCACTCCATCACCCATTCTCTATGCTCTCCCCCGCCCATTCTCTATGCTCTCCCCCTCACTCCATCTCCCATTCTCTATGCTCTCCCCCTCACTCCCTCTCCCATTATCTATGCTCTCCCCCTCTCTCCCTCTCCCATTATCTATGGTCTCCCCCTCACTCCCTCTCCCATTATCTATGCTCTCCCCCTCACTCCCTCTCCCATTCTCTATGCTCTCCCCCTCACTCCCTCTCCCATTCTCTATGCCCCCCCTCACTCCCTCTCCCATTCTCTATGCCCCCCCTCACTCCCTCTCCCATTCTCTATGCCCCCCTCACTCCCTCTCCCATTCTCTATGCCCCCCCTCACTCCCTCTCCCATTCTCTATGCCCCCCCTCACTCCCTCTCCCATTCTCTATGCCCCCCCTCACTCCCTCTCCCATTCTCTATGCCCCCCCTCACTCCCTCTCCCATTCTCTATGGCCCCCCCTCACGCCCTCTCCCATTCTCTATGCCCCCCCTCACGCCCTCTCCCATTCTCTATGCCCCCCCTCACTCCCGTTCCCATTCTCTATGCTCTCCCCCTCACACCCTCTCCCATTCTCTATGCTCTCCCCCTCACTCCCTCTCCCATTCTCTGTGCTCCCCCTCACTCCCTCTCATAATCTCTGTTCTCCCCCTCACTCCCTCTCATAATCTCTGTTCTCCCCCTCACTCCCTCTCCCAATCTCTGTTCTCCCCCCTCACTCCCTCTCCCAATCTCTGTTCTCCCCCTCACTCCCTCTCCCAATCTCTGTTCTCCCCCTCACTCCCTCTCCCATTCTCTGTGCCCCAACCCTCACTCCCTCTCCCATTCTCTGTGCCCCAACCCTCACTCCCTCTCCCATTCTCTGTGCCCCAACCCTCACTCCCTCTCCCATTCTCTGTGCCCCAACCCTCACTCCCTCTCCCATTCTCTGTGCTCCCCCCCTCACTCCCTCTCCCATTCTCTGTGCTCCCCCCCTCCCTCTCCCATTCTCTGTGCTCCCCCCCTCACTCCCTCTCCCGTTCTCTGTGCTCCCCCCCTCACTCCCTCTCCCATTCTCTGTGCTCACTCCCTCTCCTATTCTCTGTGCTCACTCCCTCTCCCATTCTCTGTGCCAACCCCCTCATTCCCTCTCCCATTCTCTGTGCCCACCCCCTCATTCCCTCTCCCATTCTCTGTGCCCACCCCCTCATTCCCTCTCCCATTCTCTGTGCCCACCCCCTCATTCCCTCTCCCATTCTCTGTGCCCACCCCCTCATTCCCTCTCCCATTCTCTGTGCCCACCCCCTCATTCCCTCTCCCATTCTCTGTGCCCACCCCCTCATTCCCTCTCCCATTCTCTGTGCCCACCCCCTCATTCCCTCTCCCATTCTCTGTGCCCACCCCCTCATTCCCTCTCCCATTCTCTGTGCCCACCCCCTCATTCCCTCTCCTATTCTCTGTGCCCCAACCCTCACTCCCTCTCCCATTCTCTGTGCTCCCCCCCTCACTCCGTCTCCCATTCTCTGTGCTCACTCCCTATCCCATTCTCTGTGCTCACTCCCTCTCCCATTCTCTGTGCTCACTCCCTCTCCCATTCTCTGTGCTCACTCCCTATCCCATTCTCTGTGCTCACTCCCTACCCTTATTCTCTGTGCTCACTCCCTATCCCATTCTCTGTGCTCACTCCCTATCCCATTCTCTGTGCTCACTCCCTACCCCATTCTCTGTGCTCACTCCCTACCCCATTCTCTGTGCTCCCCCTTACTCCCTCTCCCATTCTCTGTGCTCCCCCCCTCACTCCCTCTCCCATTCTCTGTGCTCCCCCCCTCACTCCCTCTCCCATTCTCTGTGCCCCAACCCTCACTCCCTCTCCCATTCTCTGTGCCCCAACCCTCACTCCCTCTCCCATTCTCTGTGCCCCAACCCTCACTCCCTCTCCCATTCTCTGTGCCCCAACCCTCACTCCCTCTCCCATTCTCTGTGCCCCAACCCTCACTCCCTCTCCCATTCTCTGTGCCCCAACCCTCACTCCCTCTCCCATTCTCTGTGCCCCAACCCTCACTCCCTCTCCCATTCTCTGTGCCCCCAACCCTCACTGTGCTCTCTCCTCCCTCCCCTCCCTCTCCCATTCCCTATGCTCTCTCCTCCCTCCCTCCCTCCCTCCTTCCCTCCCCCATTCCCTATGCTCTCTCCTCCCTTCCTCATTCTCTATGCTGTTCCCCCCTCCCTCCCTTCCTCCCTCATTCTCAATGCCCCTCCCTATCTCCCATTCATTGCCCTACCCCTTCTGTCCCTCATTCTCTGCCCTTCTCCCTCCATCTCCCTTTCTCCACCCATCCTCCCTCTCCCTACCATTATCTGCCTTTCCATCCAGACCCGTTCCTTCCTGTCGTCTGCCTGCTATAGTACGGTATGAATGTCATTTCATTTTTATTTTCCAAAAGTCATGTAGTTTTTCTTCTCCAAAGTAGCGTTAAGCCTCTGACCTCCACACTCACTTAATAAAAAATGTGTGATATAAATATCAGTTTTAAACATATAGCTCAAGTTAGAAAGTCATAGAATACAGTTGATGACTTACTTCACCCACCTAACTGTACATTCTACTTCTGTTTAACTCAACTGAATGACATTTTTTTCAACTAATGCTTGTCTTCTTACAAGCAGTTTTTCTTACTAGAATGGTTGCAAATACCTACAATATACTGCATTCAGAGACATTCATTAAATATTAAATAGGCTTACACATTTGTCAGTAGATACAGGGAGTGGAGAACTTGGTTCAGGTGTGTCTTATACCAAATTGTACATAATCACTCTCCACTGTCCATTGCAATTAGCAACCAATATGTATGAATCCATACTTAATGACATATTTGAGAGGAAGTCATAAAGTTCAGATAACACTTCAAAAAAATAGTTTTTATCCATAAAAAAGGGGGGGGGGGGGAAATCGTCAGTTGTACATATTGAATTTCCCGCACTATATTACCGTAATGTTGTAGCCCTTCCGCACTTTATCATTGGGTTGTGACAAATAATTAACTACATAACTCCCTCTCCCCCTCTCCCTCCTGAAGTGATAATTAGAACATTGACTGGCCCTAATACAAAATAATAGTACATTTGTCATCACATAGGACAGACCTCACTCAGTGAAACTTGTATACAACAGTTGTTGGTCATTAGTCATGATGAAATTTAAATATCCAAATCTTGAACCATCTTATTGTTACCAACCTCACTAATTTGAATCTGGTTAATAGTGATAGTGCACTTATAATTATACGCTATAACCATCTGGAAGTTCAAGCTCTTGACTGAATTCCACTAAGAACTGTTGTTAAGAGTTAACGAAAAGGATAAAAACTGGTGTCATTGTGGATTCTAGTCCACTGTCTGAACCCACCATGAACATATTTTGTGATAATTAGCTCTCCTGCACTTAAAACTGTGTATATATTGTATGACTCTTTTGTAATGTGGCAGTTGAGATTTAAATTGGTGATATACTGTGATGAGTATTGCTGACATATGAGATATTTAAACTGTTTAATCCACTTGTACATGTTTCTGCACCTCAAACGCTATTTACTATAATATTTCTGCATTCTCAAGTTAATGTAAAACAGTTTCATATTCTCACTGAATACATATATCATTTTTGAATGTTGCTCTCCTGATATATGTGAGAATATGTGACATTGTGAAATACGTAACAGAATTAGTTTGCTTTAACTTCTATCACACTGTTGTCTGTTTTAATTTTTTAAATTTTATTTTTGAAGGATGCTAATATGACTCGCATTACCTTGTATGTAAACTGGCTCCTACTAACTATAAATTAGTTTCAAGTATCAGAGAGGCATTCATTGTCTTTTGTTATTTACCTTTCAGAGATTTCTGTAATATTTGTTGGAATCCTTCTGTGTGTAATTATTTTTTATTGGAGAGTTCATTTCTAGTCATTACCACAGCCTGAATTATTTGTATTTTGCAGCAAAAGTCTATGAACTGTCATTTTGCTAATTACAGAAATGGTTCATGGGGTGATACCACTCATGATGCAAGTAATGCTGGCTGGGGTGATGAATCAAAGGTTGCTGCCAGCATTAATTCTTGGAATGAGCCACCTCTCACTCCAACTTCTTGGGCTGGACCGAAAACAAAGAATCCTCTCAATCCGGGTGGCTGGATGGATGGTGATATGGACACAAGTTCATGGGGGCATCCTCCAAAACAGGTGAGAAAATTTGATCCCATAGCAACTTGTATGAGGCTACTATGCAGCTTGCATAATTGTGAATAGCTGGAACAATAAAAATATATCTAAAAACAAAGATGATGTGACTTACCAAATGAAAGCACTGGCAGGTTGATAGACACACAAACAAACACGAACACACACATGAAATTCAAGCTTTCGCAACCTATAAGGTTGCTTCATCAGGAAAGAGGGAAGGAGAGGGAAAGGCGAATGGATGTGGGTCTTAAGGCAGAGGGGAAGGAGTCATTCCAATCCCAGGAGCGGAAAGGCTTACCGTAGGGGGAAAAAAGGACAGGTATTCAGTCGCTCACTCGCGCGCCCACACACACACACACACACACACACACACACACACACACACACACACACATTTCTAAAGGCAAAGAGTTTGGGCAGAGATGCCAGTCGAGGCGGAAGTACAGAGGCAAAGATGTTGTTGAAAGACAGGTGAGGTATGAGCGGCGGCAACTTGAAATTAGTGGAGGTTGAGGCCTGGCGGATAACGAGAAGAGAGGATATACTGAAGGGCAAGTTCCCATCTCCGGAGTTCTGACAGGTTGGTGTTAGTGGGAAGTATCCAGATAACCCGGACGGTGTAACACTGTGCCAAAATGTGCTGGCTGTGCACCAAGGCATGTTTAGACACAAGGTGATCCTCATTACCAACAAACACTGTCTGCCTGTGTCCATTCATGCGAATGGACAGTTTGTTCCCACATAGAAACCTTCACAGTGTAGGCAGGCCGGTTGGTAAATCATGTGGGTGCTTTCAAACGTGGCTCTGCCTTCAATCGTGTACACCTTCTGGGTTACAGCGCTGGAGTAGGTGGTGGTGGGAGGGTGCATGGGACAGGTTTTACACCGGGGGCGGTTACAAGGGTAGGAGCCAGGGGGTAGGGAAGGTGGTTTGGGGATTTCATAGGTATGAACTAAGAGGTTACGAAGGTTAGGTGGACGGCGGAAAGTCACTCTTGGTGGAGTGGGGAGGATTTCATGAAGGAGGGATCGCATTTCAGGGCAGGATTTGAGGAAGTCGTATCCCTGCTGGAGAGCCACATTCAGAGTCTGATCCAGTCCCGGAATGTATCCTGTCACAAGTGGGGCACTTTTGTGGTTCTTCTGTGGGGGGTTCTGGGTTTGAGGTGATGAGGAAGTGGCTCTGGTTATTTGCTTCTGTACCAGGTCGGGAGGGTGGTTGCGGGATGCGAAAGATGTTTTCAGGTTGTTGGTGTAATGGTTCGGGGATTCCGGACTGGAGCAGATTCGTTTGCCACGAAGACCTAGGCTGTAGGGAAGGGACCGTTTCATGTGGAATGGGTGGCAGCTGTCATAATGGAGGTACTGTTGCTTGTTGGCGGGTTTGATGTGGACGGATGTGTGAAGCTGGCCATTGGACAGATGGGGGTCAACGTCAAGGAAAGTGGCATGGGATTTGGAGTAGGACCAGGTGAATCTGATGGAACCAAAGGAGTTGAGGTTGGAGAGGAAATTCTGGAGTTCTTCTTCACTGAGAGTCCAGATGGAGCTCTTCCTTTCACAGCGATCATTTGCCACCCTACCTAAAACCTCTTTCCTCATTACCTTAGCCAGCTTCATCCTCACCCACAACTTCTTCACTTTTGAAGGCCGACATACCAACAATTAAAGGGAACAGCCATGGGTACCACGATGGCCCCCTCGTACGCCAAGCTATTCATGGGTCGCTTAGAGGAAGCCTTCTTGGTTACCCAGGCCTGCCAACTCAAAGTTTGGTACAGATATTGATGACATCTTCATGATCTGGAGTTACAATGAAGAAGAACTGCAGAATTGTTACTCACAAATATTTGTTGTGAATCCAGAACCAGAATCATCTAACCTTGTTAATGACATTTATATTCCTAATGAGGAAGCTGTTAGCATATTGGATTTTGCTTGTTCTAAGTTAGACGTATCTCCGGCTTCAAAAATAATAAAATTAAGTAGCAGAAAAAGAAAAGCAGCTACTGAAAATAAGGTACAACAAATTTCGGACAAAATGAGAAAAGACTTGGATTCATGCTTTAATAATACAGATACCAACATTATTTCTAAAGAAGAAGAAAACCTACCACCAGCATCATCCGACACTGAATATTTAAGCTTGATAGAGAAATTAAAAATTAAATGTCAGTGACATCTAAAGGGGAAAAAGTTAAAATTTTACATTTGCTCCCCGACTCATGGTCAAGAGAAAAAAAATAGTTCACGAATTCAATGTTTGTCATCATTTGCTTAAACTAACCCGAAATTTAGTGAAAGAGCAAGGCATTCTTTGAGTTTTAGGAAAGAAGAAAGGAGTAGGTATAAGTGGAGAAACAGTTCAAAAGATCCAGCAGTTTTTTGCAGACGATGAAAATAGTAGAATGTGCCCAGGTTGCAAAGATAGCAAAAGAGTTGTTATAAATAGAGTGAAAGTAACAAAGCAGAAACGACTAGTGCTTTGAAATTTAAATGAACGTATGTCACATTTAAAAATTTTCATCCAGAATGCAAAACTGAAAGGTCAAAATTTTGTGACCTCTACCCTAAGTGGTGCAATTTGGCTGGAACCTCAGGGACACACTCCATATGCGTTTGTTTATATCATCAGAATGTCAAACTGATGATTGCGGATGCAAAACTCGGTGATCTTAACTACAAAGAGTTACTAGATTTAATGGTTTGTGATACTAACAGTTACGACTGCATCATGAGTTTATGTAAAAAATGTCCCGGTAAGGAAACAGTTATTGAATTGTTTCATGAATGTGATGAGGATATGCCAGATAGTATTACCTTCAAACAGTGGGTCACAGTTGTGGTGTGCATACTGTAAGACCTTCGGTACACACACCATCAGATTATTTGACTTGTCGCTCTAACGAAGTAGGCGAGTGTCAGCAATATGTCTCGTGGTCTTATTGTGGCATGTTTATCTTCTGCCATTAGGCCAGACGATAGAAATGCCACTTGCACGCTTAGAGTAGCAGATTGACGGTGACCAACTTTAAACAGAACTTGAATAATTTTCACACACATTTATTAAAATAATAACAAGCATAAACATTACGTAACTTGATTCTGAATGCTATTTACAATTGGCAATCTGAAGTTCCTTTGGTCTTGGTACATTAATCCTATTCTGACATCTCTCTAATACTTTACAAAGTGTGTCTACATTTATCTTCATGGCTATGTACAGGAATATGGTCATCTTATTAGGCACAGGGTGAAACTTGATTATAGACTGGTATAGAGTAATGCAGACTTGTACAGACTGACTAATCGGAGGTCTGTGCACTCGTTATAATACCTCGTGCGTTCAGGTATCACTGCGCACATGTGATCCGCGAGGAGAAAAGGTTCTACGTTAGCAGCAATCTCATTGGCTCCGTTACTTATTAATACGCGGTTAAGCGGAAGCAGAATTTGGTCCGTCTCTAAGGCAGCGCCATCTCATAGTGCGGAGACGGACGAGCGCTGGGCCTGCGGTGTTATGCTTAGTGGGGCGCGCTTTAGTGGGAAAGTTGTGTACTCGCTGACTACGCGGAACTATGTACACAACAACAATTGATAGTACATAAATGATAACAGTGGTTAAATCTCAGGAAGAGTACATTGAATCTTTGATAACTTACAAAAACTCAAGTCACCACTGTTTCTTAACTCCAAGTAAGTTTTGGAAGGACAAAAAAAGCACAGCTTTATGAAACTGAATGACTACTGCCAGCTGATTTTGCAAAAAATATTTGCATTTGTAATTCAGGATGCTATACGAAAGTACCACTGGGTCAATGACAAGGCAACAGTGCATCCATTTATTCTCTACTTTAAAAATAAGAAAGATGAAGTTTGCAGTTCCTCAATTTGCGTTCTAAGTGACTACTTGGACCACAATACTTTGGCTGTACATGTGTTCCCAAAATATGCAATAAACCACATAAAAGAAATTTTTCTGAAGGTTGAGAAGCTGATATACTTTTCAGATGGAAGTGGTAGTCAGTCTAAGAACAAAAAGAATTTTTCAAATCTGTGCAACCACAAAGTAGACTTGGATTGGAGGCTAAATGGTGCTTTTTTTGCATCTTGCCATGGTAAAACTGCATGTGATGAAGTAGGAGGTACAACAAAATGTGAAGTAAAGCCAGCCTACAAAGACCAACCACAGATCAAATTCTCACAGTACAGGATGTGTATGTCTTTTGCAAGGATAATATTAAAGGCATTACCTATTTTCTGATAAAGAAAGAAGTAGTGGTTCTGCATATGAAAACAACTCTTCATACCAGATTTGAAAACTGTATAGCAATAAAAAAACAAGGCATTTCCACAAATTCCTTGGCATTGCAGAAAACTTAGTTTGATGCTATGTAACATCAGAAACTGAAATTTATGAAGATCATTGTGTCTGTAAAATTACGTCTCTTGTCTTTAACGTTGAATGGCATAGTGGCACGTGTGTATGATGGACAGTGGTGGCTTGCAGAGGCTGAAAGAATAAGTTTGGAAAACAAGGATGTTTTTGTGCATTTTTACCACCCTACTGGCCCAAGAACATCATTCAAGAAATATAATAGTGACAAAGTTTGGATGCCAATGAAAAATGTAAGGCAACTTTCAGTGCTTGAACTTACCACAGCAAGTGGGGGTCTTATTCTGTATCACAGAAGCTGTCTGAAGAAATAAGTCTTCTTATCATTCACCGCCAGGTTTAGAAAAAGTCGCATCTCGTAGGATATTAATTGAAAATATTTATTTTAATTTTGTCAAAATAATGTAAATGTTAATTTCAGTTATGTTTCCCCTTTCTGTGTATAATTCAGTACCTTACTTCAATAATAATTGATTATATCCTGCCAATATCACACATCAATGTGTGAATTATTTCCTCGTTTTCAAAAATTCATAAAAAATTAAGGAAACTTTTGTAAGTGTTCTTGCTCTGTATGAGGCTAGTAGGGTATGATATCTAACTATAGGAAAAAATAGGCTCTCATAAATTACTCCTTGTGTGTTATTTTTGGGCCTAAAAAGTGGATTTTTGAAAATTTGGATACCAAACTTTGGAGGTAATTTGGACTGGTTGTTTTTGAATGTAGGGTATTTTGTGTAATAGACAATGTTGTAGAGGACACTTTTTAACATAACCCAGTGCAGAGGGATTCACATTTTTGCTAACGTCTCTGATCTGAAACATTGTTGCGCGCTTACAAACATGCCCACCATCCAGGAAAAAAAAAAAAAAGAAGTTTTGAACTTTACAATTATAGGGTAATCACATATAAAAAATTAAAATATTGAAAAATTATCAAGCAACAAACTTAATTTTTATTGGGCCTCTTCATTTTAATTGACCCTGAAGTCACACCAATACCTAAAAAGGGAAGTTGGAGCAATCTATTAAATCACAGGCCCATATCATTAACGTCGATTTGCTGTAGGGTTTTGGAACATATACTGTATTTGAACCTTATGAAGCACCTCAAAGAAAATGATTTATTGACATGTAATCAGCACAGATTAAGAAAATATGCTTCTATCAAAACAAAACTAGCACTTTATACTCATGAAGTAATGAGTGCTATCGACAGGGGATGTCAAATTGAGTCCATATTTTTAGATTTTCAGAAGGCTTTCGACACTGTTTCTCACGAGCATCTTCTAACCAAAGTGCATGCTTCGGGAATGTCGCCTCAGTTGTGCGACTGGATTCATGATTTCCTGTCCGTAAGGTCACAGTTCGTAGTAATAGAAGGAAAGACATTTAGTAAAACAGAAGTAATATCCGGCATTCCCCAAGGGAGTGTTATAGACCCTCTATTGTTCCTGATCTATATTAACGGCATAGGAGACAATCCCAGTAGCCGTCTTGGAGATGATGCTGTCATATACCGTCTTGTAAAGCCATCAGATGAACAAAATGAATTGCAAAATGATTTAGATAAGATACCTGTATGGCATGAAAAGTGACATTTGACCCTGAATAAAGAAAAGTGTGAAGTTATTCACATGAGTATTAAAAGAAATCCGCTAAATTTTGATTATGCGATAAGTCACACAAATCTGAACGCTGTAAATTCAACTAAATGCTTAGGGATTACTATGACAGATACCCTAAATTGGAAAGATCACATAGAAAATGTTGTGGGTAGGGCCAACCAAAGATTGTGATTCATTGGCAGAACAGTTAGAAGGTGCTACAGGTCTACTAAAGAGACTGCTTACATGACACTTGTCTACTGTATTCTGGAGTATTGCTGTGCGGTGTGGGATCCACATCAGATGGGACTGACGGATGACATCGAAAAAGTACAAAGAAGGGCAGCTCATTTTGTATTATTGCGAAGTAGGGGAGATAGTGCCACAGACGTGATACGTGAATTGCAGTGGCTATCATTAAAACAATGGATTTTTGTTGTTGTTGTGATGGGATCTTCTCATGAAATTTCAATCAGCAGTTTTCTCCTCCGATTGCGAAAACACACTGTTGGCACCCACCTGTATAGGGAGAAATGATCATCATGATAAAATTTAGAGAAATCAGGGCTTGCACAGAAAAATTTAAGAGCTCGTTTTTCCTGCACGCCGTTTGAAAGTGGAACGGTAGAGAGACAGTTTGTAGGTGGTTCATTGAACCTTCTGCCAGGCACTTTATTGTGAATAGCAGAGTAATCATGTAGATGTAGATGTTGTTCTAGGTGACTATCTTTGTTGCATTACATTCACATGTTTTTTTCATTTTGGGGCAGGATTGTGCTTTTTTTTATGCAGGTAAATATTTGGTAAAGGATTTGAAAGCTGAAGCTGTTGATTGAATGAAGTTGTAGTCTGAATAGATATAGATAATAGTGGTAGAATACCCTTTATTTTATAAACTCAAAGCTTTGGTGTCCATTACGGGGAAGACTGGTAAACCCTGTATTTAACATAACATTAGAGTCTCGGTAAAGGGCAAAATATGTGTCATTTTGAGGACAAGATCTCAACAAATAAACATCCAGAAGTATATGTAAAACTTCATGCCAGATTTAAAGTGTGTGCTGGACTGTGATTTGTCATCTTCCGCAGATGAGCACTTGCCTGTGAAGTCCAAGTCCATCACACAGTTTTAATCTCCCTGAAAGTTTCAAATCAGTGCCCACTCCACTGTGAACTGAAAATTTATCATAGATCCAGAAATATGTTGTTCAGAACACGCTTCACTTTGAGACCATATAATGTTGGACCGTCTTGTTTCAAAATAATAAATGCTGTGGACTAGTTATAGTATCGTAGACAACACCAATAACTGAAGACGATTTGTACTATCAGAATGTTTTCTGGAGAAAAAAAAAGATTCAGTTATGAAACCAGCCATCAAAGCATATGAATTCGAATCTAGCATATGGGTTTGCTGAGCATCAGATTTGGGCTTTGAGTGTTGGGTGTTCAAATACACAAACAGTTTTTTCAATAATAACCACACAATATTTACGAAATATTCATTTTCCTCCAAACATAAACAATATTCTCAGCAAATGATGTGTGTTCTGATCTATTGTCTGTTTTAAATACATTCAGTAATTACTGTAAAACATTTCATGTGTGAAAGACAAACATAAAGCACTGAATACAGTTTGGAATAAGATTTGTACTATCATCAGACTGGCAATAGTTACTTAGTTACTGGATATTGTTTGCTGTGCGATTGTGAAATACCATTTAGAACACATTGTTATGTTCTGTTTCTGTGGTTACTACGTCTATGGTTTTTTTCCCCCTCCACTGTATGTTGTGTGTGTGTGTGTGTGTGTGTGTGTGTGTGTGTGTGTGTGTGTGTGTGTGTGTGTGTGTGTGTGTGTGTTTGTTTATTTATTTATTTATTTATCTCTTTGTTTATTTTTCAGGGTCCAAAGCAATTAACGAGAGATATTGTGTGGTCCAGTAGACAGTTCAAACTACTGTCAGAGTTGGGATTCAAGGTATGGCACACTTCATTGTGTTGATTTGAGTAAATACACATAAAGATAACTATTGTGCTTGGGTGCTGGCAGAGATTAATATATTTCGCTCAGCGTCTTTTAGTATCTCACACATTTTCTTGGCCTTCAAAGAGACAGCGGCTATTAAGTAGAGAGATAACTTCAATGCATTTCAGATGACATCATTTTACAGTAGTGAGAATGGTGGAATGTTTAACCAGAAGCATCTGTATGTAACATACAATCACCTTGTTGTTCCTCATGTAATTGGGTATTAAATCTGCTACCTGTGTACCTTATCTCTTTTATATCTCAGTAATACAACAGTGACAGTGGCACCAACATCGAGGGTGGGGGGTGGCACTACCAACAACTGACATCTGCTGAAGATGGCCGATCTTTTCAAACCAGTACACCAGTATGTGCACAGTCATTGTATTTAGTACAAGAAAGTAGTAGTTTGTGGCATCCTGAGGGTGAGAAATATAGTAACTGGGATGTATCTCTGAATATGTGTCCTGAAATTTATTTATTGATTTATTTAACCTGGCAAACATCCAGGCATTCTACTTATTTTACATTCATATGTTTTAGTAGGCATGTTAAACTACATCTAGTACAAAAAGTGAAATAAACAATTAGAAAGGTACACCTGGAAAAATATGGACATATAGAGTTTATATTCGTAGATCATAAGTATTGTTATAATTAGACATTATTGAAGAGACAGATTTTAGATAGGAGTGCTAGCAGCAGGGAGTATGAGGGAGACTCATGGTGAAGGGAGGAGAAGAATAGAGAGACATGATGAAACATAATTAAGGAAATATAAAGGAAAAGAAGATTGCTTGGCTAATAGAGATCGGTGAAGAGGAAGGCATCTCAGGAGCAAGATAGGCAACGCTAGCTTTGCTATTTGACAGATGGGAGGATTGGCCTTGTACATTAATTTTGTGGAGAACTTTGAGGATGATAGTAGGAAATGCTTCAACTTCATCTTAAAAGCAGTAGGAGATTGAATTTTGCGCAAGGTAAGGGGCAGTTTGTTCTAGAGGCGGACAGCGGCAACTGAGAAGGAGTTTGCAGAAGTTTTTGTTTTGTGAGTGGGCACAGTTAGGATACCAAATAAGAGTGACCTCGTGTTTCGATTATGATGGCATGACAGGTTTTTAATCTCTGAAGCAAGGTACTAGGGTGCTTGCGTGACGAGGATTCATGGAAGTAGACAGTGTGTGGTAGTCATGCAATTTGTCTGGCTGCAGCCACCCTAGCTCGGAGTATGAAGCACTAACATGATCATATCAGCGAATGTTGCAGGTGTAACGCAAACAGGCATTCATCGTTAGTTCTAGCCGTCCTTTGTTTTCACTACTCATGCCTTGTTGAATCACATCACAATAGTGGAGGTTCGGTAGAACGAGTGCTTGCCAAAGCTGGCGTTTCAAGTCCTGTGGAAATATGTTCCGAAACTTTTTGAGAGCATAGAGACAAGCAGACGTCTTTCGGCACACTGCGACTGTATTCTCCGCCCAGTTGAGATGCTCATCCATAGTTACACCCAAGTTCTTAACTGTTTTCTGATATGGTATTGGAGTACCGTCGAGCTGAGTAGGAGATAGCCGTTCGCGGAAATCTGAACTTATTAATTTCTGATGGGCTATTAAGATTATTTGCGTCTTTTTTGCATTTAGTTTAAGCCCCATGTTTTTCGCCCATGTCACTACTGAAGACAGATCATCATTCATCTGAGCGATTACAGTGTTTACTTCTTCAGGTCTGACACTTAGGTAAAGCTGGAGGTCGTCGGCATAGAAATGATATTTACAGGAGGACAGAACCGACTTAATATCATTGACATGTGAAGGAAACAAACGTGGTCCTAAGATTGATCCTTGTGACACTCCCGAGGAAACATGTTTCCAGGAAGATTTTTCATTTATGTAGACAACACATTGCTGTCTGTCTTTTAAGTAGCTTTCAAACCATCTCATTGCACTATCAGAGATATTAAGCTGTTGCATTTTTCTGAGCAATATGTCAAAGTTAACAGTGTCAAAAGCTTTGCTGAAGTCCAGTAGCGACAATATTGTTGCCTTTCGATTGTCGATGGCATATTTCAGGTCATCAGTTACTTTAATTAGAGCAGTGTTAGTGCTGTCATGTTTATGGAAACCGGATTGAAATTTGTCATATAGGCTGAATACATGCAAGTGTTCAGTGATTTGGTCATGAACAATATATTCAAGTGCTTTGGAAACAGCAGGCAGTATGCTAATTGGTCGGTAATCACTAGGCAGTTGCGGGTTTTTGATCTTAGGGATGGGTCGAATTATGCTTCTTTTCCATGCAGTGGGGTATATTCAGTTCACGAGGGAAAAATTAAATATGTGAGTTAATACAGGTACTAAGATATTGGCAACATTCTTAATCATGGTTATACCGATTCTGTCGTTGCCTATTGCATCAGGAGAGATTGTCATTATTGCTTTTCTTGCCGTATTTGTTACAAGTTTTAGATGGAAGGTATCGTTGTTAGTTATCCTGTTTGGGGATTCTTGTGGATGGTAATTATCAGCCGTGCTGGTATTCAGAGGTGCAGAGAAGAATTCATTTAATTCGTTAGCTGACAAATGAAAAGTAGCTTCTGATTTTGCCTTTCCGACCCCCAAGCTACGGAGATTCTTCCATAGAGTCGTGGGCGTCAGACCGCTGCACACAAGGGAGCGAGAGTGCCTGATTTTAGCATTGCAAATGCATTGTTTCACTCTGTTCCGTAGCTTTCTATATTCTTCGAAACGCTCAGGTTTCAGATCTGCCTTGAAACACCTATGGGCAGCATCCCTATTAGTCATCATTTGACGTAAATCAGCTGTCAGCCATGGAGCAGGAGATTTCTCTTTCATTGGAGGTAACAGATTTCAAACAATATAAAAACAGGGTGTTTACGACCCGGGACAACTGGGAAATGTAGAAAAAACTTGGGAATTTTTTCATCTGGGAGAAAACCGGGAAAAATCCGAGAATTTTCCGGAATTGCGGGAATTTTCCGGAATTGCGGGAATTTTCCGGAATTGCGGGAATTTTCCGGAATTGCGGGAATTTTTCATTGTTTTAGCTTTCAGTTAAATTTTTGTAATTTTAGCTGGTAACAATTGGTTCTCTAGCAAAGATTGTTACTATATCCTGCTACTGGAGAATGATACTGCAGCAATAAAATATAAATGAGAGTAAAAAAATAAAACTTTAGTGGCAAAGGAAATGCGCAATTTACAACAACAAAACACCAAGCACACAAATAGCAAAAATATGTCAAAGTCTGTAGGTTGAAGACTACGTAATTCTTCTTAACAATAAACTGCCTGCTATGAGCATGACACAACTGTTCACATTAGGTTTGTTTGACCAGTTGCCAGTGGGCTGATGCGGATGTGCAGTATCATCTCCTGCTTCCCACTACTGGAAATGTGGCTGTTAGCTGTATCGGCAGTAGCAGCAAGCAGCCAGATGCAAACCAGAAAAATTTTTCTCATGAGCCCTAGCTGCCATATTCGCGAATGCGCAGAGTTGTCCGAGTTGTAGTGGGGAGGGGTTTAGTCTCCATGTGACCTGCGTTTGCGTTAAGTGATTTCGCTGCTTCTCTTCGTTTACAGCTTCAGCGTCAAATGAAAACAAAATGGATTTCTGTGGCTGGGAGCTATCAAGTGAATTAAAATACATTCACATAATTACAGAGGAAAAATATATTATTAGTTTAAGTTTTCTGATTTTATTTTATTAGCAGTCAAGCGTTAATCACCTTGCATAACAATGAAGTTAATTTTGCTAGTTTGCTAAACAAATTTGGCTTTATTAATCTTTCCGCAGAGGCAATCATTCTATTTGAAACAAAGCGTTTCATTCCACAGTATTGGCTAGTTCCGACTGTTCGCTGAATTTCAAGTGCACGGTATCATCTTCTGCCTTGTATGGCATGCCATAATAAAGAACCATAAATGAGATCGTAGAGTATTGGTACTCCAAGAAAATTTACATCCCGAAAACCACACTGAAAAGCTTAATATCAGATTGAACCTACTTCATTGTGAATCAGGAAAAAACTAATGTGCACTTCAAGCAGAATTATGCATTTTAGTAATGTTTAAAAAATTCTGATGCTCTTGGTAGTATCCTCTGATGCCCTGTTTCTTTTATGGTGTAATATAAGCTCCCTTAGTGCTTTATACATAAGAACATGTGGGCTTCCTACACCACTGCAGCTGTGCACGCGCAATAATGCCTGGTTTCTGGAGCTCCCTGGCAACTGGTAAATCGAACCTATTTCTAACGGTCTCCGGATACTATTGCGAACGGTGGTTCGAAAAGCGTTACTTTCAAAGTAAATTTCTTTTTATGCTAGATGAATTATGTTACATGTTAGAAAGTGGGATGAATTTCTAAATCACAGAGCGTTTAAAACTGAACACTTTGAGGATCAGCCACCTACAAGAATTTCGAGCCCAGTCATTTATGTCATAATTTTAAATTTACTGGCACATTTGTGTGATGAATCTTGAAGTATTGACAAAGAGAGAGAGGGGCTGGCCAGTACTTACCTCAGCTCAGTACAGCCGATAGATACACAAAAAAAAAACGAAAATTTACGTTCCTAGCTTTCGGAATAAATGTTCCTTCATCAGGGAGGAGAGAGGGGAAAGAAAGGAAAGAAGGGAAAGTGGATTTAGTTACTCACAACCCAGGTTATGAAGCAACAGGGAAAGGAAAACAGGGAGGGTAGCAAGGATGGAGGCATGGTTGTCAGAGGGAAGCCAAAGATATTCTACTGTAAGTACTGTGCCAGCTTCAAACCAAAGAGGATGCATACAGAAGTAAAGAGGTATATAGTATAAAGATAAACACAACTACGTAGGATGAAAAGGTGTGTGAATGGCTAAAGAGGAAAGGGAAAGAGGAGAAGACTGAAGAGTAAATGGGAGTGAGGTTGTTTAACTTAGGTTCAGTTCAGGGGGATGACAGGATGAAAGGACGTGTTGGAGTGCAAGTTCCCATCTCCGCAGTTCAGAGGGACTGGTGTTGTGTGGGAGAAGCCAAATGGCACATACGGTGTAACAGGTTCCTAGGTCCCTAGAATTATGCTGGAGGGCATGCTCCGCTATTCGGTATTGGACATCTCCTAGGCGGACAGTTCGTCTGTGTCCGTTCATGCGCTCAGCCAGTTTAGTTGTTGTCATACCAATGTAAAAGGCTGTGCAGTGCAGGCATGTCAGCTGATAAATGACAAGTGTAGTTTCACACGTGGCCCTGCCTTGAATTGTGTATGTTTTACCAGTAGCGGGACTGGAGTATGTGGAGTGGGGTTGGTTACAGGGGTAGGAACCACTGGGTAGAGAAGGTAGTCTGGGAATATTGTAGGGTTTAACAAGGATGTTACGGAGGTTAGGGGGGCGACGAAAGGCAACTCTGGGTGGTGTGGGGAGAATTTTGTCAAGGGATGATCTCATTTCAGGGGTTGACTTGAGAAAGTCATATCCCTGGCGGAGTAATTTGTTGATGTATTCGAGGCCAGGATAATATTGGGTGACAAGGGGGATGCTTCTGTGTGGTCTGAGGGTAGGAACATTGTTGTTGGACGGAGAGGAATGTATTGCTCGGGAGATCTGTTTGTGGACAAGGTCTGCAGGATAGTTGCGGGAGAGCAAAGCACTTGTCAGGTTATTGGTGTAATTGTTGAGGGATTCGTCACTGGAGCAGATACGTTTGCCACGAATGCCTAGGCTGTAGGGAAGGGAGCGTTTGATGTGGAATGGATGACAGCTATCAAAGTGAAGGTACTATTGTTTGTTTGTGGGTTTGATAGGGACGGAGGTGTGGATGTGAGCTTCAACAAGATGAAGGTCAACATCCAGGAAGGTGGCTTGGGTTTTGGAGAAGGACCAGGTGAAATTCAGATTTGAAAAGGAGTTGAGGTTATGGAGGAAATTAAGGAGTGTTTCTTCACCATGAGTCCATACCACAAAGATGTCATCTATAAACCTATACCAGGCCAGGGGAAGCAGCTGTTGGGTCTTCAGGAAAGCCTCCTCCATGAGGCCCATGAAGAGGTTGGCATAGGATGGAGCCATCCTGGTTCCCATGGCCGTTCCCCTGATTCGTTTGTAGGGCTGGCCTTCAAAAGTGAAGTAATTATGGGTGAGGATGAAGTTGGTAAGTGTGATAAGGAACGAGGTTTTTGGAAGATCTTCGGGTGGGCGTTGGGAGAGGTAGTGCTCAAGGGCAGAGAGACCGTGAGTGTGTGGGATGTTTGTGTAAAGGGATATAGCATCTATGGTGACAAGAAAGGTTTCAGGTGGGAGAGGAGTGGGAATGGATTTGAGGTGTTCTAGGAAGTGGTTTGTGTCCTTGATGTAGGATGGGAGTCTGCGGGTGATAGGTTGGAGGTGTTGGTCTACCAGAGCTGAGATACGTTCTGTTGGGGCTTTGAAGCCTGCTACAATGGGACGGCCAGGATGGTTCTCTTTGTGGATTTTGGGTAATAGGTAGAAGGTAGGGGTACGTGGCTCAGGTGGAGTAAGTCTATGGAAGTCGTTATGAGGTCTTGTGAGGGACTTTGGATTTTTAGGATTTTCTGCAGCTCAGTCTGGATGGAGGGAATGGGATCCTGGGTAACAGCTTTGTAGGTTGAGGTGTCGGAGAGTTGACACAGTCCTCCTGCCACATACTGCACATGGTCAAGTACCACAGTTGTGGAGCCTTTATCCGCCGGGAGGATGACAATAGAGCGGTCTGTTTTCAGCTCCTTAATGGCACGGGATTCAGCTGGGGTGATGTTGGGGGTTGTTGGGATGTTCTTCAAGAACTGGGAGGCAACACTGGATGTGAGGAGTTCCTGAAATGTCTGCAAGGGATGGTTTTGGGGGAGGGGAGGAGGATCCCTTTGAGAAGGCGGTCGGAACTGTTCTAGACAAGGTTCAACACTGGGTCTAGTATTTGGGGGCTGTGTTTGGGTAGTGAAGTGACATTTCCAGTTGAGGATCCGGGTGAATGAGAGGAGATCTTTAACCAGGGCAGTGTGGTTGAATTTAGGTGTGGGGCTAAAGGTTAAGCCTTTTGATAGAACAGATGTGTCTGGAGGATGAAGGAACATTTATTCCGAAAGCTAGGAACGTAAATTTTCGGTTGTTTTTTGTGTATCTATCGGCTGTACTGAGCTGAGGTAAGTACTGGCCAGCCCCTCTATCTCTTTGTTAGTATTTGTTTCACATCTTTATATGAGATTTTCCATTAATTATTTGAATCTTGAAGTATAACATGCGCAAAAAGAGATCAGTAGTACATGTCAAAGCTTAGCTTCTGTTGTAGCTTGTTAATCTTAGAGACCAGTATTATATGTAAAAGCTTAGCTTTTCTTCCAGCTATACTATGTATACTTTTCTTGTAGCTATACTATGTATATTCATGTAAACCGTTCCAACTTTCGCTCTTATGTTCGTGCTACCTAATAGTGTTCTTGCTGTTGGCTGACTATAACATGTGTCTGCTCTGAATATCTGCTGTCATCGGCTGGCAAGATCACGTGGCATGAGATATGATTGGCTTACAAAAGGACATCGCAACCTCAGTTTCAATGCTCTGGAAACAAATGCACTGTGTTTGGTGCAATTCGAATTTATACTTTCGTAATACTAAAATATGCAGCGTATCTGTTGCTGCAAATCAAAGGTCTTCCCAAAACTTATCTTCTTTTTTTTTCATTAAGTCTTTCCAAAATTCTCTCCTCCGTCTTTGCTTTTTTTTTTTTTTCCGGTAACTTCCACGCGAGTGTATAAAACATTAACCATTCAAAGGATTGATAAGTTTTACAGTTCCGAGGGAAAATCCACGGAAAATGTACTGACACTTAGCACGGAAAAAGTGTATTTTTGCCCAGGAAAAAGAATCTTTGTAGTAGTTCATTGAATGTTACCTTATATTACTTACATGATGCATGTTCTGTGGCTGTGTAGCCATTTCATAGTTAATGCATACAAAATCTACAACAGAAATTTTTGGCCTTTGTTATAACCTCAAAAAACTGTGTGTTAAAATGAGAAGTGTGACAAATGTCTATTTTGAAGCTGAAGTTTCTGTGATGGATCTTTTTTTTTATATGTGGCAGGTGGGCATTAACAATCTACAAATTATTATTACTGATTACTAAAATTGTTATTGCAGAAGGGTGCTAACTCTGAAGGGTGTTAACTCTTGTATGTTGTGGTTTGCAAGGTGGTGTATGTTTTTCCACTTTTCAGTGCTTTATGCTTGTCTTTCACACGTGAGTTTAAAGACAGTTATTGAAGTTTAATTGGCATATGTCTGTTTTGTTCAATTATTTGAAATTGTGCAGAATGTTTGTAATACTGCTCTTCAATATCGCCATGGATCCTCTTAGAGTACATAATAGAACGTTACTCTCTTCATCTCATATATTCATATTTGGCTGGTTATTCCAGTAACTGAGGGGAAAGTGTACAGTACACACCACTTTAGTTTCGAGGCAGGTGTAGCTCATTCACATGCATTCGGATCTTTTTAATAGCAGAAGCCCCAACCTAGCACTTGCCTTCAAGCACTGAGGCCTTGTGGCATCTGTCCCACCCACGGAGGTTAAAATAGATTCTGACCACCTTGCTATGATAGGTCCTAACTAACTTAACCTAACCTCCTGGATCTTGTCAAAGATTCGTGGAGATCACATTCACTGCGATCGAGTTGTCGGCCGAGGTTGTTGGATGACCTGTGGCAGTCGTGTCTGGGCTCGTTGTCATATGCCATGGTGAATGCAACCTAACTGATGGGATGATGCCTTTTAAAGTTCTGCAGTTCCCATCTTATGTGTCTGATTGAGTGCTTGATTGTATTGTGATGACGCACCCAAATATGAAAATATGCAAAGTTTTAGAAAAACATTCACCTGCCCATTTTGTGTTCATTTGCATCAGATTTAGAAAGCATGTAAAAAAATTTATGGAAATTGCTTGCAAAATGTGTAGCCGTGGGCAGGATTCAGAGGAAAAAAACAGTAAATATCTGAGGAAGTGATAATGTGAGAAGTTTTATTCCCAACAGCCATGGAGTTATTTATTGATGGTTTTTATAAAAAGTCAAAGAACACCATTCTGGCTGTAGAAAGTTTCTTATTACAACCCTGACGTATTTTATGCCAATTTAGGAGCCTCCACCTGTGAGATCTAAATGAGAATCCTCACCTGTGGATGTGCCTTAATTGGCATGAAATCGGTCATGGTTTTAATTTAATTTTTTTGCGGTTACAGTGATGCTCTTTGCCAACTTGTAAAAATGTGGACATTTGGCTGTGGTTGCCCACAATTCTAAATAATTTATAGATATGTATGTCCTCTGGGAATAGAAATATAGCTTCCACTAGTTTCCATGTAAATGGTCTCAAAAGCCACTTTACAATCACATGTATAGTGCCTTTGAGGCTTTCACGGTTTTATATGGGGTTAACACTGTTCATAATGTGACCAGTGTGTTTCTCGTGTTCTCTGGGTTCGATCTCCAAAATATACCAGAAGAAGAGGAATTTCTTCGCATAGAATATACATTTAAGTGTCAGGAAGTCTTTTCTGAAAGTATTTGTACGGAGTGTAGCTGTGTAAGGAAGTGAAACATGGGCAGTAATCAGTTAAAACAAGAAGAGAACAGAAGTTTCAGAAGGATGTAGCTTGTAGTTGGTATTCCAAGATGAAGAGACTTGCACAGGATAGAGATGTAGCATGGAGAGCAGCATCAAACCAGTCTTACGACTGAAGATGACAACAGTAACAACACATACCAGCGTTAAGTTATTGATCATGCCATGCCATTCCAGACATGTAGTTGGACAGTTAACAAAAATGGCGCGCGTGCGCGCGCGCACGCACACACACACACACACACACACACACACACACACACACACACACACACACACACACACACACACACAGCTTATGGATTGGGAGGGGGGGGGGGGCAGGTAAAGCTTAATACAGGAATGTGGCACTGGTTTGATCACCCTGGTGCTGGCAGGGGTTTGGATGTGACACATGGGAGTGGCATTAGGACAGAAGAAGGAGACATTGAAGACAAGAGTATGCAGAAGTTACAACAGAACTAGTATATGGACATAACTGCTTTTATGGGTTGCCCTGCACCTGGTACGACAAATGTGTCACAGGATGTCTGTTGGATAGGTGCAGAAGACAGACTTCATTCTTGGGATGTGACACCTGTAGCAAGCAGTTGTGATTTCTTTTTTTGTTGCTACACCAAGCTGGAATGTCCAATCAGCTATATGTGATGTCCTGTGTAACAGCATGAACTTCCACGTGAAATAGCAATAGGTTTGTGTTCAAAACAGATAAATCCTAAGTTCTCAACGTCATAATTGTTCTGAAACTACTTAATGGGTTTTGGAGAGTATTATATGGTTGAATTTGTCTCTCTGATATCTATGATACTAAGAGCAGACATATTTGAAAAAAAAAATGAAGTTGATACCTCAGTATGAAATATAGTTGTGGCAGGAGACTAATGATTTTTAGCGAGGACTTTCTTACAATTCACCACATCAATTATGATGTCTGAAATGATTCCAGCAGTTTTGAAACAGATAGCTTAGATGAATCACCCTGCTTATAAAATGAGTTGAAGGGCATTAATGACTTGGCTATTTAGCACCCTAAGCCATAAATAATCACCGAAATGAGGGGAACGTGCTGAAATAAGACAAAAGCCTGAAAATTAAATGAAGTAGAAAGACAAGTGAGACTAAAAAAGATATCACTAGATTGTTGGAATGGTAGTATGATCCTTCGTGTGACATTGTCAAAATCATGAATGTCAAGATGATGATGATGTTATCAATATTGTGGTGTTTCTAACCTTCTTGTGGCTGATTCAATGTGTCAAAGTTATCAGTGCTGCTAGGTTACAGCATTTCCTGTAAAAATGTCATACTATGAATGATTGCATATATCTTTAAGTGATATGTTATTTAGATTATATTGATTTCAAGATCATGAAAATGAAAATGTAGAATGATCTTATCGATAGAGAAGTGTCATATATGTGAACTGGGTTTATTTATAAGGGCAAATATATTTAAACAAAATAGGTTTTAGATTTGGGCTCTTTAGTGTAACCTCAAATCTATATGAATGCTACTGATGACAGTTGTAAATTTGAAGGAGAGAGAGAGAAAAAAAATCAACCTATTGTGTCAAAATAGAAAACTAATCCAGCCAATGTGTAATAAAAATTTGGCAACAATACCAGCATCTTTTCTATAACTGAAAAGAGAATTCCAAGAATTGGAAAATCATAAATGTTACGTCTTATTAGAGTCCTGTGAATTGTTAAAGTTCATAAATATAGAACTGTGGACACAATTGAAGAATTTATCACAGATCTCCCAAACGCACTTAGTTCAGAAATGCGGTAAAAGTTGACAGTGGTGAAAACTGCTCTTTATGGCGAAGTTATCAGTGACAATATTCTGTTTTAAAAATATCAAAATATTCCTACCTGTTTTTAACTTGGCACCACACTCAACATCTTCAGTGGTATGTGGTTAATAATGCAGATTTCAATACTATAATTGAAATCACTGCTTACTGACATCTGTGACAACCATGGCCATAGCAACAGTCATCTGCTGCTCGGTTCAGATGAAAAGACTGTAACATTTAAATTTTTGTGTATGTATCTACACTGCTTGTTACCTGGAGGCAACTGCATTGATCTGAATTGGCAGTCATCACATGGTTAAAAGCCAATTTAGCTTTTTCATTGTGGGCATTTAGTAATTTCCACTACTCCCTGTTTCAAGAGATCTACAAGATTTCTAGGTCCTGAGAAGTAAGTCTCGCAATTTCAGTGATAATGAACTTTTTTGGCACAACAAAATCATCATTTTACTATTTGAATTGTTTGACTTCATACCTTCTGATAAATGTATTAACAAAGTCTCGGGTTTTTATTTACACTCATTTAAGGACTGTACAGACTGTGTGTGCCTCAACTCGCTATACTTTGTTGATAATAATTACTCAGTGTCGTGTAGTAGAAACAGCACGAGTGTTCATGACCAAGCTAATATACACCCAAAGACAAAATATTGATTAAGGTAATAATAAACACAATTTTCCTTTTTCTTGTGCACAAATAAATTCAGTTGCATTAAAGTGCCAGTTAGAAGAGGTAATTTTAAGATTCAGTGTATGTATAAATTGCCTCGTGAATAACATACACCAGGAGTTAATGGACTAAAAGAGATGGTCTTACTGTGAACAGGATCTTCATGTAGTTGGAACCCGTAACAATTTCTGTAGCTACGGACTGCAGAAGAAATAAACTTTAAACTAATTTCAAAAAAAGGTTATGAGAATGGATCAAATGTAAACAAACATTTTTGCATTACTTGTGTGCTGGATGTATGAGGCATAAGAGTTTCTATAGTGATGTGAGGAGAGATCCCTGGAGGGGATAACTGCTGCAATTGGTGGGGGGGGGGGGGGGGGGGGGGGGGGGAGATATGCAACGTGCTGTCTCTGGTATGAGAAGTGAGAAGAAAGCTTTCAGACAAATAGGTCACCAGAATAGACAGCACACACATGCCGCCAGACACTGCGGTCATTTGTGTGAGAGTTGTGTGTGTGTGTGTGTGTGTGTGTGTGTGTGTGTGTGTGTGTGTGTGTGTGTGTGTGTGTGTGCCGATGAAGGCCTGTTTGCTGGAAGACTTTGTTTGAAAGTCTTTTTGTTGTGCCTATCTGCAACCCAGCATCTCTGCTATATTATTAGTCGCAACTATCCTTTTCATAATGTTGTCATTATACCGTCCAGGATTTTCCATTGTTTGAACTTAAGAAAAATGTAGAATGAGAATTTGCTGAATACATTGCCCATGTTCAGCAATACTGCACTACAGCAGAGAACATCAAGGCTAATCGACAACTCATCAAAAGTGATGGGCACTTATCTATGCCTGAAATTTCTTAGAAACGTCACATAAGTGTCCAGTCATTCAATAAGAATGAGTTGCAATTCTGTAAAATCTGAGGTATTAGGGTTGTCTAACTGCTAAATGAAGCACAATAAACAGCTTTGTATTCTTCTAACAAGGTATGCCTTTTTTGACAAAATCAATCATACTTGATGAGGCTTGGCTCCATCATTACTCCCTCGAACTGAAGAATGCCGGTGCAGAGTAATAGAAGAGTGCAACATGGTACTAGTGAAACCTAAGCACAGTTGTGTGCTGGTTAGACCAGTATGCATTGGATTGCTGTTGTGCATTGTGCCTAGCTTCCAGTCTTGTAAATATGACTTGCTGCATGTTTAGACTCGTGAAGAATGCTCGGCGTGTAGAGCATTTCAGAAACAAAACAAAGTTGCTACAATTATTGTGCTATTCACTTCAGTTACATCCTCATATTTTCTTTGAAAATTGACTTACAGAAGGGTAGCTGATTATGTAGAAAAATAACAAAACTAAATTTTAATTTAGTTTGAATAGCAAAAGTTTTATTACTGAAGGCGTATTTATGTTTTATCCACCCTCTGTATAGTGGTGTACGTGTGTGCGCATGCGGTCCACCTCGATGTGTTTTCTTCTACCTGAAAAGCAATTGACTGCTGGAGATAAAACAGTGGCATATACTATGAGGGGCATTCAAAAAGTATTTTTCTTGGCCAATTTCAGTTGGAAAAAATGCAGAATTTATTGTGGGACATAGTTAATTATTGCCACTTCAGCCACAATAGTTTCATGAAGTTCATTTTGGTGGTGGCACTGTGTATAGCCTTCAAAATGGCATTCATAACAGAGGTGCATTCCAAGCAGAGAGCTGCCATTGAGTTTCTTTTGGTGGAAAACTAGAGCATCAAAGATAATCATAAGTGCTTACAGAATGTCTACGGAGACCTGTCAGTTAGCAAAGGCATTGTGATTCACTGGATGACACGTCTGTCATCATTACAACCAGGTTTGCACAAACCTGTCCAGACTGCTGTGTGCCAGTGCAAGCTCTTGGTGTAGATGATTGACAGATTACAGTCAAAAACCTTGCTGCTCAGCTGCCTGCCACCTAAGAGGAGACCATAAGGGGCAATGAAAGACCATTTGTTGATGCAGCAAGACATTGGCACCAAGGTTGACCAGTAGAAGGGGGATCATGCAGGCATTCAGGCCCTCCCAGTAAGGTGCTGTAAGGCTGTCGCATTGAATGGAGAGAGTATGTTGAAAAATAGGATTTTGTAGCCAGTGAGTGGGAAATAGTATGGTGTATTGGAATCCTGAATAAAATGAACGTGCTTTCAGAAATAAAAGTGTTGCGTTACTAATTAAATGCTCCTCATAATATACCAAGTATAAATCGACTACCTCTTCTACCAGTGAGACTGTGATAACCTCCCTCTTAACATCGGACCAATTTTCTGGAACACTATGACTAGCTTTTACCCACATGTCGTCAATCCACTCTGTACCGAAAATTAGTGTCTTCCATTTCACGTGAAAATGTATATCACCTGACAAGTCAGAATGATGATTCAGTTTGAATTGAATGACTGAATTTGAATCAACAGATTTATGCAATGCTATGTGAAGTTTATGCAATTTAGGGATTTATTATTTACTTTTTAAAATGTGTGGTGTATAGTAACATGAGATTCATACACCCTTTCACTCAGTTTTTTATGTCATCATGGTTATAATTCATGCAGCTGAATTTGAAATGTTCCTTCCACTTCACGCATGGATATTCTGTAACAGCTCGTGATATTCCACGTAACCCTACAGGCAGATTCCACGTACTCATTGGGAATTCGCTGCATGCATAACACATTAGATAATGTAGTGCCTATTTGTTAGCAAACCTGGATTAATTCTCTACACTACCACAGTATTAAAACAGGTCTAAAATAAGAGTCACAAGCCCTGTTTTGAGCCATGAGATAGGGTTAAAGTCTCACTATTCCCATATCACTCATAAATTCCCTGCAGAACTCTGCTACTTTCAAGACTATGATACAGCCTCCAGATAGGAAACAAGCACTTGAAACAGTAGTTACATCTTCCCCAACTGGTTTGTTGCAATTCCCTTCATTCATCTCCTCCATAAACAAAACAGGAAAACAGTCCAAAGAAGAGGAGATGGTCACGCACAAAAATTCCACATTGGAAAACTGAATTTGTCCTTTACTACACCTAATTCATTAAATTACACAGGATGGTAACTAATGGCGCCACTCTCTGCTATGAAACCTCTTCCTGCAGAGTATACACTGAGGTGACAAAGTGTCATGGGATAGCAATATGCCCATATGCAGATGGCGGCAGTACCATGTACACGATGTACAAAAGGGCAGTGCAATGGCAGAGCTTTCATTTGTACTCAGGTGATTCATGCGAGAAGCTTTCCAAAGTGATTATGGCCACACAATGGGAATCGACAGACTTCTAACATAGAATGGAAATTTGAGCTAGACATATGGGAATCCATTTCAGAAATCATTAGGAGATTCAATGTACTGAGATACACGGTGTCAGGAGTGTGCTAAGCATACCAAATATCAGGCATTGCCTTGCACCACTAACACTGCAGAGGCCAACGGCCTTCACTTAACAATGGAGAGCAGCAGCTTTTTTGCAGAGTTGTCAGTGCTAACAGACAAGCAACACTGCATGAGGGACATACAACAATTGTATCCAGTGCGGCAAGACTTGCCATTAATGGGCTGTAGCAGCATAAAGGCAAAAGTGCCTCTGAAACTTCCTGGCAGATTAAAACTGTGTTCCCGACCAAGACTCGAACTCGGGACCTTTGCCTTTCGCGGGCAAGTGCTCTACTGGCAGAAGTAAAGCTGTGAGTACCGAGCGTGAGTCGTGTTTCGGTAGCTCAGATGGTAGAGCACTTGCCTGCGAAAGGCAAAGGTCCCAAGTTCGAGTCTCAGTCAGGCACACAGTTTTAATCTGCCAGGAAGTTTCAAATCAGCGCACACTCCGCTGCAGAGTGAAAATCTCATTCTGGAAATAAGTGCCTTTGCTAACAGTGTGACATGTGGTTGGTTTTAAGGTCATTCGGGACAATTTGTGTGAACAGTTGGGCCACCCAGATTGCCTGACATGATTTTCATTGAACATTTATGGGATATAATCGAGAGGTCAGTTCATCCACAAAATCCTGCACTGACAACACTTTCACAATTATGGATGACTGTAGAGGCAGCATAGCTCAATATTTCTGCAGTGGACTTCCAACAGCTTGTTGAATCCATGCCACATCGAGTTCAATACTATGCTGGGCAAAAGAAAAATATGTTGAAGTACCTTCCACTGATCTTAAGTTAAATGGTTCTTGTGGGTGTGGAGTCATTTTTAAAAATTTTAAAAAAGTAACAAATAACGTTTCACAAAATATGTAGATGTTCAGTACTCTGAGGTGCATATGGTTATTCTTAGGCTGTAGTAGCCATGCACCATCAAATAGAAAAATCATTTTACGTCACTTATTTACAGTGATTGCATTATTGTACCAAATTTGTACTGAAGTCAGATTGTACATAACACACACACACACACACACACACACACACACACACACACAGCAGTTGGTTCTAGTAAAAATTCATCAACTGGAGGAGTTAGCCACCATTAAATCGTTTAGGCTCCTCTTGAACTGAACTTTATTACTAGTTAGGCTTTTTATTACTGCTGGCAAGCTATTGACTTAAGTAAATGACTTAAAATCTTTGTCAAGATTATTCTTATTTCTAGTGTCAGTCCCATGAACTGAGCTGTTGGTTTGAAAAAGGAATTATGTTTGTACTTACAAATTTCATTAAGGAGTAGTTATATTGGGAAGCAGTAATTAGTATCCCTAGTTCCCTTAACAGACATCTGCAGGATGTTGAGTTCATGCCAAAAATAATTTGTGTTACTCATTTTTGGACCAGGAAAACTGTAGACTGGCATGATGAGTTACGCTTAAAGCTATCCCATGTGACATAGTGTTATGAAATTAAGCAGAGCATGCCACCTTTCTTATTTTTCTGTTATATATGTCTGACAATATTTGCATTGCAGATATAGAGCTTTTTCTAGACACTTCAGCATTACTGTGGTATGATCCTCCCAGTTGAATTTATCATAAAGCTGTACTCCCAAGAATTTTATATTGTTGACTTCTTCTATCTATCTATCTATCTGTCCGTTTGTCATCATATTTTAGGCATATACTGCCGAGAACTGTCAGACAAGTTCTAAACTGCGTGTAGTGGGTTTTTTCAAAGTTGAATGACAAATAATTGGCTAGGAACCACTTATTAATGCCCATGAAAATTTCATTAATCAATCCTTCAAAGTCTACAGTTGATTTGCTACTTATTGCAACCTTTAGATCATCTGCAAACAAAACACAGTTGGCATGTGGTAATGGTACAGGAGAAGGTCATCGATGCAAGTGAGAAAAAGTAAGTTCCCTAAGATGGAAGCTTGTGCATCACCACATGTAATTTGTTCCCATGTGGATGATGCCTGATAATTTAATCATGTCTCTTTCCTAATGAAACATTTGTTTCCTGTCAGAAATATAGCATTTGAAACATTTTGATGCATTTCCTGTTACAGCATAATAGGAAAGGATATTGTAATTACACAGTCAGATGCCTCTGACACATCACAAAATATACCAGTAGCCTGTATTGTGTAATAAATTAAGCACATTCTCACTGTATTTGTAGAGAGCCTTCCCAATATCAGAACCCTTTAAAAATCCAGATTGTGGTTTTGACATGTTTGTTGTCAGTTAGTTAACAAGCTGATTATATATAACATATCCTAAAATTGAAATTGGGCGGAAATTTTACAGTATTTCTTTAACTCCTTTATAAAACTTCACCATGTATATTTCAACCATTCAGGAAATACTCCACTGGCAAATGACTGGTTACACAGATAACTTGATATATCACTAAACTCAGAGGCACACTCTTGAATTAACTTCGTTGATATTTTGTCATAACCACTAGTTTTTTATTTTCAAGATTTTATGGTAGATATTACTTCTTTCTATGTAGTGAGGGTTATATGCATATTACTCAAGTTATTGGTAATTATTGGATGAAGCATTCCACGGCAGCATTTGTTGAACCTGGTAATCCCATCTTTTCAGTAACTGCTGTGAAATGCTTTTTACTATCTGATGTAATTAGTTATTTCTCGTCGCACTTGCTCTGATTTCTGTATTACAAACTTATTTTGCAGTATGTCTTGTAATGAGTTACAGCTTCAACATCAGAGCTATTTGTGACTGAAACATACAATTTCCTTCTCGTCCTACTCAACACCTGTGTCCTTTGAGTAATCCATGGCTTCTTTGTAGACATTGGTCTATTCTGGCTTAGTTCCGGGGGAAAATAGTATTCAGGTAAGGTAAGTTCCTCATTCATGCCGTGAGCGCAGTGTACATAATTCCAGTTCGTGTCTTTGAGGAGTGTTATAAAGTAATCAACTTTTGGGTGAATGACTACCGTCTTGAATTGAATTCAAATTTAGTAAGATTTTACATCCTGTTCAGCATTAACATATAACAAAAGGAACTGCCTATCGTGGTCTTAGAGGTGATTGATGATCGCTTTTGTAGTACAATTTTGTTCGTAAAACCCTTGTACAAAAATATTACTATGGCACTTAGTTGGGAATTTTACGGTAGGAATTAAGTTGAGTGATAATGTTACTGACTGTAATAAATTCTTACTATAAATGTTTTCAAGAAAGGTTAGGTTAAAATCACCAGAAACAATTCCCCACCTTCTCCCACCTCGCCCATCTTTTCTTTAAGTATGCCAGTAGAGCTTCAAGGTGATTTATGAGCAAATTACAGTTATGTGCAGTGCTTGGTACACGTGCTATTTGAAGGATTTGTTACGAAATTCTGCTTTTGTTGTGCATATTTTTGTACACTACTCACCAAAATTTATGACAATCCCTGATAAAAGTAGCAACTTTAATTTCTCCATTTGTACCAGTAGTCACATGATGTTCCAGAGATGACTCTTAATTCATCGGTACAAATAAGTAGTTCATTAATTTTGCTTCTTAATGTGCAAATTGGGTGAAATAAAATTTCCACCAATTAATGAAAATTTTTAACCAACAGCTTCTTGTGCTGATGGAACATGCCAGAATTAAGTCATTGGTATTTTTTTCCCCCATACTGAAGGTTTGTTGCAATCCTAACCTTTCTTAAAACTTGCATTTCTTCTGCCCTCCCTTCTCATAAAAAGGTGCTGCTGTGACTCTATTTTAGTTGTCAGTCCTCTGAATGAAGGGATTTAATTTGAAGTGGCAGGCCACGAATTCCTCTCCTGGGCCAAACTCTTCATCTTAGGGTTGCACTTGCAACCCACGTCCTCAGTTATTTGCTGCATATATTCCAATCACTGTTTTTCACTACAGTTTTTACCCTCTGCAGCTCCATTTAGTTCCGTGGAAGTTACTCCATGATATCCTAATACAATGAAGTGCGAAAGCATCTTTATAGGCATTCGTATTCAAATACAGATACATGTAAACAGGCAGAATGTGGCACTGCGGTCAATAACGCCCATGTAAGACGACAAGTGTCTGGCACAGTTATTAGATCGGTCACTGGTGCTACAATGGGAGATTATCAAAATTGAAGTGAGTTTGAATGTGGTATTACAGTCAACGCATGAGCGATGGGACACAATATCTCCGAGGTAGCGATGAAGTGAGGATTTTCCTGTATGACCATTTCACGAGTGTACCGTGAATAACAGGAATCTGGTAAAACATCAAATCTCTGGCATCACTGCTCCCAGAAAAAGATAATGCGTGACAGAAGTGCAATCCTTCTGCAAAATTCCTGCAGATTCCAACGCTGGGCTGTCAACACATGACAGGATGTGAACCATTCAACAAATCAACATCGGCATGGGCTTTGAGAGCCGAAGGCCCACTCAGGTACTCTTGATGACTGCGCAACACTGAGCTTTATGCCTCACGTGTGCCTGTCTACACCGACATTGGACTGTTAAAGACTGGTCGGACGAGTCTAGTTTCAAATTGTATTGAACAGAAGGGAGATGTACTGGCATGGAGACAACCTCATGAATCCATGGACCCTGCGTGTCAGCAGGGGATTGTTGAAGTTGGTGGAGACTCTGTCGTGGTGTAGGGTGTGTGCAGTGGGAGTGATATGGGACTCCGCTTATGTCTAGAAGAGACTCTGAAAGGTGACATGTATGTAAGCATCATGTCTGATTACCTGTATCCAATCATGTCCATTGTGCATTCTGACAGACTTGGACAATTCCAGCAGGACAATGCAACACTTCACACGTCCAGAATTGCTACAAAGTGACTTCAGGAACACTCTCTTTGAGTTCAAACACTTACACTGGCCACCAAACCTTCCTGACATGAACATTATTGAGCATACATGGGATGCCTTGCAATATGCTGTTCAGAAGGGGTCTCCACCCCCTCATACTCATGGATTTATGGGCAGCCATGCAGGATTCATTGTGTCAGTTTCCTCCAACACTAATTCACACATTAGTCAAGTTCATGCCACTTCATGTTGTGGCACTTCTGTGTGCTCACGGGGGCCCTACACGATTTTATTCAGGTGTACTAGTTTCTTTGGCTCTTCAGTGTAGATATTGTACCATCCTGTCTCTTTTTCTTCTCAGTGTTTCTCATGTGTTCCTTTCCTCGTGATTCTCTGGAGAACTTCCTATTCTTTACCTTATCAGTCCACCTAATTTTCAATGTTCTTCTGTAGCACCACATCTCAAATGCTTCATTTCATTTCTTCTCTTTTCTGGTTTTCCCACAGTCCATGTTTCACTGCCATGCAATGGTGTGCTCCAAATATACATTCATAGAAATTTCTTCCTCAAAGTAAGGCCTATTTCTGGTATTAGTAGACTTCTCTTGGCCAGGAAACTATAGCACCCATCACACCAAACCCTGGATCTGACAGTTCAGTGCCAAGACAGGCACTTCTCATTGTGATAAAAATAATACATTGTGATGCAGAGAAACAGGAACATTTGTAGTTGATGTTGGCAGCTGTGTAAATGTTCAATATGTAGGGGAAAACACCAGACTGTTTAGTAGTAACAGACTCTTAAATAATATGGATCTTGTGGGTCATTGTGAAAGTATTTTACCAGTGTGGTGGCACTGTGACAGCTTCACAATGAATGAGATCTAACTTAGCATTAAAGTTCTTTCTCCTCAAAAAACTTATTGGGCATGCATTGGCTGTATGTACCCTAGAAAACATTGATGTTGTGCATGCTGCAGTACTAAGGAGTCCTCATCATTTGGTGGAAAAATGACCATGTCATTGGAGCTCAGACATAGATGTGTCCCAAGAATACTCCATAGCCTTCAATTTCATACTTAAAAGTTCAGGTTATTCAAGAACTGAAATGAATGATTCTGTATTGCTATTGCAGTTTTGTGAAAACCTGTTAGCTAAAACCAGTCAGGATACTAACATGACTGAAACTTTTTCAGTGTCAGACAGAACCCATTTTCACCTTAGTTGGTACATGAGTTGCATAACATGTATTATTGGTCACAAACAAATTATTTTGCACTTCACCGGCATCTATTACGTAGAACTAAAGTTTCTGTACGGTGTGCAGTGTTGTGTTGTGGAATGATTGGCCCTTACTTCTTCAAGGAAGAAGGAAACACTACTTTCAGCGTGTTGCCTTGGTTTTATGTCAACATGACAGACATCTTTGGCTTCAAGACTCCATTCTCTTCCGGATCTTGACATTCAGCACACATGGTTTCAACAGGATGAAGCCACCTCAACACAGTGGTCGACATTCCATCGCTGTAGTGGAATGTTTCTTTAGAGATTACATAGTTTCAAAGAATGCTAACTTTGCTTGTCTGCTCTGACATCCAGGCTTCAGTTCATGACTACTTTTTGTGATAACATCTGAAGTGTGTTGTTTACCAAAGAGAAAGACTAATTTTACCCAGCTCAAGACTCAGAATGAAGAAACATACTCAGTATCCCAGAGAACATATTGCACTACATTGTGCTAAATCTTCAGAATCAACTTACTAGAATGGACAACACTTGAATGACGTAATTTTTAAAAAGTAATGCCTAATGAGATTTCAACTCTTCTAGAACACACATTTAAACAAGAAATAAGTTTCATTCATTTTTATAATATTCCAGATTTTCATGTTTCTTTGTGCCACCCTGTACTTAAATAAGAAAAAGTCAGTTAAATGACCGTTAAACAAGAAAACTTGTTTATGAAAGTTAAGATAACTACTAATGCAACATTTCTAAATTGAACAACTTAAAATTTACGATACTTTCCCCTAATATGAAGTATTGCTTGAACAAAAACAGAATAGTACAAGGAGATTCTGTAAGTTCCCTATGCCAATACATAAAAAATATGACAACTTGAACTTACATCTTTTCATGTTTTCATTAACAGTGTGTACAGAAAATTAAAACCTTTAATAGTTAGTTTAAAAACACACTTATGTAAGTATTTAATGAGTAATCTGTGCTAAAATAACTATTATTTTATGCTCAATAACTTTCATGAGAGCTCGGAGACTCGTGCATCTCTTCTAGCTCAGGTCTGCTGCCAACAGCATTCAGGTACTGTCAGCCAATAATTTTTCAGTGATCTCCATTAGTACTGACGTCCAAGGTGTAATGACATTGAGAGTAGGGATGGTACACAGAAACAGTGTTTGAAAGCAATTTAAAGTTTGTGATATGTAGTATATATCAAAGTACATGTTTGCTAAGTTCATAAGTTTCTTACAGATACGATATTGTTTGAAAGAATATCTTTATGTTGTGCTCTAAATCATTTGTAGAATTGCATCATTTGTAAAAGGGAAATGTTTCACTGCTTACTTATGTATTTGTGTTGTAAGGTAATGTATATATGCCTAGGGTCAAATGGCATCTCATTGAATTTGATGAGAAGTGTGTTTGTGTTGGTTGAGATTGGTGTGGTGACCCTCATGAGATTAGTTTGAATATGTTAAATGAGCAGTTTGAAATAGAGTTGCAGTCATATCTGCTGTATGGGTTTCAGGATATATAATATTGCATCTGTCATTTCTTCTGTTGCCAGACAGTTTTTGCAAAATAATTTTGAGCTTTGCATTTGCTTCATTGTATTTTTCTGCCTTTGTTTGTATTTATGTTTACAGTGGATAGTTATGCTTCCACAAAAAAGAAAGAAAGAGGAAAAAGACAGAAGTTCTTGCAATTTGAATGGAGACAGCAAACGTGTTAAAACAATTTTGTAAAAAAAATATATATATATATATATATATATATATATATATATATATATATATATATATATATATATATATATATATTTGTAATTGAGTAACAACCATCTCGACACTGAAGTTTGGTTATTATTGCATTTTTACAGAAGGAAGATATCGAGAATGCCTTGCGTGCAAGCAACATGATTCTTGAGGATGCTCATGAGCTACTGTCCACTGCTAGTCGTGTGGGTGTTGAGAGCTGGCGTCGTCATGATGATCATTCGCCATTTGATCTCACAAGTGGACACCCAAATGTTGGAGCATGTGCAGCTGGTGTAGGTGTTGGTGTTGGAATGGGTGCCTTTCCTGGTCAGAGATTCAACCCTGTTGCTGCTCAACAGATGCCCTTTGCACCACCGGTTAGTCTAATTGGTGAAAGTTTATATTAAGCTGTAAATCTAAATATTCAATCTTTGTTTATAGCAAACTACATTGATTGTGTCAGTAAGATATATTTTCATATATGTTGAGTGGTTATTGTAATATTTCTTGCATAATTAGCAGAGTAGCTGGATCAACTGGAGCAGTGTGAAAGATAAGTAAACTGAAGAGTAAGGGAATGTTAAAACATTGGTTATAATCAAGAAATTTGGAATACTTTTTGAGTAATGTTCTGTGGTAATAGAAATACGAGATGGATTAAAAAAAAAATCTCTGTGGATGTTTCCTTGATTTTGGGTCTATTATTCCTTCTCATGATTGACCATCTCATAGTTTTCAGTATTTGCTGTATACATCTATTATGTTTCTAAGTGAAAGTATATAGATTCAGATTTCGAACTGGCACACCTTCGTAAATTATCACACATTTTTAATTCATATTCAGTTTGTTTCGTTAATATTATGTTTGTGGTAGATTAAGTCTTCACACATTGTGTTGCGATAAATATTAAAACAATGATTTTGTTTTGTATTTTTGCATCATTTTTGAAAAACAAATACAGATAATGCTCATTTTTCACTTTAGGGCCCTGGTGGTGGTGTGAGTAATGCAGGACCAAACCTTTTGAATAATGCGGGATTAAATATAAACAGCATGAGCCCAGCTATTATGCAGAAGATGCTCAGCCAACAGCCACCCCCAACACCGCAGCAGGCTCACCCTGGTGCTGCTGCCCAGGCAGCTGTGCAGCAGCCCACAGGTGCGGGTGTTGGTGTGGGCGCATTCAGCTCACCTGCAGCTGCGGCGGCTGCTGCTGCTGCACGTGCACCCCAGGCGCAGCCAACTGCTACTCAGTTACGCATGCTTGTGCAGCAAATACAGATGGCCGTTCAAGCTGGCTACCTCAATCATCAGGTATGTATTGTTCACTAATTGAACAGTGCAAAACTTGAAAGTTTAGTTTTCACACTATTGTAAATGGATGTGTCAAGATCTAGAATACCTAGTAATTAGTGACACAGAAAGCTCTATCTGAGGGTTCTAAATTCTCAGTTACAAGCAAGAAGAGTCGCCAAATTTAGGTGTTTGTTTAATAAAAATCATTTTAAATTAGCAGCAAAAAATAAAATGTAAAGAAGATGGACAGATTCATTTGGAATGAGAACTTCTGGCTGCTGCTCAAAAGTGCACACTGAAAAAATGTCTACACTTCTTCACTTTAGTGTCTAGCTTCAGGCAAGAAGCAAGTGAGAACTCTCACTAATGTCGATAACTTAAGAAAACACGTTATTCTAGGTGCACGTTTTGTGACTATGAATCTGAAGCCTTTCAACTTGAAGTGGTAGCTGAATAGCATGTTCATCACTGCCACACAGACCAGATACAGAGATTAGTCTTAGAGCAGTAATTATTAAATAACCCAGTATCCAGGTGTTATACAACTTTGTGTTTCTACTCTTATTCTCACTGCATGCCTAAACCCAAAATCAGTAATGCTTTGCTTTAAAGTGCTGAAAAAAAAAAAACAGATTAAAATAAACTGTTAGAGCATTATGCTTGATAATGGCTTCCTTTTTAATGTGTAATTGAATGCATTGGTGCATTGCTGTTCCATATTTAGTCTCGTGTGTTACATGTTTGTTTCTTGCTCTTTCAGATTCTTAACCAACCATTGGCTCCACAAACTTTGATATTGTTAAATCAATTGCTGCAGCAGATAAAGGCCCTGCAGAACTTGATGCAACAACAAGCTGTTGTGCAAGTGCAACCCCATAAGAATAGTTCCAATGCTGTTCTGCAAATTTCTGTACAAATAACGAAGACTAAACAGCAAATTACAAATTTGCAGGTATACTTTGAATACCTTTTTTGATTAAAATTTCATTACAGAGTCTACTTTTATTGATAAAAATGTTACCACTAAAGTGTAGAGCAAATAAAGTGGCCTGTGTCATGTTCACGAAGAGTGCAGTCTTTACACACTTGAATGTCCCTTGAAAGCTATCTAAAATATTTATTCCAATTTCTTTTAAAATATATTCTGTTGCTTTCAGTTTATTAATGAATACTGCAGGTAAAAAAAAAAGGGATGCTATAGTAAAAATCATGTTTCAGATATTTCATGCAGACTATCTCATTGTTTCAAACAGATGAACACTTCTTGGGAACTTTTCTGGTGGTTATATTTTTTATTACCTGAACCATAACAAACACAGCATATAACTAGTTGTTTTCTATATACAACATGAATAATGCACTATTGAATACTTGATCGCATATTGATTCTAGAATGTAAGAAAAAGATGAAGTTCAAATTAAAAATAAATAGTTCTGTTCTTTCCAACACGCTTGAAAGCGGTTTTGTTCGTGCTCATATTTTCATGTAACTTATCGAGTGTAGATATAACAGTTAACTCAGCTTGTGAAATTTTTTCAGATAAAGTGCTAAAGTGTTGACATTAACTCATTTCAGAACATAATACATCAACTGAATTATTAAACTTTTTTGCGTTGATAACTGGCTCATGTCTGGTTTCAGTATTTTTGGGTTTGAATGAGACATTTGTTGGAAATTGCATACCATTGTTTCGTTCATTTGTGGATGGTCTATGTTGTCTATTGTTCGTTCATTTGAATTAGTTGTTCTGAAACTAATTCAGTTTATATAAGAGCTGATTTTACAAATGTGCATTTACTCAGAATTTATTCTTCATGTGACATTGCTTTCATATTAGTCAAGTCCAGGCTTACATTCCTTCTTGTTTGAAATAATAGAAATAATTGCATTTTGCAAATTTGGTAGATGTTTCGGCGGCGGCGGTGGTGGTGGTGGTGGTGGTGGTGGTGGTGGTGGGTGGGGGGGGGGGGGCAGCAATTGTCGGATTAAGTCTTTACTTATGCTGTGACTACTTCATATAGTAGTAGGAGGTTGTTTTTGAAAATTTTATCACTCTTACTTGTGCATTTGTTACCACTTATTTATTCAATTGTTGTTTAATTAGGATATTGTTTTCTTTGTGACTGTTCCCTTATCATATTTATGGCAACATGAAATTTAATAGAAAATATTTTCAAAGTTATCTTCTTCTGCAGCAGTGAGTCTGCAAAATTTTGAACTGAATTCCATAATGAATTACCAAAGATCACAATTTTCGACAAATGGCAGTACAAAGTTACTGGAGTGTTGCAAGGTACCTCTGAAGACTGTCCTTTAGATAGTTATAGAACAGTTATGGCATATGATTAAACCACTTCAGACACACTTTCTAATGCCTATCACCCTGTGCATAAAATAGGGATAGGATACAGCAGTACCTACACTTACTTTTCCTTCTCTACTTATAAAAAGGAAAATCCACCAGCCTTTGGTTCCTAAAGTGTTTTGTTTATGTTAAATCATAGTTGGTTCATATCACAGAAGTCTTGTGATGTAGAGCTCTGCATTTACTGTAGTGCGTAGAATTTAAAGAAACGTGCAAAATTCCCAAAGAAAATACTTTGGCTGTGCAGCAGTGATTACAGTTTTTATTGGTGACTATACTGTAGTCAGGATTGTCACATTCAGGACCTACATTTTGTTGTAAGTCAAGATAGTAATTGTCTAGCAGAATTAAAAAGTCTCTAAAGTTGGAGAATGTGTTATCGTAATTTATTTAACAGTGCACATCGGTATTTATGGTATTGACTAGGTGGGTTTTATGCTTATATATTTGTAGATTCATTTGAGTTATGCTTCATCGTAGATAGCTGTCAATGCTATCTTATGGTTAATAACCAATGTTATCTTCAATTTGATTTACTGCTACAGGAATATCTAAGACTATCTGTTCATGCTCTGGCTCATGCAAGTAGGCGCTCATGAGTTTGCTGCTGCAGTTGCTACTGTAAAATACGTTTATGAGAAATCTTAACTCTAGTTGATGATTTATGTTTGATGACTGTTCATTTACTTATGTTCCTTTTTGTTGTGCCTGTCACTAAAAGTGTTGATACTATTATGCAAACAACTGAATCAGATCATTTGACAAAAGCATACCAGCAAATGATATTTTAAATCTTGATTATGTGGTGTTATGCAGACACTAAAGCAGAAATAGTTACTATATACTGATGCTATACTAGATTCTTGACAGAGGGGGGGCAGGGCATGCCTACAAGTTTATTTAGAAGTCTTGTCAAAATACAGTTTTTCTTAATGGGAACATCCATAATGCCAAAATCAGTTTAAAGGAGGATGGAAGCACTTTCCATCTTGGAAAATGTATTAAAACACTATGTGATGGAGTGGCTGATGACTTCACTGTATAGTGTCTTTTTAATCCCGCTAGTGACTCAGTTCATATTAAATTAATACTTGTTCCATATATCATGAATACAAAATTTTGTAGTGATGTACGTGTCATTTTAACATAAGTTTTCTTTACACAGTATAAATTTCTCTCTATCTTTTTTACAGTTACTACTTCATATATAAAACTTCATGTATTGAATATAAAGAATTGTCATTCAGAAATTCTATTAATTTGGTACTAAATGTTTATTGCCTGTCTGTCAGACATTAAATGCTATTTGGGAAATTACAAAAATTTTTGTGGCCGCGTAATTCACTCCTTTCTGTGCCAAAGTCAGACATAATCCAGACTAGTGAAGATCATCCTTTCTTCAGTGTTGTAGTTGCTACACACTTCTGTTTTAGTTTTGAATTGGGATGCTAACAAATTTCATAAGCGAATATATATGTATTACGAAGGCACTGTGAATATCTGGTGTTTCATAAATAAATTTTTGCAAGGTGATTTTTGATTGCCTCCAGCCATTATTTTGATAACAAGCTTTTGTGCAATCATTAAGAGAGAATCTTAATGATGAATTACCCCAAAATATGTTGTCGTATGAAAGCAGTGAATGAAAATAGGCATAGTAGACTAATTTACTGATTCGTTTATCACCAAAATTTGCAATAACCCTAATAGCATAAATAGCAGAACCTAACTGTTTAAACAGATCATCACTGGTTTTTTTTTTTTTTCCCAATTCAGTTCTCATCAATGCAAACACCCAAAAATTTCAAATATTCTGCCTTAGCAATAGACTTCCATTCAAAGTCTATATTTATCAATGGTGTTATCCCATTTACTGAACAGAACTGTATATGCTGTCCCTTCTCAAAATGTAGCGAAAGTCCATTTGCAGAGAACCACTTAATAATGTTGTGACAGACATTACAATTTCTTCAGCTGATCATTGTTTGTTGGATGTGATTACTACACTCGTACCATCAGCAAAAATAACTAGCTTTGCATCTTCATGAATATAGAGTGGCAAATCATATATTAAGAACAATAAGGGATCCATGATTGAACCTTGTTGGACATCATTCTTGACACCTTTCCGTTTGGTGGTGGTGCTGCTGCTGCAGCAGCAGCAGCAGCAGCAGCAGCAGCAGTAGTAGTAGTAGTAGTAGAAGTAGACGGTATTCTGTCTTATGGCAGGTCTTGTCATGGGTTAAGCCTCTTCAGCTTTTGTCTGTCCATAGCTATCTTTTCATTTATGAATATTTGTCTCTTTTGATATTGTCCGTCCAGCATTTGATATCTTTTTTTTTTTCCTCTTCCTCTTTTTCCCTCCACCATTCTGTCTATTCCTTCCTTCAATAAACAGTCCCTCCCCAAACAATGTCCAATCCAGTTCCGTATTCTCTTTCAGCTTGTTTCTTTCTTCTCCAACTGTCCTTAATATTTCTTGATTCCTTACTCGGTTTTCTCATTTCACTTTTTCCATTCTTCTCCATATCCACATATCTAGTGCCTCCAGTTTTCCTTTTCTTCCTTCGTCAATTTCCAGGTCTCCGCACCATGCAGTTCAATGCTCCAGATGTTACACTTGGCAAGTCTTTTTCTCAGATCTTTGTTTAGTGGTCTGCAAAGTAATTTCTATTTCCTCTTGACTCCTCCTTTTGCCATTGCAATTCTTATCTTAATTTCTGTTGAGCAATATATTATTAGACTTCTCAAGTAATTGAAGTTACTCACTTATTCTATTTCCTCTTCCCCTATTTTCGTGCAGCATTTTCTCCCCTTTCCTCCAGTTACCATGCTTTTCATTTTCTTCTTGTTAATCTTCATTCCATATTCTTCTAATTTTGTGTTTAGACCGTCTAACATTTGTTCCATCTCCCTTGCACTCTCTGCCATCACAACCATGTTGTCTGCAAATCTTATACACTCCACTCTCTGACACCCCCTCCCCCCAATACAAACTCCTCTCCTTCCATCAAAACTTTCACTAATAATTTCCTCCAGATAGATATTGAACAGTGTTATTGATAGACAACCACCTTGTCTTACACCTCTTCCCAGTTAAGTTTCTTCACTCATCACACCTCCTATTCTTACTCTTACTCTTGCTCTCTGGCTCAAATATAAGTTTCTAATTAGCTGTCTATCCCTCCAGTCAACTCGATGTTTCCTTAGGATTTCCATCAGTTTGCCCCATCTGATCAAAAGCCTTCTCAAGATCAATGAACACAACATACACCTTCCTTTTCTTCTCCATGTACCTCTCTCCTATCACTCTCAGTAGCCCAATGACATCTCTAGTTTTCACTCCTCGCCTGAAACCAAATTGTTCATCTCATATTATGTAATTCAACTTTCCATATAGCCTTATGTTGATTGTCCTCAGCAAAACTTGGTCTGCATGCAATATCAGGCTTACTGTTCTATGTTCCTCACTCTTTGTGCTGTTCTTTTTGTTTTCTATAGTTATTAAGATACTTCCTGTAAAGCCCGTATGACACAATTCAATCAACTCCCTTTTCCTTTCTTTCTCCAATGACTTTAACAGTTCCACAGGAATCTCATCAATTCCCCATCGCCTTTCCATTTTTCATCTCCTTCCTAGATTCTGCAACCTCACTAGTTCGTATTGCATTTCCTTTGTCATCATATGCAACTTCATCTTCTTCTTCTATCCCAAGCTCTTCTTCACTTGGTCGGCTGTCTGCAGCGTACAGCCATTATGTGTATTCTTCCTATCTTCTCATTATTTCCTGGAGTTCACTCACCATTTTACCATCTGCTGCCTCTACTTCCTTCAGTCCATTGTTGTTTCTCTTTTCCCTGAATGTCAAATCCATTGCTTCTTTGTACATCGTATTTTCCTTCTTTCTCTAATTTCTCTATTTTGTCAAACTTTTCTGTTAGCCATTTCTCCTTTGCTTTTTCTGTCTCCCTTCTTAATTCATTATTTAACCTCCTGTAGTTGTGCTTCCCTTCTTCCGTGTTTACAGTTTTCTATTTCCTGTGGTCATCCATCTTGGATATCATATCTCTTGTTACCCATTCTTTCTTTACTTTTTTCCTCTCCTTGACTCAATTGTTTCCTTAGCTGCCTTTTTGATCCCATTTTTAAAACAATCCCATCTTCCTTCTGTGCATTCCGCTTTCTGTTCTTGCATCATGATTTCACAATATGCGTTCTCTAATTTTTCTCTGGCACTCTGCTGATTTTTGCAGACTAGCGGTACTGTTAATTTCAACCTTCTGCATTCTTCCAGTATCTAGAAAGATTTCTTGATTCTCACAGTCAAAAGCCTTTGAGAGGTCACAAAATATCCCAGTGATTGATGTTGGGTTATTCAAAGCATTTAATGTTCGATCAGTAAAAGCATATGTAGCATTTTCTGTTGAAAAGAACTTTCTGAAAACCAAACTGACATTTTGTTAGTACTTCATTTTTACAAATATGTGATGCTACTCTTGATTACAGTACTTTCCCAAGAATTTTAGGTAAGCCTGTCAGAAGTGATATTGGACAGTAGTTGTTAGCATCAGACCTATCCCTTTTTTGTGCAGTGATTTAAACAACAGCATATTTCAGTTTATCTGGAAAAATGCTGTGTTTCAGTGAGCTGTTATGGTTGTGGTTGGGAACAAGCGTGTAGTACTGTGTTGGAAAAGCCATCAATTCCATGTGAACTTTTACTTTTGAGTGAATTTATTATTTTCTTAATTTCAGTAGGAGAGGTGTTTTGAATTTCAATTTTATCAAATTGCCTTACATTTTCTAATGAATAGCTGGATCCTATTTTCTCTACAACACATACCCTATGGCAGAAATATAGTGGGAACTGTAGATACATTTAGAATTTTAATTGACAAGATTAATATGTGTGGCCTAAGAAGGCAGTGTGTAGTGTTGGAGAGTATGGAAAAGGTATATGTGAAATATTGTGAGATGTCTGAAGTTGATTCCACACATGGAGTTCCACAGACTTTGTTATAAGAAGTAATTTACCCATAGTATTGTGTGATGCAATATATGGTTGCCTTTCCAAGTTTCCTTTCCTGTTACTAAGAGTCTGTCTTAATATTAATACAACTGCAATGTAATTCAGTCATAAATAGGATTTGAAAAGTGATTGAGTTGCATACATGGATTTTTTTTTATGTGAGTAAAATAACTACTTTAAAAACATTTAAATTATTAGATGTAATAAAGAGAAGGAATCTTCTTAACCTGTTTGTTTTTGTGTTCCCACCAGAACCAGATAGCATCACAGCAGGCAATCTATGTGAAGCAGCAGCAGCAACAGCACCAGCAGCAGCAACAGCAGCAGCAGCAGCAACAACAGCAGCAGCACCAACAACAGCAACAGCAGCAACAACAGCAGCAGCATCACCTTGCCGCTGTGCAAGGGGCACAGCAGTCGGAATTTTTCAAATCTACGCTGCATGATCAGATGATGCTACCTCACAAGTTTGCTGATCTCACAATTGCTACAGATCCAACTGTGCAGATGGTTAGTCATTTATTCATTCTGTGGGTGAATGATTGGAGAAAAGTGCCACCTCAAAGAGAGAATTTGTGGGGGCAGCAGTTTCCTAAATTGTATTATAAATGGTTATCAGCAGAAAGCATAAAGACCACAGGCTTTGCAGTTACAGTAGCTCCATTACCTGTGAAATAGTCATCTGTTCTACATCTTTTCTTCTCTTCATTGCTGAACTCTGCACTTCTAACATTGTTTTACATAACACACCAAGCTAATAGCAGTGTGCATCACAACTGAAGGTAATTATTATTGTTGCCAGATACTGTGGATTACAAACAGTTTAACATGACCTGAAAATTGGAAACATTAATTTCTCTGATTCATTTGTGGCTGAAGTGTTGGTGACACACCTCATACCCCATTAAATAAGTACAATTAACTTTTGGATCTCAATGGGGGAAACCTACTGGGCTATTTCACTTGCATGTGGAATAACATAATAATTAATTTTCTGGCATGTTACTATATGAGATATGAATGCACTTCTAGATGGCCAGACATCTGAAATATGGAGTTTGTGGGGAGTGGATAAGTGATACGAAGATATGTGGGTAAATATGTCACTGGTAAAAGACAGGAACTGTTGATTTACACTGATTCAGTATTCACTGGATAGTCAAATCGTGAGCAAGAAGTACATAATCACACAGTCCAAGAGTAGTCCGGGTGTGAGGTGGCAGTCGTCATCACAAGGCAGCCAGCATCATATGTGGATCATATAGAGCACCAATGAGAATTGACGTTCCCAGCAGAACAACTGCTTATATCAGCCAAGTTGGCCATGGGGTCCTGTCAGTTGACATGGTGATGGCCTCGAGGACATATCTTCTTTCTCGTGTTCGTCTTGTAATGACCACTTGCTATGTCATTGGCAGTGCAGGCGGCAAGTTTGGATCAAATTTGGACAGTTGCAATAACTCTCTCTCATTGTCTTGGTTGATTATATAAGTAACAGTTGTGTGTTATATAAACAGAAACTGTAAAATTCCCATTTGAAGTCTGTACGATCTAGAATCTGCATGCCAATCGGGTAAAATTACTGTGAGCATTGAGACAGTCACCCTACCGACACATCAGGTTGAAGGTACCCATTTGGTAAAACACTGTTCTGCTGCATGAAGTCCACAACAGTGGATTCTGACAGACATGTGGCCCCATAAACATTATTCATTCTCCTACGGATGTCTGCTGGTATTTGTCCTTTGTCAGCCAAGGAAACAATAACAGCACATTAGTCCTGTTTCAAAACAATGTAATAATGTCCCATAGTTCACGTTTCTCCATTTACTCGATGCCACACTAATCGCTTGCCTACATGTCTGTGCTTATATAGTCACCTTGGAGTTGCCCTGTGTTGCATGTACTCTGCAGCAACTAGAATATTAAGACTGTATGTTTGTGCACTTGACATTCAAAGCAGTGTGTCCAACATAAATCAAGCAACTTATGTTGCACCATAATATGCAAAAATGTGGATTGCAAACAGACCTCTACCCACACCCTGCATTCTGATATTTTGATGATCATTGTACTAAGAGGCATATTTTAAACCCAAACTTGAATGCATGAGTGGTACTAAAGTAAAATAAAATCACATTCCCCTGTTTCATAAGGTTTCATGGCTTAACTCAAGGCTGTAAATTTACCGTTGACCTCATCTTAATGCAGATCGAAATTTTTGACTAAAAACTATGACCTAATTTATAGACTGTAAGAATTGATTATTGATTACTGCCATTTATTACATTAATATTTTAGTACAGCCTGTTAGAAAATTAAAGAAACAACTGCATAGCCTTGTGATGGAAATTTAAGGTAAAAATGTGTTTACTATTTGTTTCGAATCTATTACTTTAAACCTACTGCCAAGTTGCTGTGACATTGTTCGTATGCCAGTTTCAGTGGGACTATCAGAAATATTTGTAACATTCCCAAATAAAGAAATTTACTGTGTGTCCTGTTTATACAGATCAATAAGACTGATTAATGAATGTGGATCCTTCCTAACATTGGCTTTCATGAGTTGGTCTCATGTTATTTTCCCCACAAATCTAAGACTGACAATAAGAGGTGGTGAGGATGCTGTAATGTTGCAGTTGTAGTCCTTAGTTCTCATACTATTAGTTTAAGTTTTAAATTATGTATCTTTTGCTGTTGTGTAACTTCACTATCTATTTCACAGCCATCATCTTATCAGACCAGTCAGCAGTCCCGTCTGAATCAGTGGAAACTGCCATCTTTGGAGAAAGATCAAGACGTGACCAGTAATGAATTCAGCAGAGCTCCAGGCACAACTACTAAGACTGCACTTCCTCAGAGTCATTCTTCACCAAATATGAATCCTCTCCTCGGACCTAGTGATGGGTAATTTTTCTTTATTTGTATTCATTATCTAAGTTTATATTTGTAGGTCTATAGTTGTTGTTGAGTACCAACCAAAAAGGATGCTTAACAATAATTTTCTTGAGTAACCCACTCTGAAACAGGAAACAGTGTTGTGACAGATTTATAAAATTTAGTTTGCTTTGCCACAGTTTTGTTGCAAGCATTGGAAGAGTATGTAAGAAGGGTCCCTGAATTAAGAGGAGGCATGTTTCCCCTTTTCATTGTGTGAATGAGTATTGCCATGACCACTTTATTTTTTGACATTTCCATTTTGGCTTCAGAAATAGGTGGTGATATTTATATACACAGTGCCTGATTCATTTAAAACTACCTGAGCTCTAAGCTTTAAGAAGCAACTGAGCTGAATAAGCTTCAAACAGGTTGGTATAACTTCTACATGCATCTGGACTTGGTTGAATAGTTCATGATTTCCTTTTACCTTAGCAGTCTGGGTCCAGTTTCGATTTTTGTGCATATGAGATCACTGCTATCAAGAAAGAAATTCAATAATTCTATAACATTGCACCCTGTCTGGTAATCTGTTAAAAGCAAGTGAAAATAAGGCTTGCATAAATCACAAAGTTAAAGTTTGTTAAGTGTAATGCCTGAAGGGAAACAATAGCTTTATTTTCATTGTGTACCATTCTCTAGTTTGTATAATGTTGTCACTCAATACTCTTTGTGTTTGTTTAGAAATTTCAAGCACAGCATTTGTAATCTTTTTAACCGGTCAAAATTTGGACTGCATGGCAAGGAGATAAAGCTTTTCGTATTCATAAGTTGTGTTTAAGTAAGACCTAATTTTTAGAGAAGAGTGGACCATTTGAAGCATTTGTCAACAATGGGAGGAGGGAACAGGTGGAACTGAATATTTATCAAGACTGATATTGAATTTAGCAATATTTTTCTGAAGCTGTGTAATTAAAAGAACAGTAGGACTCTCTTCTGGTTGTAGGTTTATTATTGTTCTATTGGAAAACATATTTCCTAATTAATACAGCACCATATTTCCTAATTAGCACAGCACCAAGCATATGTATTATGGGCATACTTATTGATACAAATGTTTCAGAATAAATTTTGTATACTTCAGCTGTTGCAAGGAATTCATCCACTAACCTCACAACTTTCCACTGTTAGGCACTCTGCATTGGAGGAGCTCTAGTGAGGCTTTCGGTGTCTACTCAAGACTGATCAGCCTAAAAACCTAAGCATTATAAGATTGTGAGTCTTTCTTCATCTTTCCACCCATTTTTACCACCTGAGGACCATGTTAATTTGGATCAGCTTGTTATCTTGTTTTTGTTCTTGCCTAGTATCCTTTCACCTTCATATTTTGTACATTCTTCTCCAATTCTACAGGAGCATACGGCACCCTGAAATTGTTATTTAAAAGCCACTTTGCTTGAAATCTCATTTCTTGTATTCCCATTTTCTGCAGATGCTTTAGTACTCGGGATCCTCTGTACTTTGGTTCTGTTGTTCACAAGAAACTTTATTACCTGGTGAGTGAACATTTCCTGAGCCATTCTGAGGTGTTTCGGAACAATGTAAGTCCTTCATTTCCTGGCAGTGTCACAGATCCTCTTCATCTGGTTGTACAATTCTTTGTTCACTTAGAATAATTGTCACCCACCTGAGAGTATCCTCTCGTGCAATGGAGACTGGTTACAAATCTGTTGCGGGACCCATCCTAGAATACGTTTGAAGTGTTTGGTACCCACAGGAAATGGGATAATGGGGGATATTGAATTAACACAAAGAGGGGTAGCACAAATGACCACATGATTAATTGACCTGTGGGAGAGTGTCTCAGAGATGAAGTTGACATTTAGCCAGCAGACACTTGAAAGTAGGTGCAAGCTATCATGAGAGAGCCTACTTAAAAAGTTTCAAGTATTGTCTTCAACTGATGGCTCAAGGAATACACTACAAACCTCTAAGTATCGCTCCTGCAGCAATCGCGAGGACAAGATTAGATTAATTATAGCATGCACAGAGGCATTTAAACAATCATTCTTTTCTTGGGGATAACTCCGCCATGCACTCCATAATGATTTGCAAAAGTATGGATGTAAATGTAGATGTAGAGAATACTTACTTCCACAAGTTTTGGCATCCTAAGTAACACTGTTGTTACAAGGTTAAGACGTTGTCGCATATAAGACTTCAGGGTGGGGTGGGGGGTGGGGGGGTTCACTGTCTGGTAATGTCTAAATTTTGCATTCAGAGAACGATTCTTCTTATTGTAGATGTTCATAATGAATTTGTATGCAAAAGCACTGTAATATACTTCTGTCCCCATAGCTTCTTTTTCTGTCAGAACAGTTTTTACCCATTCACCAAGATGTTTAAAATAATCCAGTTTCTGAATTTTCCTTCCAATGCCATCCATCTAGGAGTTGTCTTGATATTAGTCATGTATATTCTCTCTTCTCAGTAGGCATTTGTAGACGAGAAAGTTGCTGGATTTAGGGGGTTGATTACTTGCGTCATCTGCTTCATATCACAGTGCCATCTGTAAATGCCAGACAGTCCATCTGTCTTAATTTTCATCTTGCATTCCAATTGTAATTAACTCACCCCTTTCAGTTGGTGTCACCATTTCATGATCACCTGATGAATTACATGGTTAAAGAGCAAGGGGGAGACTTTGCCTGAACTTGACACCGGATGTTTAAAGTCTGTTTAATCAGTTCACTGGTTTTACTGTCTAAACTCACTTCCTCCATAATTTAGAACAATGTTTATCTATTTGCTATGTCACAGACTTTCTTGATGTCTATGAATGTGAACACAAAATTGTTGCTTCTCTGTTTGGGATACAAAATTATCAGTTTCAGTTTGAAGGTTTGTTCCATACATGATTTGTCCTTTCTGAAGCCGGTTTCAGTTTGAAGGTTTGTCCCATACACAATCTGCCCTTCCTAAAGCCTCCTTGGCACACCAATTAATGGATTTAGTTGTCTTTTCATTTTGTGCAGAATGTCTTTTCACAAGATCTCACAGTTCACTAGTACTAACAATATTACTCTGTAGGGTCCATTGGCGTCCTGATTGGATTCATTTTAATTGTAACTGAATGTTTTAGATGCTGCTTCAGTTTCTTGAATGAAAGTACTTGGCCAAGATCAAACAGTTTCCAATGTACTGTAAAATTCCAATACATTGTTATTTCAGAAGAACTCTTTTACATGAGTTAAACATTTATTCTCTTATGTTCTGTGATTCCCCGTAGTTTTGGCAATGCTTCTTTTTACTTCTTGGAAGTTCTTTAGAGTTTCTGAATTTTTCTGAGACCACTAATAAACCCACTCTTTCTAATATTCTTCTAATTACCACGTAAATTTTTTCCATTTCTTTAGACAAACACCTAGTGAGATGGTGCAGCGATTAGCACACTGAACTTGCTGTAGAGATGACGACAGTTCAAATCGTCCCACCTCAAGCGCCTTGCTAGGTCACCAGCACATGTAGCCGGTCTGTGTGGTGGGGCTGTTATGTACCCTTCTGGCTGAACCCCGCTAGCAGTGCAGGAATCACACTTCTGATAACTGTGCTGTTGCCTCCTCCTGTATGCATAGGAGTGGTTGCTTGTCTTCTGGAGCTTTGGAACTCCCGGCAACAGCAGGCATGCCTCACAGCTTTTGCTGTGACTGGGTGGCGCCATGGGGAGAACCCTGATTGGAGAATTGGAGCATCAGGGTGGATTCTAGGCATATGAAATGTATTGAGCTCCAAAGAACTGGCTATTCTTCCACAGCCATTTCTTTGATTGGTAATGGATCATTTAATGCTGCTTCTTATGACCTTGTGGCCTTCCTTCTCCTGGCTACATCGTGGGAGGAGAGCCAGGTTCACTGGCTTGATGTGAAACGCTTACCTCACTACCTGGTCTGCACTGATACCTACAGAGACATGTTGACTCTCACCAAACTGATATGTCTCATGGAAAATATTGAGGACTAGTTTGGTGAAGTGGCATGTTTCAGAAAGAAGCTGTCAGGTTCGCTGTTCTGCTGCCCAATCTGCTGCCCTTCATGCTTGTGACACTCTTGGTGACATCTCGGTGTGAGTTATTCCCCACCAGTCTTTGAATATGATTCAGAGAGTCATTTTTCATAGGGACCTCATCCTTCAAACTGATGAGGAACTCCATGCCAATATGGAATGACAGGGCGTTCATTTTGTTCGCGTGTTCAGGAAGGTTGTAAAGACAATTGCATCAATATGGGCACCTTTATTCTGGCTTGTGAGGGAGGTACCCACCTGGAGGAGGTGAATTTTATGTGTAATCGGTGTGATGTGAAACCGTATGCCCCGCCACCCTCAAGGTGTTTTTGGTGCTTTCTTTTCATGCGCATGTCTTCTCGCTGTACAGTGGACCTTCTATGTAGTGAATGTGGACACCCAATCTATTAGGGGAGCCCCTGTGTTTTGCTTCCCTTATGAGTGAACTGTCATGAGCATCACTCTCCATGCATGTCAGATTGCTAAATTTATGAGAAGGAAAAAAACATACAGGAGTATAAATAAGCCTCTCCTGGATCCCTCCCCAGGCATCTCCGAGGCCAGAGGCATGCTGCCACAATTCGGCTTTGAGACTCACAGGCCATGTGCCTCAAACTTGCCTGCTCTCTTTCTGTTCTGGATCTTGCAGAAGCCTGCTCTCCCTCCATGCTCTGTCCTCCTCGACCTATGAAAGAGAAGAAAAAGAAACATAAGTTCCTGGACAAGGCCCTCTGGTGCCCCTGGAGATGCTATTCCTGTGGTGCCCCTGGAGTTATTGTCTCCTCCTTCACAACCTGCATCTGATCTCTTATGTCACCCGATCCTAATTGGTAACGGATAGTAATCTGGAGACGTGATTAAACGTCAGGCCGTTTGACTCCCATTTGGATACCCTTCTGTGCTTATTCAGTGGAATTGTAATGGGTACTACTGTCACCTCCCAGAGTAGCAATCGCTTACTTTCTTTTACATGGCAGTTTGTGTCATTCTCCAGGAATCTCATTTTATTGATACTAACTCACCAAACCTCATGGGTCAATGCTTTCTGTTGTAACTGGGTCGGCCCTTTGAGGGCTTCCTGAGGCATTTGCATGTTATCCATGTAGACGACATTAGAATCCCCTTCTGTACCACATAGGAAGCAGTTGCCATCTGAGTCAACTTAAACTCTGCCGGTCATGATTTACAGTCTCTATCTCCCTTCTGAGGGAGGCTATCTACACCTGCTACCCTAGCTGACCTATTGACCTTGTTTTTCATTTATATTTTTTAAGTATTTATTGGTACCTCTTAACAAAAAATGGGAATTAAATTTATGAATTATTTATTAATTATATGATTTTCATATAAACAAACACCATTAAGTGTACAAATGCTTTATTACTTAATTTTTACATAAAGTCTACAAAATAATCACTTTAACAGCTCTTAACTTTACATATTTTTTTAAAAATCTACAAAACCACACATTGTCATCAACAATTCAGATTTTTTGCTTAGTATTTGAGATAAATCCTCTTCGAACACAAAATGAACAATAAACTTTTGACGTAAGATGTTAATCATCTCTTACCACAGCACATTGTTGGCCGAATGGAATAATATGTTCTTGACCACCTCCACAAACATGAGTTGTCTTATGATGTCCAGCATAGGGACACTCTTGACATCTTTTTTGTACACCTTGGACTCTGGCAGTTGATTATTGTGAAGATTCTCCACTAAATACTCTGATTCAAAGTGCTTGGCAGTTGAAGTATTTCTTGTCGGACACTGATGAGCATACGGCCTAGAGTTTTTATGAAATTACGACGCTTTGGGTTCCTATTGTTATTGATTGCTGAACAATAGCAGTATTTATGCTGGCCATATTCATTATTGCTTAGAAGAGAGTCTGAAGCCATTTTTTGAGTTGTGGCTTACATCATAAGTAGCTGACAGCTCATCAGCAACGTAACTCCACCTTTCGTAGAATTATAAAACATGTTTATCTCTGGTTTCTTTTTATCTCCTGTTGATTCATCAATTTCTCCAGTGTGGTGAACACTAGATATGAGCAAAACGACTTTGTTTTTCTTGTATATGAGAAACAAGTGTAATATCCTTTTGTAAACCAAACTAAGATGAGTAGATTACACTACCACAAGTTTTGCAAAATTCATGAGGGATTTGCCCCTTGTTCTTACATACTGTTGCCACAGAAGTTAGCCTGTGTTCTTTCAGCAGATGTGACACTAGTTGATACCTCGTAAACCAGTTATCAGAAGCCACATTACGGCTTCTTTTTGAAATGGGTTGCACTGGCCAATTCACCACATCAAATGGTTTATTACTCAGTGGAAATGATCCCTCTAGCTGCTTCTCAGGATATATTTTGTGGTTGAAGATGCTTGACCAAGGCAAATATTTTTATGCCATATTTGGCCGGTTTTGATGGAATGTATTGTCTAAATTTGCACCTGCCTGTGAATGCAATCAGCATTTCATCTGTGGTATTGTCAAAATGAATAAAATGAAAACGTTGCTGTGTCATTGTCAGCCAAAATATTTCAGTTGCTGTTCCGTCTGAAGCCCATAGGTCAGTGGTGTTCTGCCTACCAGATCGGCGGTAAAATCCAGCAATGTCCAACAAGTCTGTATAAGCCCTAAGCTCTCTCATGATCATTTTCTTCATAAAATAGTGATTTGCAACTACTTTACAAACTGCTTTCCTTTCTGCAATTTGCAAGTTTGTGTATTTCAAGATAATACTAAGCATATTTTAATTGCAACCTGGACTCCAGCTTTCAAGTTCTGTCTTTGCTAATCTTGCCACTAAACTCACGCCAGGTACCTGCCTGATTATATTTTCAGAACGGGTCCGAATTTGTTGTTGAGGTGGATCTTTGCACCACTTGGATCCATCTTTACCAAAATGGAATGAACTGTGTACCTGATTTCCCAATTGCTCGACTAATTCTAGTAACGCAGCATTGTGGGCAGTATTTTGTAGCTCATTTAGCGTTAAGTTATCTTCATTGTCACTGCCTTCACATGAATCTTGCTCAGGACTACTACTGCCACTGCGCTCATTACACAATCTTCATTTTCACTCCCATGTCGTAAGATTATTTTCACTGTCTGGTAATTCCACCAGCCGACGACATATACCCTCAGCATCCCTTTCATTATCCATTTTGACTAAAAATGCCAAAAAACACATAACATTCATGGAAAAACATAAATTGCAAAATGGCACAGAAATAAAATTTCGTGGTTGTGCAAGGATCACAAATACCCTCTTTCCATTTGCACTCATTATCTCCTTTCAAGGACGGTAATAGACTGAGTGCATGCACGCATTAGGGAGTTCAATAATTACAGTTTCGACAATGTGCAAGTGCGCAACAAGGAACTGCCAACAAAACAAAATGAGCAGGGTCAAATTGACCCCACCACATCCTCACCGAGTTAATACCCATCACTCTTTGTCAGTCTGTTGATTCTCTCATACCCTTCCCCCCTACTGATGGGCAAATTATTCCGCTGGGGTTTCCATTGTGCTGATTGGCTTCTTCATGGTGATTCGTGAAGATAGGCAAATATTTTAAAATGTTATTCTACAAGTTCATATAAACATAGGCCCCCAAATGTTACAGAGTTATGGCTAATAAGTGTTTGCGTGAAATTTAGCAGCTTTGCTGATATGAAGCTATTGCAAAGCTGTACAAGGTTAAAGTAAAGTACGATTTCCATTTATTTTGTTGTTATCGACCTGGCGAATCTAATAAAACAGTCCCAGATATGTATCTGCAGTAGTTTTCCAGAAAATCCAGAGAAGCAAAGGTGGAATTTTGTAAAATTTTTAATTTTTTATCTACTTGGCCCAATTTGTGCATTTGTCTGGAATTCAAAGAACAGAGTTTTCAACAGAAGTCGTAGCGAATTTAATTTTGGAAAAATGATGGTAATGATGTTAGATAATCTGCTTTCTTACCATAGCACAAGTGAATTCATGTTAAACCAGAAAAAGAAAGCTCAGTGTTAAGGAAGTTGTACAGCGTACACACAGTTTCACAATAAATGTTTAAAAACGTCTCCTCCAAGTTCAGCATATTTAGCTGCACGTTATGAATAGATTCTGTTGTGTGTTTCAGTTTCACAGGGTTGCTCTTTATTTTGTCTGTTGCATTCATAACGGAAACAAGTAATGCCTCGCGTGTATTAACTTCGTTGTCATAAACTGTCTTTCATATATGCACAAAAATCCATTGGTGTTGAATCAGGCGATCTGAATAGTCACAGGCGTGTAGCACCATGACCAATCCATTTCTGTGGGAAATGTTCATTTAAATGTGTAGTAACAGTGTTGGTGAAATGAGGTGGTGTGCCATCATGCTGAAAATACATTTGCAATCACGTAGCAAGTGGAACATCTTCGAGCAAGCGGGGCATTTCTTGTTGAAGGAATTGTAAGTATGTCTCGCCAGTTAGACGTCCTGGGAAACAGTTAGACATCCTGGGAAAATAAATAATCCAATAAAGCGTGTGTTGATTATACCACACCACACATTTATGCCAAATCACTGCTGGAAATTGTGATGCACTGTTGCATGTGGGTTTGGTTTAGACCATATATGCACATTATGTAAATTGTTTATACCATCTCAAGTAAACTGTGCCTCATCAGGAAATAAAATGTATTTGTGTAACCACCAATTGGTATTTAACCAGTTGCACAACTCCAAGTTAGGGGAGGATCTCACGGATGTAAATGATGAACATTTTGTTTATGTTAACGATACAGTGTACACCATACCTTAGGTTGTGAAATGCCTAATCGTTGAGAGATGTGTTGTGTACTCGTACCCAGGCTTCACTGAACAGCATCCATAATATCCTCCTCATTGTCTTCACGCATCGATTGCTTGTACTGATTATGAATGCTACGTAGAGAACCTGTCTCCTGTAACATTCAAATTACTCCACTAATGGTTCGTGCATTCATAATCCTCAGAGTTGGATAACATATACAACATTCGTTAACTGCAGCCGTAACATTACCATCACTTTTGCCATAAACAAACACCATACCAGTATATTCCTGTGTTGTAAATTTGAAAGGCATCCCTATTTCATAAATAATCTATAAACTACCCCAATGACCTTGCCGCAATGGTGACAATGGTTCCCATCAGATCACCGAAGTTAAGTGCTGTTGGGCTAGGCTAGCACTTGGATGGGTGGCCATCCCGTCTGCCGAGCGCTGTTGGTAAGCAGAGTGCACTCAGCCCTTGTGAGGCAAACTGAGGAGCTACTTGATTGAGAAGTAGCACCTCTGGTCTTGGAAACTGTGTATGGCAGGAGAGCAGTGTACAAACTGCAACAGATACTATGTGGTTTCACTTAAAAACACTGTTGTTATTATGTTCTGTCACTGAACAATACAGAAAATGAACTTGTTTCAAGGTTAGGAAATGACTGAAACAACTCGCAAACGGTTGCTAACAGTGACGTAAACTTCTCTACATTCTTAATTGAAAGTAAACAAATTTACTTGTATAATTATCTTTGATTCTCTGGATGTTCTGGAAAACTAATGCAGATACACGTCTGGGACACATTTTATTAGATTCACCTGACCAGGAACAACAAAATATATGGAAATCGTGCTTTACTACAACCTGGTACAGCTTTGCGATGGTTTCATATTAGTGAAGTTGCTAAATTTCAGGAAAAATCTTTTACTATCTGTAACCCTGTAACTAAGCATTTGCGGACCTATGTTTATATGAACTTTCTTCTTTAGTTTTACTTCTAGAATAACATATTAAAATATTTGTGTGTCTTATGTGAATCACTCTGTATATGCCTCCCAGATTGTGCTTACACCTTCTTTGTCACGTTGTGACGTTAGTGAAATTGTTCGTGATCTGTCCAGTAGGATAATTTACACTGCTGGCATTGCTGTTCCCTGCTTGCTGGCCCCTATTTGCTGCCAGCCAGTTTCACGGTAGAGCATGACCGTTGCCACTGCCATTTGATTGTTTGCAGCATCTTAAACATCACTCGTCCCTCACCAGTGTTATTACTTAAACGTCTTCATGCCAAAGCTTGTTGCTTAGTAAAGCACTGCAAGTAGGTATGTTGGGAATAGTTTGCTTCCTCCATAGGTTCTTCTGCCACGTATCGCAGGCATGGGCTACACTTTGCACCCTGCCAGGTTGTCAGTAGCATCCTTCCAGGTGGCCATTGTACAGATCCATCAGTTCTCGCGGAACACTGTGGAGCCCATTTTGTAATGGCATTGGTGTCAGCCTCCTATCAAACTGCCTTCCTTGTCCATAAAGAGCGGGCTAAAGCTTCCCACTTACTTTTTACCCCTTGTCAGGCAGAATCCTACAATGAACCTTTTACTGAATGGAAACTACTACTGGCCCTTTCTTCTTCCCACAAATCAGACTGGTCCTGATCACATCCATAACCAGTTGCTTCAACATTTCAATCCTCCACAATGACAGCATCTCCTCCAGGCATTCAACCATATTTTGCTCCAACCCATTTTCCCCTCTGCTTCCAAGAGCAACAAGGATCCATTCTTGATAGTTACCATCCCATCAGTTTGACCGATGTCCCCAGCAAGTTATGTAAGCAAATAGTGGCTCGTCGGCTCAGTTGGGTACTTGAATCTCGGGTCCTTTTATCACCTTACCAGCATGGCTTTCTGGAGGGACAGTCTAAGATGAATCATCTGCTTTAAATGTAAACACAGTTTGGCAGGCCTTCCCTCAGCATCGCCAACTTGTTTCAGTTTTCTTTGATCTTCGTAAGGCCTCACTTATGTCCATGTGTGTTCCTGTCCCACTGGTCATTCAGAGTCCGGATTGACACCTTTTTCAACTTTCCATAGACCCAGGAGAATGGCATTCCACAGGGCTCCCTATTAGTGTCTTTCTTTCTCTCATTGCTATTAATGAATGTGTGGCCTCTACTGGACCATTGGTCACCTCTGCTCTGTACGTGCATGATTTCTGTGTTTGGACTAGCTCCCACTTGGTGGCCTCTGCAGAATGACGACTCCAGGGTTGTCTGGCATGCCTGTACATGGAAACACTTGCACTGTTTTGAAAACTCTCTGCTCACGTCAGGGGTGGTGCATTTTTATTGCCATACTGTGGTGCATCCTGATCAGCAGCTGTGCCTGTTCGCCCACAACCTGACAGCGCGCCTGCACCTGCACCTGCACCTGCGCCTGCACCTGCACCTGTCCCATCCCTTCTTCCATGACCCCTCCAGGGGCAGATTTGCAGCTTTGTCATATACATTTTTGCACAATTGTGGCTTCGTGAACTTCACACAATGGAGACTCGCACCACATGGTGTTCTTCCTTCCACATCTCCCGATGGGAATCAACTATCCTCTGCCATCTCGGCATCAGCCATAGTAGGTTGATCTGTGGTTTTTTACACTGCAATGAGCTGCCCCTCATTTGTAGTTGCCTTGTCCCCACCCCCTCACAGTAATTCATTTTTTGCTGGACTGCCCTCATCTTTTGGCCCTTCACACTAAATATACCCCTGGCCATCCTTGTCCTGGGTGTTAGCGGGCTGCCTCCACACCTGGCTACATCTGTCCTGTTTTCTTCGTGAAAGTGATTTTTCCTCCAGTCCTTGAACTTCCCTCTGGAATTGGAGTTCATGGTTATGGAGGCCCCAGCCTTTGCTTCCACACTGGTCAGTACTGCCCCCCCCCCCCCCTTTTTTCCCAGGTTTTTCCTGGTCTTTTGTGCCATTTTGTTTTGCCTTTTCTTGTGTCTTCTTCGCCTGGTGTTGTCCCAATTTTGTCGTAGTAATGTGGTGACGTGATGATCAGGAAAGGTTGGTGGCAGTACTGGTGCTCCAACTCTTGTAGTGGTAGCATTTGTGGGGTGTTCTGCTCTTGCTTTTCCTCCTACTCTCATTTTCTTTCCTCTTTCTGCTACTTTGACATTCATTTTACCTCTTCGTTTGTCCGTATTCCCTTCTCCTTGACTAGACTATGCTGTTTGTGTAGCTCCCTCCCTCCTCCAATCAACCAACCAACTAGTAATTCTGAGGGAAGGTCATCTACTCTCAATGCTTTGTTTCCACTTAGATCTTCCATTGCTCTGTCAAATTATTCTTGTAGTATATCTCCCATATCAAATTATTATTGTAGTATCAAAATACCCGTCTCATCTCATTTACTTCCTCTTCCATGATTATAATATTGCTGTAAAGTTCATTTACCTTTTGTACCTCTTTTATGAATTCCTTCCACCCTTTGGCTTCCTCGTCATGGCTTAGTACTGGCTTCCCATATGAGCTCATGATATTCACACAGTTGCTTTTCTCCAAATGCCTCTTTAATTTTCCTATTTGCTACATTTCCCATAGTCATGCATGCTTTGACAATGTTAGGTGTGTTCTTTAGCCGTTCCTGTGTTGAGATTTTGTATTTTCTTTGTCATTTTTTAGATTACTTATTCCTTCTACATGCTTCAGTTGATGCTTTCCTGTATTTTCTCCTTTCGTGAATCAAATTCTATATCTCCTGTCTTATCCGAGGAATTCTTCTAGGCCTCATCTTTTTACCTATTTGACCTTCTGTTGCTTCACCATTTCGTCTCTGAGCTACCCATTTGTCATGTGTCGCATTGCTTGCTCTCAGTATAAGTAGTATTTTAGTTTGCTGAAGTCTTGGGAGCATTTTGACCTTTATTTTGGAAATAAAATGATTGAGTCTAAACCTGAGGGCTTTGGCATTTTGATTTTCCTTGTTTGCATGTTGTGAGATCACCAAATGATAAATCTTAAATGCTCCTAGTTAAGCATTGTGAGATACCCATTATTATTATTATTTTTAATGATTTCATTATCAGATCTAAACTTACAAAGAGTTCCACCATTCATTGGCGATACTAATTAATCCTGTGGAGGAATGAATAGTCCCTAATGATCTTCCTGAATTTCTTTCTTCCAATTTGAACATTTAATTCTCAAAGAACTATGTTGACGTTCTTAAATAAAATCTTGAGTAATGTCTCCTCCAGGTCTTTCCAAATTTTTCTACTTTCTGTGGCTGTTCTTTTAGTCTTGATTTATGGCAGTATTAGCAGTGACTAAAGAAATGTGTCTCATTTGCGTCCATAAAGTATGGAGATCCGACCTATTCTGGAACTGAAGTCAGTAATAGCTCACAGGATTTGTTTATTGACTTTAGAACCTCCTCCAGTGTGAGTTAACTCTTTATTACTCTCTTGCCTGGCTTTCTGTTCAGAAATTCTTTGTTACTCTTTTGCCTGGCCTTAAGTTCGGAATGTTCTCATTGCTGTCTTGATTGGGCTTCCGGTCAGAATGGTTTATAATGATCTTGTGTTAGGCCACAGTATCTGTAAGTTTTCAGTTTTCCTGTTTTTTGAGGAGTAAGTTAACTCTGGAGGCAGCAAACTTCGACACTTGTACTTTTCAAATTTTGTGTATTGCAGGATCTGAGGATCTTAGACGATTGTGGATTGTCTAACACCTGGAAGAGTACACTCTTTGACAAACTTTGTCATCGTTCTGAATTGAATGACCACTGTTGGACACAAAAGTGTCAGTAGGATTAAAATAGGCTGTTATAATCCCAGGTACCTCCATGTGTGTTCAAGCTACTCTAGCTTCTTTAGGCACAAACCTTCTCCTTTCTGTGGTCTTGGTCCTGTCTGCGGGGCTACTTAATTCTCCTGAAGTGATGACACTGTTCTGGCTTTTGAAACTATTAGTTCCTTCCTGGGGAAGAAAGGGGGGGGGGGGTGTAAGTTGGGAAAGACAAAAAAGGAAGGGCAGTCACTTAGATCCCAGGATTGGAGGGGCACACTTGTGAGGTCGATGGTACACAAGGATAGTCTCATCACTTTTGCTTTTATTTGTGTGTATTGACAGTAAATATTTCTCTCATCAAATTCCTAAATAAAAATTATTTTAAAAATCTGGGTTTATGATACAGCTTGTCTTAAAAAGTTGTTTTAGTAAACTTGAAAGCTGTAAATATAGAAACTCAGGAGAATTGTTGGATGGCTGCGGTTAATATGGTTGCTACCAAAGTAGCCGCATAAAAGCTTGCTGCTCGTCTTTATTGTTGTTGCTGTTTGATTCTTTATGCTGCAGCATTACTATGTGCACAGTGACAGTTCTTGAGATGGACTTGCTGCATTTGTACTAAACATCTTCACTTTTTTGTGTTGGTAATGACACAAATTTTACATCATAATTGATGCAAGCGTCTGCTTTTGGCAGCTACATAACAACACTGAGGGGAGGAAGGAAAGATGTTACATCATATACTAATGCACTATCTGGTAATAAAAAGAATGAAGTTTGTCCATGTGCGTAACTGAAGATAGTTGCCATGCTAATGATAAACACTGCCAGACAAGTTCCACATTCCTAGCCATTATCTTAGTAGAGCAGACAAGTAAGCCTTCATCCAGTTTGTAGTTTAGTTGAAGCTCAGCACTCACTGTGCCTGATGTGCAGCAGTTTTGCCACCCTGATGACTTGCAGCCATCCAATGACACTGTATGGTGGTGGTGGTGGTGGTGTGGTAATATGTTCACATTTGATGGGAAGTGAGAAAGGAACTATTTATGGATAATCGAATAGAGAGAACCTTTGTAATTTCTTGAATTGTGGGGATATAATTATATGGAAGATTTTTTTTCTCTGTAAGGTGCTGAGGGGAGGAAACAAAGTTGGAAAAGTTGTGAACAAGTGAATTTTACATAGGTTAAAGATACAGTAAAAGACTTGCAGAAAGCTGTGCTAAAATATATACCAAATTTGCACTGTAAATAGAAAAAAAGCTACATAAATCAACTGTGAAAGACAGCATAGCTTCATGTAGAACTTGTTGAGGTAACAAACTGAGTTTGTTTGGACCTAATTACAGGGACAAATTGTTACGTAGCAAATGAGTAAAGTAACTAGTAAGGAGTACTTGGGATTTAATTCCTAGCAAGCATGTGGGGTTTTGTGTGTAGCACTGTTCAGTCAGTTAATACAATTAATTCAATGACTGCATAGTTCGCAACACTGTGCTCTTTCGTGTGTGATGTTGCATGCTTCATGATAGTGCCTGCTGGTGGTATTTTAGTCCACTTGGCATACCTGCTGCATAATACAAGGGGATGGAACCTTAATACTGGCAACTATTTATTTAATAACGTGTGCAAAATGGATAAATGTTTCAGAGAATGCCATTATTCTTCATGTCTACTTATTTATCTTTCAATTTTGTCACCCTGGCAATGGAAGCATTTCTCCCAGTGAGAGACCAGTTTGTTGATACTGTCTCTATAGAATGTTTGACTTTGTTGATGGAGCCACAACCTCACATCTGCTTGCACTGCTTCATCATTATCGAAGCATTCTTTACGTTTTGGAAACACGAAAATCAGGTGGGTCCAACTGAGGATTGTATGGTGGATGATCAGTGAGTGTGAACACAAGGCATCAGATAGTTACAGATGTCACAGCTCTCATTTTGGTGTGGCATGTCATGCTGAAGGAGAGGTGCTCAATGTGTGGATGAACTCTTCGAATTTGAAACTCTGTAACATGACGCTGTTTCTCTTGCACCGACATACACTACTTGCCACTAAAGTTGCTACACCAAGAAGAAATGCAGATGATAAACGGGTATTCATTGGACAAATATAATAGAACTGACATGTGATTACATTTTCACGCAATTTGGGTGCATAGATCCTGAGAAATCAGTACCCAGAACAACCACCTGTGGCTGTAATAACGGCCTTGATATGCCTAGGCATTGAGTCAAACAGCTTGGATGGTGTGTAGAGGTACAGCTGCCCATGCAACTTCAACACAATACCACAGTTTATCAAGAGTAGTGACTGTCATATTGTGACGAGCCTGTTGCTTGGCCACCATTGACCAGATGTTTTCAGTTGGTGAGAGATCTGGAGAATGTGCTGGCCAGGGCAGCATTCGAACATTTTCTGTATCCAGAAAGGCCCGTACAGGACCTGCAACATGCGGTCGTGATTTGTCCTGCTGAAATGTAGGGTTTCGCAGGGATCGAATGAAGGGTAGAGCCACGAGTCGTAACCCATCTGAAATGTAACGTCCACTGTTCAAAGTGCCGTCAATGCAAACAAGAGGTGACGGACACGTGTAACAAGTGGCACCGCATACAATCACACTGGGAGATACGCCAGTATGGCGATGACGAATACACACTTCCACTGTGCGTTTACCGCGATGTCGCCAGACACGGATGCGATCGTCATGATGCTGTAAACAGAACCTGGATTCATTCGAAAAAAGGACGTTTTGTTATTCGTGCACCCAGGTTCGTCGTTGAGTACACTATCGCAGGCGCTCCTGTCTGTGATGCAGCGTCAAGGGTAACCGCAGCCATGGTCTCCAAGCTGATAGTCCATGCTGCTGCAAACGTCGCCAAACTATTCGTGCAGATGGTTGTCGTCTTGCAAACATCCCCATCTGTTGACTCAGGGATCGAGACATGGCTGCACGATCCATTACAGCCATGCAGATAAGATGCCTGTCATCTCGACTGCTAGTGATACGAGGCCATTGGGATCCAGCATGGTGTTCCGTATTACCCTTCTGAACCCGCCGATTCCATATTCTGCTAACAGTCATTGGATCTCGACCAACGCGAGGAGCAATGTAGCGATATGATAAACCGTAATCGCGATAGGCTACAATTCGACCTTTATCAAAGTCGGAAATGTGATGGTACGCATTTCTCCTCCTTACACGAGGCATCACAACAATGTTTCACTAGGCAATGCCGGTCAACTACTGTTTGTGTATGAGAAATCAATTGGAAACTTTCCTCATGTCAGCACATTGTAGGTGTCACCACCCGCACCAACCTTGTGTGAATGCTCTGAAAAGCTAATCATTTGAAAACAGGTTTTTGTGTTTATATGTAGTGACTACCTACAGAAGACGGGAATGACTAGTCGTAACTGACTGGATCAAATACAGAAAGCAAGAACCAATTCATAGCTTGGGGGGAGAAGGGACTGAAACAGGTTTGTAACTATCCATGATGTTGTTCCATCTGTACATTGAGCAACTTGTGTAGGAAACAACAAAGAGATTTTGGAAGAGAATGAAAGTACAGTGAAGATAAATAGAAGATTTGTGGTTTGCCAATGCCATTGTAATTGTCAGATACAGATATGTACACGGAAGAACAGTGGAATGGAATGTATAGTGTCTTTGCAAAAAGAATACAAGATGAATATAAATAAGAGTAAAACAATGGTAATTGAATGTAGTTGAATTAAATCAAATGGTGCTGAGGGGATTGAATTAGGAAATGAGACACTAGATTTGTTTTGCTATTTGGGCAGGAAAATAAATAATAATGGCTTAAATATAGAGAATATTGCTGCAGAAGAAGCTGAGTAGAAAAGTCACTGTGGTGTAGTGGTTATGATACTAGACTGTTAAATGGAGGTTTGTGGGTTCAAAACTCACTTGAACTGTAAAATTTAAATTTCTATATTCAGTTCGAGTACATTCTAGAAGTATCCACAAATGTCAAGAATCATTGTACTGGAATGTTCTCTTAACTGTATACATACCGTATGTGTTCAGACCGGAGGCAGTTCGCTCTGCGCTGTTGTATGTGCAAGTGCTGAATAAACCTTCCTTGAGTGAAGTTAGTGTTTGTCATTCATCTACTTACACCTTTTTCTACATGATATTATTCTGGTGGAGATGCTGGGTATTGGAACTAGTGGTAGCGCACGTTATCAACGATACAGTGGCTCCCATCAGGCCATGACAGAGTCGCCGTTTACGTGGCTAAACCCGAGTTGCATCCATATTCAACAGATCGCAATCTATCGGGGATAGAAGAATAAGAAGAAGAAAACATTACAATGACAGCAACTGAGTTCCAGCCATATTCAGTAGATTGCAATCTATTGGAGACAGAAGAAGACGGCGGCGTTACGATGATGGCAACTGTGTGCCACCACATGAGACATCCTTCCGGGTTCTCTGGTGATGATGGCCAAGATCCAAACAAGTGTATAGCCAAATCTAGCAAATGGGATGACACCTTGTGTTTGGCTAATGTATTTTCTACTTGGACGGCACTGCCAAGCAATGGTGTAAGAACAACGAGGAGAAGTTCACAAGCAGGAAAGTATTCCTGGCGGAACTGCGCCAGTATTTCGGCTACACAGAACGACAGGAGTGCAAGGCTGAAGATTAATTGAAGTACAGGGCACAGCATCCAGGAGAAACTACAGCATCCTACATTCAAGACGTCTTGGAACTGTGTAAAACAGTGGATCCTAGAGTGAAGGAGGAAGATAAAGTTGCACATCTTCATGAAGGGTGTTGCTGAGGACATGTATCAAGCTGTACTCCTGAAGGAGGTTTCAACAGCAGACGACTTCATAAAATGGTGCCAGTATATCGAGACAATGCATCAAAAAAGATTTACATGCAAGAAGTTCGAACAGCTTCCAAATGTAGAATCGATGTCTATGATGGAGGAAACAACTGATTTCACAAGTGTTCATCAGATAGTGAGAGAGGAAGTTCAGAAGGCACTTGGATTGCATGGAGAGCAAAAAAACTGAGACGCTACAAGAGGTCATAAGAGAGGAAGTGGAACAGACATTGAACCCAATCCCTTGTCTTCATTTCTCTTTAAAATGTTGAAAAAGTCAAGACAAGTTACATTCCTGCAATGCCACATGAGGAACATGTTTGGGCATCAAGGAAGACTGATATCTGGAGGACCCAGGATAACCAACCAGTATGTTTCCACTGCAGATGACCGGAACACGTGGTGTGCTGTTGTCGAGAAAGGCGACAGATATTTGATGATGCCTGCGCCTGAACACAGCAGACCGATCTTAGACGACACCAACTCGGGGACAATGAAGATGAACAAGAAGATGTGGGTGCAGGACCACATAGGTCACCATTACTGCAAGATTGCCGCTGGAGAAGACGCTCCCCAACATGCCAATCAAAGTCTCCATCCCCATTTAGAAGCTCCAACCAATCACCTTGGCACTGCAACATGGAAAATTAAAGGGTGCGACCTTCCTTGGAGGTGAGGCCACCGAATAGAAAAATCCTCTGCCATGTATCACTACAAAAATGATAGGAAACTATGTCAATATCCTCATGGATGGCTGACCTGCCCAAGATCTTGTGTACTCCGGAGCATCATATTCCGTCATTTCGGAGAAGTACTGTTGCCAGTTGCGGCAAATCATATTCGTCGAAAACAAAACATCACTGCTGAAGGTGGCTAATGGTAAATATTTAAAACCTACAGGAAGATATCATTCGTGTGGGTATAAGTGGCCATAAACAGCCCTTAGAATTCATTGTCTTAAAAGAGTGTAGTCGTGATATCATTCTCGGATGGGACTTTTTGAAAGTTTCTCAGGCAATTACAGATTGTGGCCACTGGAAGGTTATGCTAGACGAGATGAGAGACTGTGGACAGGAAGATGCGCATCAAAGTGTGTGAAGACTGTGTTGGATGAAGTGATCATTCCTGCAGTCAGTGCTAGAAAGGTAATTGTCACATGTCATGCCATGCATCAACCCATGGATCTTGTAGTGGAATGTAAGAGAAGCGTACCACTGAAGAATAATTTGGTCATCCCAGCCCCTGTCGTCTCATTTAAGAACGGATTCGGTGAATTGTGGATAGTTAACTGTCACCAAGAACCGGAGATCCTTGCAAGACGCATGTGCATAACAAACGCTGAGCTGTTAATTGCAGAACAGCTGAGCATCATAGAGACCTCCCATGCCGAGTCTGCGGGTGAAATTGACGCTACCACTATGAGACAAGACCTAGCTCGACCATCACCAGATCTCACTAAGGAACAACAGAAGAAGCTACTTGCCATTCTTCAAGAGTTCTCTGAATGAATGCTTCAATCCACAGATGAAGAGCAAATTAGACAAATCGATGGCGAAGCACTGGTTTAACACTGGAGACCATCAACCAATAAACCAGAGAGCGTACCATCTGTCAGCAATGAAACATCGAATAATTCGCGATGAGTTAGAGAAAATGATGAAGAATGACATCATTCAGCCTTCGTAGAGCCCATGGTCATCACCAGTTGTTCTCATCAGGAATAAGGATGGCAGTTGGCGCTTTCGTGTTGATTACAGGAAGCTTCATAAGATAACTAAAAAGGACGTTTACCCCCTTCCACGAATTGACGATACGATAGATTGTCTGAAGGGGGCTAAGTTTTTCTCAACCATTGACATGGACTCGGGATACTGTCAAATCGAAGAAGATGAGGCTGATCGTGAGAGAACTGCATTCATCACCCCTTAGGGCCTGTGTGAGTTTAAGGTAATGCCGTCTGGCTTGTGTAATGCACCAGCAAGTTTAGAACGGATGATGGATAATCATCTAATTCACCTAGAGTGGATGATGTGTCTGTTATTTAGATGACATTATAGTGTTCTCAGAGACATCTGATGAACGGGTAACAAGACTGAGGGCCTCTCTTAAGTGTTTCCAACAAAGTGGACTGAAACTTAATCCAAGATAGTGTCTCTTTTGAGCAAAAGAAATCAATATTCTTGGACACATTGTGTCAAACGAAGGTGTGCGGCCAGCCCCAGAAAAGTGAGATCTAAACGGAATTTCCTATTCCTAAAAGTATTAGAGAGACATGAGGCTTCCTCGGATTATATTCTGATTACTTTTGTTTTATCAATGGCTTTAAAGCCAGGCCACTCCAAGAGCTGTTAAAATCCGATGCTAAAAATATCTGGGGTGGTGCTAAACAAGTTTCTTTCAATGTGCTGGGAAAAGCTCCGATGACTGACCCTGTACTTGGTCTGTATGATGAGAGGGCACCTACAGAACTTCACGCAGATGCCATTGGGTATGGGATGTGCTGTTCTGGTGCAAATTTTGGATGGAAGGGAGAAGGGTATAGTCTATGCTTTTAGGACACTTACAAAAGGCGAGAGAAACTATGCAACTACAGAAGAGAATGTCTTGCTGTGATCTGGGCCACGTGCAAATTTCAACAGTATCTCAATGGAAGGCCATTCACAGTTGTTACAGACCATCATTCACTTTGTTGGTTAACAGGTCTTCAGGCTCCAACAGGATGACTCGCCAGCTGAGCACTACATCTCCAAGAGTACGACAATACCATAGTGTACAAAAGTGAAGAAAACACCAAGATGCCGACTGTCTCTCAAGAAACCCTGTGCAAAACCATCAAGACTTTGATGAAGATAGCGACTGCCTTGCTGCACTCCAGGATCTCTCTGCTGAGCAGGAGGAGGACGCCACGATATCTCAAATTATGCTTGCCTGAAATTGGTCAGAGTGTGTGAAAGGACAATTTAAGGTAGTTAATGGATTACTTAGCAAGAAAAAGTTTGATCCGTTTGGAAAGAGGTGGCTACCAGTGATTCCTAAACACATGCACTTGGATGTTCTACAGAATTTCCATGACACACTAGAGGGCAGACATTTAAGATTTATTAAGACACATAATAGGATCCGCAAGAGATTTTTCTGGCCAGGTTTATTTAGAAGTGTCTGTCACTATGTGTCGCACTGTCGAGAGTACCAGAGGAGAAAGGCAGTTTCTCAGAAACCACCTGACCAACTCATACCAATTCCATCAGCCGAAATGCCTTTCCAGTGTGTTTGGATTGACCTTCTTGGACTATTTCAAACTTCTGCTAGTGGCAACAGATGATTATTGTTTGCACTGATTATCTGACAACTATGCCATTACAAAACCTGTGAAAACAGCCGAAGCATTTGAGGTAGCCAAATTCATCGTAGAAGACATTGTAGCAAAACAAGGTGCCCCAAGGTCATTAATTACCGATCAAGGGAAAGTTTTTCAGTTAAATCTTGTGACAGAGATAAACCGTTGGTGCAACATTACTCATCACGTGACGACTGCCTACCATCTGCAAAATAACGGGCTTACTGAACATCTTAATAAGACATTGGATGACATGCTATCAATGTTCTTCAGTGTTTAGCAGAGCAACTGGGATGAGGTGCTACCTTTCATGATGTTTGCCTACAACACCACCAAACAAGACACCACAGGATTTACGCCATTTTTCCTGGTGCAAGGGTGTGAGGCAACTACGACAATGGACAGTGTTTCCGTTACATCCTGATGACGTGGATAATAACTACATCAGCCAAGTGTTAACCAGAGCTGAGGAATCTCGGTAGTTAGCTCAATTCCGCATGCTGCAGGCTCAAGAAAACGATTGTAGAAGGTATGACGCGAGCCACAGCCCTCTTGTCTATCGGCCTGGAGGCCTCGTCTGGATCTTCACTCCTGTTCGGAAGGTTGGTCTCTCTGAGAAGCTCCTCAGGCAGTACATTGGATCTTATAAGGTTGTAAAACAGTTGTCTGATGTTACTTATGAAGTTGAAAATTTCGACCCGACACAAGATGACGAAAGATCAGAGATATGGTCCATGTCCTTCGAATGAAGCCCTATAAGGATCCTGCAACCCAGGGTAAATTCGAAGGTCCATTGACAGACAACAAGCGGAAATGTGGTCAAAAAGCGTAGTGGCATAGGAAGTTCTAAGAAGATCACCACCAGGGCGAGAATCGGTCATCGGGAGTTGGGCTATGCAGAGAACCGATGACCCGTTCCCAGACTAGGAGAATGTAACACCAAGACTCTGTTGTCGTAAGGAGGGAGCAATGTCGCAGAAGAAGCTGAGTAGCTCAGTCACCGTGGTGTAGTGGTTTTGATACTAGACTGTTGCATAGAGGGTCGTGAGTTCAAAACTCACCTGAACTGTAAAATTTTAATGTCTATATTTGGTTTGAGTACATTCTAGAAGTATCCACAAATGTGAAGAATCATTGTACTGGAATGTTCAGTAACTGCATACATACCGTATGTGTTCCGGCCGGAGCAGTTCACTCCGCGATGTTGTATGTGCAAGTGCTGAATTCACCTTCGTTAAGTGAAGTTAGTGTTCGTAATTCATCTAATTACACTTTCTTCTACATGGCTATATAAAATGTAGACTGACGATAGGAAGACAGAATATCTGGAAAAAACAATTGTTTGGAAGTTTTTAATGAAAGTCTAGTGGAGTTATATATGGAAGTGAAACAACAATAAGCAGCACAGACAAGTAGGAAGTGGAAGCTTTTGAAATATTGTGCTACAGAAAAATGCTGAAGAGTAGAAGGTTAGATTAAGTAATTAATGAAGACACACCTATAAAATTGTGGATCAGACACAACTTGTACGAAAGAAGGAATAAGGTGATAGGATATGCCCTGATGCATCTAGTGGGAACAGTTAGAGAGAGAGAGAGAGAGAGAGAGAGAGAGAGAGAGTTAGTTAGTTATTAGCGTTATTATTATTCCAAGGTGAAAAGACTTGCGCAGACTAGGCTAGCATAGAGAGCAGCATCAAACCCATCTTCAGACTGAAGGCCTCAATAATGGTAACAGCAACCACCACCACTACCACCACCACACCTCCCTCCTCCCTCCTCCTCCTCCTCCTCCTCCTCCACTCTTACATAGTCGGGAAAAAAAAAGGATGTAATGCACAAATCCATTGGTTTGTGGATAGCATCATCTCATGGGAGAGAAGGCATTTTCCCAGTAATCTGTGTCTTTAGCAATAATTCTCTTCTCTTGTTCAGTTTTCATACGAACTATGTGAGGTGCCACTTGATTGTTCTACAAAACGTGCTCAAAGAGCTGCCGGTCCCACCAAACCAGTTAATGCAAACAAGCATTAACGACAAAGTTGACCCCCTCCTCACCATTCTGGTCCAGGCTTGTAAGTTTGTTCTCTGCAGTAAATGACATTGTTAAATCCTAATCTTCCTCCTTCCATCAGAGTAATCGTTACCATTCTTGATTTAATAAAAGATTATAGCAAAGAAAAAAAGTTTACTTTACAAACACATTTATGAGGTTATTCTCCAGAATGTCATCACTCTGAACAGAATATTTTGTAATAAGTATTAGCACATTAAGTGAAACTAACTCAACTGATAAGAAAGAAAATTAAGTAAATGATTTAAAGAGTTTCCAATAGTTTTATGATTGTGAGGGTAACATTCACATCCAGGTCTGTCACTGTATATGGCCCCTGGTAATGCTTGTTTTGTCCTTTTTTTTCTGGTGACAAGGTTTCTTCTTCCTCCTCCTCCTCCTCCTCCTGATCACCTGGTACTGGCAGAAGTAAAGCTGTGAGGACAGGTTGCGAGTTGTGCTTGGGTAGCTCAGTTGGTAGAGCACTTGCTTGCCCGCAAAAGGCAAAGGTCCTGGCTTCGAGTCACGGTCTGGACACACAGTTTTGATCTACCAGGAAGCAAAAACTGATTTGACATTAGATGTTAGATGGCCAGAATCTGGCTGTAACCACATGATCTACATTTATAGACAAAATATCCACAAATGTAGCTTTTGCTTCTTCATCTTAAAAAATTAATTAGCTTTCATATCTTCAAACATTGTCATTACACAGTCATATTGCAGCAGGCCATCAAATATCAAATTCCATGAGTTAACAAATTTATTAGGGACAGAAGGAGCTGCATAATTCATATCATGTATTCACCTCAGACCATTTCGCAAGAAAATGGCAGGGCATGTATACAGTGTCATTCCATGCCAAGTGGCCTAAATTTAAATTAGGTCCCCACTCAGCCCTCTCCAGTTTTGATGAAATTTTTACAGGATGTATGTATGTATTAGGGGACATAAAGCCATGCCAAATTACACCCTGATAAGTAGATTGGTGCAGCCATTAACTGTGCTTTTGTAAAGCTTAGTTTTTCCCATTTTTCAACAGATACCAATAAAACACAAAGTTTGCTTTACTGTTGACCATGAGTTAAGAATACTCAATTGTTGTACCTCCATGATTCTGTTCAACTTCTTAGATACAACAGTGTAATTACTGAACCTGTGCTCAATGTACAGCAGATTTATCACACTTTGCTATCAAAGCAGCTCACAAATCATGTGACAAATTTGGATCATGTTTTGGCAGCTTGTTTCATATAAGAGAATGACTTTCTGGTGATGATTTCTTCCTCATTTGCAGCCAACCGACATGTCATAAAGCTTTTCATGTAATTACCAAGTTATCCTAGATTAAAATAGATAATAAAAGTAGGAAAAGACAGGCAGCTATTTACCATAAAGAAGACACGTCAAGTTGCAGACAGACATAATTAAAAAAAACTTACATATTGCATTTGGTCACAGCCTTCTTCTGTAAAAGGGAGACACACACTCACACAAGCAAGCACACACGCTCGCTCTCTCTCTCTCTCTCTCTCTCTCTCTCTCTCTCTCTCTCTCTCTCTCTGACAAACCCGTCATTCTCTAGATATTTATTTTGCCAATTTTCTGTTAGAAATTATAACAAAAATAAAATGAACTGTGTTTGTTGTGAAGTATCAAAATAAACATTGTTTCCATGTATCCATGGAAATACCTTTCAAATTATGAAACAATTGTTACAGAAATATGTGTAATGTACAAATGTGTAAGTATAGTATCTGTGTTAAGAAACATGGTCCTGTAAAGTCTCTGTATGCTGGGCGCAGCCGCTTCACGTGTCTACGCGATTTTGTAAACATGTTTGCAACAATGCCTCTTCATAGCTCTATAGACTGCTGATGTTTTCTCCTACATCCATTTATTCTCCACAGTTGAAAGGTGTCAAAAGCATTGTCAGATGTCAGGGATTATCTTAAATTGACTCAACTGTACAAGTGTCATAGTACTAATGAATAAATGTATTGAAACTTCATGCATAATGCGGCAGTTTTTAACACATCTCAGTGTTTATGGCATCATTTCTCTTGAATTATGTGCCGTACAATGGTGTACTTGGGTAGGTACATTCAGCAACATAAGTGGGTAGCATTTGTGAAATATGTAAGTGGGTAGCATTTGTGAAATATGTAAGTGGGTAGCATTTGTGAAATATGTAAGTGGGTAGCATTTGTGAAATATGTAAGTGGGTAGCATTTGTGAAATACGTTGTGAATAGAATTAGTAGCAAGGAGCAGTAAATTTAAACGTCAGGTGTGATGCAACAGTTTTTCAAGCATCACAAATTTATGATGTCTCTTCTGGACTGTGTGTAGTACCATGATAAAATGTTGTAGGTACATTCAGAGGCATATGTGGATACTATGTGCAAACTCTATTGAGAATAGAGTTAGTTGTAAAGAAGTAATAGAATTGAAATGTCATGCACAGTGCGGCAGTTTTTCACACACCTTGGTGTTTGATGTCATTTTTACTGAACAATGTTGGGTAGGTGGTTCTTAGCCACACAGCGATTATTGCTTGACAGTAAAGGATGGATGTACTAAATATTGTTAAAATCGCTTCAGTGGTTTAGGAGGAGACTGGACACACACACACACACACACACACACACACACACACACACACAGTTATCTATGTGCATCCATTTTTATAATATGTGTTGGTATAGATCATTGCCTTTCTTTTAGCATTGCTCATTACCTGAACAGCAGAGTGTTGATTTATGTAATGTACATTTGTCGTTTCAGTTTCTGCAAAAAGTTTATTGAGATACTGCTTACTGCTAATAGTAAATATACACCTCACTTGGTACAGTTACTGCTCTTCATTTATATTTTTGTCACTGTTGTAGTTTGTATTACAAAATTCCATAATGGTTTTGGCATGTGATTATACTTACAGGACTTGGTCAACTGTAACTGCACGGGCTGGATCAGATACAGGTTGGCCTGATGTGTCTGGAGCAGGCAGTGGTGGGGATGGCAGCATTCAGCCCGGAGGTGACAGTAAAGACCCATGGCCAGCAGTTACTACCAGTGCAGCAGCTGCATTCACAGACCTTGTACCAGAATTTGAACCAGGAAAGCCATGGAAGGCAAGAATCATAAATCATTTTGTTTCCTTTATTTATTTCCTTTGTACATAGGAAAAGCAGGATGGTTAAGCTTAAACATTTTCTTCAGTTTCACTTACCTTCCCATACTTGCTACACACAAATCTTTGTGTATTATTTGCAGTTTTTCCATGCTAAAGGTTTTGTTCTTTTTGCTGAGCACTTTGTTCCAATAGTGGAGACTGCATGTTCCATTAGCGGATATAAAGACTGCACACAGTGATTGATTATATCTCTCTCTGGAAGCCGTTATTTATACAGTTGATTCTTGTGGGGAAAATATGTAGAAACCACCTTATTATTCATAGATATTTGTGGAAAATTTTTCTTACAATTCTGAAATAATTTTTCTTCACTTATTTTGCATCCTGAAGCATTTCTCTGAACTCCGATGTTTGTTAAATGTGGGTACTACTCCACTCCCTCCTCCTCCTACTGCTCAGTAGGCCTAAACATTCTCAAAATGTTTTTACAAGTGTTTTGTAAACAGACTCCTATACAGATAGACGATAATTTTCCAATATCACACCAATGAATCACAACTTTCTTTTGATGAGAGGTCCTCAGCAGTGAGATAATTTTTTGAAACCACTTATATGGTGACGTAGGTTAAGGGCACTGGTATCACACCCTGCAGCCATTCTCCTTGGTGGGCCTTTGCATGCGAGTAATCAACACAGAAAAACAGTCCAGAATTTTGAGGTATGCTCTAGTGCTTTAAAAAGGAAGGATCAACACACTGTTTGTGTAAGTAAGGATTAAGGTACAAGCTTCATGTGCAAAAGGTTGCAGGTTCAAATCTGTTCAGGTGCTTTGAATTTTTTATGTTAAAATCTATTTTAAAATAACTTTGGTCATTATTATTAATCAATTAATTGATGAAAAAGTAATTTTTTATTTCTGTTCATTTGTCACATCATTTTAATCATTGTATTGATTTTCCATTTGCTCTCATTTTTTCTTCGTATAATTTTTTTCTTATTTAGAACGTTTGTTCATGTGATGTCCATTATTTTTGTGTGTTAACTTTGATGTAAGTTCTTCCATTTTATCATCCTATACTTCCATTCATGTTACCACAATCATTAAACAAATCCTAATTTTGTTTGACTTTCATTTTACCCATAATCCCCTCTTTGATTTGAACTTTCATCTGTGTTATTTTGTCCACAGTACAATAATAATTTAGGTCCTAAATGTTTGTATTATGACTACCATCCAAAAAAGGAAAAATAAAATTTTGACACCAATGCACAGTCAGTATAAATACAGTGAAATTCTGCTTTTACACTTCTCAAAGGGCTTCAAAAAATAGTGTAAAATTCAGGAAAATGTAAAATGTGAAAATAACATTCTAAGTGGTAAAAGTTATGTATAGTATCCCCCTTGCATTTTCACACTTTATGTAAGCTTTATGCACATAATATGCATCAAAACTCTCCTCAGGGACTTGTCTATCACCTAAAAAACAGGCTGTCTGAATTTTGTAGTATGTTTGGATACAGATGGAACTGGCAACTGCCTGGGAAGTAGAAATGTCAGGCTTAAATTCGTACATCATAATCGATGCTTTTGAAAAGCCTGTGACTGTTATTCATTATTTAAATAATGGAACAGTGCACTAGTTAAGTATTTTTTCATGCTTAGAACAATGCATTTAAAAATTTTATTCTTGTTTTAAAGTGCAAATATTTACATATTTTGTGTGGTGTTTGCATATATGTTGGTCTGCTTCTCTTGTGCTACAGCCATCTTTTTGAGGCTATAAGAAACCACATACACGCGAACTATCACTCGCATTCTTTGTTTGTGAAACACAAACGAAAAATTCTTACATAAATACAAGGTATGTCCACAAAGTAAGTTCCGTTTGGTTATATAAAACAAACGTGTACAGATACAGAAAAAATATTTATTCTACAAAAATCTATAAATGTTAAACTACTTTTCTATGTATCTTAAAAAATTTTGTAGGCACTTGTCATAGCATGGCACAAGTTGTTGTATGCCTTCTTCATAGAAGGTTGCCACCTGTGTATTCAACCATGTGTTGACCACAAAGGACAGATTTTGGGTGTAAGAAGAGATGAAAGTTGCTAGGAGCGAGGTCCTGGCTGTGCAGAGGATGATCAAACGCGTCCCAATGAAATTCCCATAATAGTTGTTTGGTCACATTTGCCATGTGAGGTCAGGCATTATTGTGGAAAAAACACCACCTTTTGACAGTAATACTTGTTCTGTATTGTTCGACGCAATTTCTTAATGGTCTCGCAGTAACCACGTGCATTGATTGTTTGCCCTCGTGGTAAGAAATCAGTCAGCAAAATGCATTTTCTGTCCCAAAAAACGGTGCATGTGACTTATCGAGGTGTCCAGATTTGCTTAGGCTTAACCTTGGTTGGGGATTAAGTGCACCACCGTTCCATTGATTGCCACTGCCCCCCCCTCCCCCCAGCAGTGTTGTACGATCCCAAGTGACTATCCGAAACCATCGCCTTCTTCATTGTAGCGTGTCAAAAACTTAAGTGCACTGCCCATCCATTGTTTTTTGTGTTGTTCAGTAAGAATTTTGGGTACCCAATGTGAGCAAAGTTTTCGAAATGTCAGTTTTTCATTAACAGTTTCATGAATTAGTGATCATGAGATTTGCGAAACTTCCCTAGCAAGGGCACTAAGTGTAAACTTAATGGTTGTGCTTAATCTTCTCTTCAATTATGTGAACCAGCCTCATCAGTAACCACAGAGAGGTGTCCACTTCGTTCTCATCATGCACTTGATCGCATTCTTCATTGAACCTGCTGACCCATCTTCTAACCATTGAATCACTTATGGAGATTTGCCGATGAATTTCCTTTGGTTTTAACTTTCTTTGCATTTAGAAAACAAATCACAAATCTGATTTCACACCCGGCGGCATTTTCAATTATGGCTGACATGATAAAGAAGCACTATGTTATCAGTAGCGATCTGAAAATGGTGTACATGTCATCTCCTTGAGTCAGAGTAATTGCCACGCTTGCTCGGAAATGTGATCGTAGCGCTGCCTTGGATAGAAATAGAAACAGAACTTACTTTGTGGACGACCCTCATATTTGCAATTGACAGCAAGAATAAATTATCAAAATGTGTCCTGCTGACTGTGAAAAAATACATGACTGGTGCTCTGTTTAAACCAGAAACATTAGAGTGATGCAAAGAAAGCAAAGGCGTCAACTATCGCAACAAATGGCCCAGCAATGAATGCATCATGCGAAACGTGTGGCCGAGTAATGCAAAGCTGTCACGTCAGAACAATCACAAAGCCGTGCACGTGCAGCGGAGACGGTTTGGAAATGGTTGTAATGGTCACGATATATGTATTCGAACCAAGGAGGTTAGAATCTAACTTCCTTGATTCGAAGGAAGCTACACTCCAACAGCTAAAATGCCAAGTAGAACTTTGCAGGCGCGAGAGATAAAGCACAACTTGTTCTGTTTTCTACTGATTCAGGTCTGCTAAACAGAGCACCCTGGTGTCAGGAAACTTAACCACATAATATATGTAAACACTACAGGAAGTTGAATGCCATGTCAGCATCATTTTACACAAGTTGTCAGTATTTTCTCCATGATCTTCTTTTTGTAAAGTGTAAATTGCCAGACAATTATAAATTTGTTTATGCAAAACCTAGCGCAAATTAAGATTTTGAACATAAGAAATTTGACAGAGGCAATCAAAAATGCCATAAACTGTGGGAAAATGTTATTTCTGGGAATGTAAAAGTGGAGTTCTGCTGTAGATTATTTCATCTTTTGTTTTATGTGGTGATCAAAATGATATGACAAAGTAATTAATATAAGGAAATTACATTTCAATCAGTTAATTGAATAAAAATAATGAGCAGTCATTTTGATAAAGGTTTAAAAACCAATCATTTCAAAGGATCTGATGATTTTTGAACCCACAACCTTTAAATTGTGAGACCTGTACCATAGCCAATATACTACACAACTATCCTGTATAACATACTTTTTTAAGGCTGTGCACCACCAAGTGATATTCCAAAATTCTTTTCATCGATTACTTGCAATAAGACGCTACCAGGGAAAATGGCTGCAGGGTGTGACATCTGCAACCTTAACCTACATAGCTGTATAAATGTTTTCAAAAAGTCTGTCCCACCACTGGGGACCTCTCGTTGGTGGTGTAAGTGATCAGTCCATCACATCGCCCATGTCCTTTTTTCTCTCTAAAGTTTTGTAATCGCAAACTTCTGACTCGTGAATCCTGTAATTGAAGGTTACTGTGTTCATTTTTAGTGTAATGCGCACATCTACATAATTTATCTCATTTAGTGTCAGACACAAAGATATGGTATTTAATATAGTTTCTGGATTGCAACATCATTTCCTTTGCATAACAATCAGACAAGTCAAATTGAGTAATGTCTTACCAATCGTGTGAATACGATAAGAGTGTTGCAGATAGTCTGTTCAAAGCATGAAAGATACATTTTGCAAACATTGACCTTCTGTCAGCCCTCCATAAATATTGCATTTCTAACCTATTTTCTTGTATTTAAACAGTTCATGAGTATTACTTACAAGTAGCTACAACAAAACTGATAGCACCAACTTGAGCTGTGGACAGCAGTGATTGGATAGGTATTACTAAACGTTCACTGACTGCCCGCGTAAAGAAAATTTTTCACTGCACCTCTGGTGCCAGTAAGGGTATAACATACTTGTCCTCCTCCAATGTAGTACAACATGGTAAAGTTATTTATATGCAGAAAATAAAGCTAAGTATCTCGTAAAACAGTTCATATGGATATAATTTTCTATAAAATACAATTTGTTAGCAAAGGCACCATTTTCAAATTTTGAGGCAGAATTTGCGTGTATATTCATGATTATAACAAATTACAAATTTTTCAGGTTCCTAGTAATCCCTTATGTAGCATTTATCGCTGAAGAGCTGAACATCTCTAAGTCAAGTGCTCAACACATTCTCAAGAATGTTTTGAAGAACAGAAAAATGTGTGCAAAGTTTGTCCTGCACTTCTTAACTCTCAAACTAAAATACCAACACATGGATGCCAGCTGCACCTTGATTGAAATGAAAAAGTGGACGATTAGCCCTGAAAAAAATTATAACTGGTGACAAGACTTGTGTTACAAATATAACCTAGTACAAAGTGCAGAATGGGTCTCTGATGATTCACAAAAACTGAAGAAGACAAAATGAAGACAGTGCTCACTGTGGTCTCTGGCGCTTACAAAATTATCCAAAGGGAATTTGTTCTCAGCAGCGTCACTGTAAATTCCTGTCACGGACCAGTTGTGCATGAGAGGTCAGAGGGTTTGCCCACAACAGCAGCAGGGAAGGGATTTATTCTCGCTGCATGACAATGCATCCGCTCACGCCATTGTAGTTCTAGTGCAGTTTCTAGTGATAAACAAGTGCCATTTCTAAACCACCTTCCATATTCATGTGATTTTACACGAAGTAATCTTTTGTAATTTCCAAAAAAAAAAAAAAAAAAAAATGTAAAGGCTCAACACTTCTATAATATAAAAGACCTTCAAGCCAGTGTGATGCCCAAGCTGATCATCATCCCAAAGAACGATGTTCCTGACAATTTAACTTGGTTAGACCTTGCCATTGGTGGGGAGGCTTGCATGCCTCAGTGATACAGATAGCCGTACTGTAGGTGCAACCACAATGGAGGGGTATCTGTTGAGAGGCCAGACAAACGTATGGTTCCTGAAGAGGGGCAGCAGCCTTTTCAGTAATTGCAGGGACAATAGTCTGGATGATTGATCTGGCCTTGTAACACTAATCAAAACGGCCTTGCTGTGCTGGTACTGCAAACGGCTGAAAGCAAGGGGAAAGTACGGCCGTAATTTTTCCTGGGGGCATGCGGCTTTAGTGTATGGATAAATGACGATGGCGTCCTATTGGGTAAAATATTCCGGAGATAAAGTAGTCCCCCATTCAGATCTCCGGGCGGGGACTACTCAAGAGGACATCATTATCAACAGAAAGAGAACTGGCATTCTACAGATCGGAGTGTGGAATGCCAGATCCGTTAATCGGGCAGGTAGGTCAGAATATTTAAAAAGGGAAATGGATAGGTTGAAGTTAAATATAGTCGGAAGTTCAGTGGCAGCAGGAACAAGACTTTTGGTCAGGTGAATACTGAGTTACAAATACAAAATCAAATAGAGGAAATGCTGGAGTAGGTTTTATAATGAATTAAAAAGTATGAGAGCAGGTAAGCTACTACAAATGGCATAGTGGTCGCGTTATTGTGGCCAAGATAGACACAAAGCCCACGCCTACTACAGTAGTACATGTTTTTATGCCAACTAGCTCTGCAGATGACAAAGAGATTGATGAAATGTATGATGACATAAAATAAATTATTCAGATAGTGAAGGGAGACGAAAATTCAATAGTCATGGGTGACTGGAATTCGACAGTAGGAAAAGGAAGAGAAGGAAATGTAGTAGGTGAATATGGATTGGGAGTAAGAAATGAAAGAGGAAGCCACCTGGTAGATTTTTGCACAGAGCATAACTTAATCATAGCTAACATTTTTCTCAAGGATCGTAGAAGGAGGTTGTATACGTGGAAGAAGCCTGGAGATACTGGAAGGTGTCGGATAGATTATATAATGCTAAGACAGAGATTTAGGAACAAAGTTTTCAATTGTAAGATGTTTCCAGCGGCAGATGTGGACTCTGACCGCAATCTATTGGTTATGAACTGTAGATTAAAACTGAAGAAACTGCAAAAAGGTGGGAATTTTAGGAGATGGGACCTGGATAAACTGACTAAACCAGAGGTTGTACAGTGTTTCAGGGAGAGCATAAGGGAATGGTTGACACAAATGGGGGAAAGAAATACAGCAGAAGAAGAATGGGTAGCTTTGAGGAATGAAATAGTGAAGGCAATGGAGGATTAAGTAGGTAAAAAGACGAGGGCTAGGAGAAATACTTGAGTAACAGAAGAAATATTGAGTTTAATTGATGAAAGGAGAAAATACAAAAATGCACTAAATGAAGCAGGCAAAAAGGAATACAAACATCTCAAAAATGAGATCGACAGGAAGTGCAAAATGGCTAAACAGGGATGGCTAGAGGACAAATGTAAGGATGTAGAGGCATATATCACTAAGGGTAATATAGGTACGGCCTACAGGAAAATTAGAGAGACCTTTGGAGAAAAGAGAACCACCTGTACGAATATCAAGAGCTCAGTTTGAAACCGTGTTCTAAGCAAAAAGGGGAAAGCAGAAAGGTGGATGTAGTATATAGAGTGTCTATACAAGGGCGTACACTTCAGGGCAATGTCATAGAAATTGAAATGGATGTAGATGAAGATTAGATGTCACACTGCGTGAAGAGTTTGTTAGAGCACTGAAAAACCAAAGTCGAAACAAGGCCCCGGAAGTAGACAACATTCCGTTAGAACTACTGACAGCCTTGGGAGAGCCAGTCCTGACAAAACTCTACCATCTGGCGAGCAAGATGTATGAAACAGCGAAATACCCTGAGACTTAGAGAGGAATATAATAAATCCAATCCCAAAGAAAGCAGGTGTTGACAGATGTGAAAATCACCGAACTATCAGTTTAATTAGTCATGGCTGCAAAATACTAATGCGAATTCTTTACAGGCGAATGGAAAAACTGGTAGAAGCTGACCTCGGGGAAATACGGGAACACGTGAGGCAATACTGACCCTACGACTTATTTTAGAAGTTAGATTAAGAAAAGGCAAAACTACGTTTCTAGTATTTGTAGACTTAGAGAAAGCTTTTGACAATGTTGACCGGAATACTCTCTTTCAAATTCTGAATGTGGCTGGGGTAAAATACAGGGAGCGATCAGATGGCAGTCATAAGAGTCGAGGAACATGAAAGGGAAGTAGTAGTTGGGAAGGGAGTGAGACAGGGTCGTAGCCTCTCCCCGATGTTGATCAATCTGTATATTGAGCAAGCAGTAAAGGAAACAAAAGAAAAATTGGGGTAGGTATTGAAATCCATGGAGAAGAAATAAAAATTTTGAGGTTCACAGATGCCATTGTAATACTGTCAGAGACAGCAATGGACTTGGAAGGGCAGTTGAACGGAATGGACAGTGTCTTGAAAGGAGGACATAAGATGAACATCAACAAAAGAAAAACGAGGATAATGGAATGTAGTCGAATTAAGTCAGATGATGCTGAGGGAATTAGATTGGGAAATGAGGCACTTAAAGAAGTAAAGGAGGTTTGCTATTTGAGGAGCAAAATAACTGGTGATGGTGAAGTAGAGAGGATATAAAATGTAGACTGGCAATGGCAAGATAAGTGTTTCTGAAGAAGAAAAATTTGTTAACATCGAGTATAGATTTAAGTGTCAGGAAGTTGTTTCTGAAAGTATTTGTATGGAGTGTAGCCATGTATGGAAGTGAAACACGGATGATAAATAGTTTGGACAAGAAGAGAATAGAAGCTTTCGAAATGTTGTACTACAGAAGAATTCTGAAGATTAGATGGGTAGATCACATAACTAATGAGGAGGTATTGAATAGAATTGGGGAGAAGAGAAGTTTGTGGCACAACTTGACCAGAAGAAGGGATGGGTTGGTAGTACATGTTCTGAGGCATCAAGGGATTACCAATTTAGTATTGGAGGGCAGTGTGGAGGGAAAAAATTGTAGAGGGAGACCAAGAGATGAATACACTAAGCAGATTCAGAAGGATGTAGGCTGCAATAGGTACTGGGAGATGAAAAAGCTTGCACAGGATAGAGTTGCATCAAACCAGTCTCAGGACTGAAGACAACAACAACATGTGGATATTGTGTACTGCTGTGCATTGTATTTAAATGAGAGGAGTCTATGTGCAACACCAGAAGCGTTGAAACTACGGCCTTAACTATCCTCTCTCTTTTTATTATTAATCCAGCCCTGAAACTTTTTGGGCTGACAGAGTACTGGAAATTATGTCTCACATGAGAGATTGTGCAGCAAATAATAAATACATGGAAATACGGAAAATTCGACACCAGACTCTGAGACACTCAAAGTTAAAATACAATTTCTGGGTTTATACAGTCAAAAAGACTCCATGGAATGAACACTGGCAAGAAATATGTCGTATGACTGTCACCAGGAACTGAGTTTCTTTGCACCCATTGTTATGATGAGGGCAGGGTGTAAAGGAAATCCTTTTAAGACCAACCAAAGACCTGTTAACAGAAACAGGGGTAATCATTGTGTGACACAATACAGGAAGTTTCAAGAAGCTGAGATCCATTCTGAATTGTTCTGGTAACTGTGAAAGACATCTGGAATATAATCCTGTAATTCACAGAAAAGGAAAAATGTGTACCATAGTAGCTGTGCTACCATCAGGTATTAAGAAAGTTAAACTGCTGGAACCAGTATGTCCGACCCGATGAACTGCAAGGGTACAATATTTAAAACATTTCATGGAAAACTATAACCATGTCCAGAAAACAGTGACTGAAGTATTGAATGCATAGAGCTCAATTAGAGATGAAAGACGATCACTCCTGCAGGGTTATGTGATGTGGATCATAAATTCTGAGACTTGGTGATATTAAAGTCATTATTGAAGTTTTTGGATTATGCGAAGATCTGGCCAGATCTGTACAGAATCCAGATCTTAATGCAGTTGGACAGTTGATGTTTTTAAAAGCAGCTCTTGCAAATATTAAGACTTCAGAAGCATTTGATAAGCTTTTAGAGAAAACCACAGATTATTTTAAGAACCTAAATCTGAACAATCCAGATTTCTCTCACCCAAGAAAAATTCAGTAACATTGAAGCACACAGAAACGTCTTCTCTTCCTGAGGAATTATTTCATGAACAGAGATTTAAGAAATTTGTTTTTGAAGGTTTTGATCTATTTTTGAATGAAATTGATCAAAGATTCTATGAAGAGGATCTAAAGAGACTAACTAGTTTTGAAGAGAGACTTGTTACATTCCTCCAAACAAATCCTTCATCTGCACAATATTTGGAAGAGAGACACAGGGCACATTGTAACTTGTACAACCTTCATGCACAGCTTGAAATGCTGTGAACCATAAAGATAATTGTACAATCATGAAATGTATCCACTATTTAAGACAACATACTGCTGAATGTGGTAGGTTTATAAAGAATAGTTTTAGAAAATCATTCGCCAGATTATTCTGATTATGATCTATCATTAGCATCCTCTGAGAGGTCATTTGCTGTCTTGTGATGACTTAAAACTTGCCTCAGATTTTTAACTATGACAGAGTCAAGACTGACCCAAATACTCCTTCATGTTCATCAAGAGAAGCCTATGAAATTCAGTTCTGTGTATGTCAGGAAAGAATTTTGTCATCCAGATGATGGGAAGGAAAACTTAGGTCCAGAAAAAGTGAAATCTTTGGAGTCCAAAAAGAAACTCTCCCATTTTTCAAAGAAATAACGTTTTTCTTTTTTTCCATTAAGATGCAATGCACGGTGTCTCTTTATAATAATAATAATAATAATAATAATAATATTATTATTATTACTTCTTTACTGTGGTCTACACTCAGTCTGCACTGTTCATAGGTGGCCACAGAGAAAGGTGTAAGTAATGTATCCCTAACTGTGTGATGCCTTTTGCAAAGTCAAAGGAACAAAATGGTTACTAAGAAGCATGACCTGTAAAATAGAACAAATATTTACAACATTTAATATTGATGGATTATTTTTGTCCATAGAACGACATAGCAGTATCTGCCTATCATCATCTCACACTATAAAGATACATATTTTGTCCATGGTTTTGTTGAAAGACGTATGAATCACTTTAGGTGATATCAGTGAATAGCTTTGCTTTGCCTCCCTCCTAAAACGTAGTTTGCTTTCCACTAGTAGTTTGTGTATGGTATAGTGTTGTTTTGCAAGAAAGTAAACACAGTTCTGATAAACGAAAGTAACCTGTTCTTGTTTGCAAAGGAGGATGTGGATTGAGAGATGAAAGGTAAATCAAAATTAATCAACGAATGAAGTGTTGATATCTCTATTTAATATCTGGACACATTTTTGATCTCAGAATGTGGCAGCAGTATAGACATGCGCTGCATGGGATCAAAATGTTACAATGTCAAAGAAATGTAGTCGAAATTGCAAGAGTAAGTTCAGGCAGATATGAAAGGAACGTATAGTATACAGTAAAAGAATCTCTTCATGCTGCCGTAATGGATACTGGAAAGCGTTACCGTCTGTACCTCCTAATCACTGAACTTACTTACTGATCAAAATATTCAGCGTGACATATGTTGTGTCAAAAGGACTGTGGGGAAACACTTCTCAGTCTGTGTGGAACATTTTATGCTTAATTGCACGCAATATTGTGATACATTGTTAATAATTCCTTAAAGAGTGGAAAATCCAGGATGGAATATAACTGTATTTTGAAAGTAAAGTTGCTACTCACCATATAGCGGAGATGCTGAGTCACAGATGGGCACAACAGAAAGACTGTCACAAATAAGCTTTCAGCCAGCAAGGCCTTTGCCAGAAACACACACACACACGCACACACACACACACGCACACACACACACACACACACACACACACACACACTCGCGCGCGCACGCACGCATCTATTTTTGACGAAGGCCTTGCTGGCTGAAAGCTTAGTGTTTTTGTTGTGCCCATCTTTGACTCAGCATCTCCGCTATATGGTGAGTAGCAACTTTCCTTTCATAATATTGTTAATTTCTTAAAGGTTTAGAAATGGATTTGTCATGGTGGAAGTTAATTGACTACCCATACATATTGCAACATGGGAACATGGGTTTTCTAAAGCACTTACGGAATGAGTTTTCAACTTTGTTTTATGCATAGGTTTATGTATAGAATTTATCTGTTGACTGTATATATTTAGACTTATTTTGTTTGTATTATATTCTCTGGTGGATTGGATACATCTCTTTAAAGTGTTTTTTTGTGTAAACAATAAGTGTTGTACTTTTGTAACAGGGTACTCCAATGAAAAGCATTGAGGATGATCCGAGTATCACACCAGGGTCCGTTGTGCGCTCTCCACTATCATTACCGGTAATAAAAGATGAAATTTTCACTGGAGGCAGCAAAACCTCTCCTACTGTCAGTTCATCAATGGATACACCTGTACCACCTCTTAGTCTTTCCTCATCTACGTGGACTTTTAATCCTGCTCCACCAACGAGGTACGGCATTTATTTTGATCCTTAATTATTTTTTTTAAAGTCATAGTTTTGAAATACTACAAATGCAGTTTTCTTATGATAGTATTGTGTACTATGAGAAGCCACGTAAGAAAATAATGTTTAGAGTAATCTTTGTAGCAGGTAACTTGTCCTAATGAGTTCTTTGTTTCAAAATCTGTTGTGGATGAAGAGTTTCTCCTCAGATGATATTTACTGCCTTCTCTGGAGAAACAGCTTGCATTATTGCAACCTTATGAAGATACTTTGTTGCTGAACAAGAAGTGAATTAATAATATAAATGGATAAAAATTTAAGTACAAGAAAATGTACTGAGCAGATATGTAGCAAGTCAGTATACTGGGTGATCAAAAAGTCAGTATAAATTTGAAAACTTAATAAACCACAGAATAGTGTAGATAGAGAGGTAAACATTGACACACATGCTTGGAATGACATGGGGTTTTATTTGATCTTGTGCTCAGCTGCCACTTTAGTCATGCTTGGCCTCCCAGGTCCTCAGACCTCAGTCCGTGCGATTATTGGCTTTGGGGTTACCTGAAGTCCCAAGTGTATCGTGATCGACCGCCATCTCTAGGGATGCTGAAAGACATCTGACGCCAATGCCTCAGCATAACTCTGGACATGCTTAACAGTGCTGTTCACAACATTATTCTTCGACTACAGCTACTTTTCAGGAATGATGGTGGGCGTATTGAGCATTTCCTGGGAAGAACATCATCTTTGCTTTGTCTTACTTTGTTGTGCTAATTATTGCTATTCTGATCAGATGAAGCACCATCTGTCGGACATTTTTTGAACTTTTGTAATTTTTTTTATCCCCCCCCCCAATAAAACCCCATGTCGTTCCAACCATGTGTGTCAATTTGTACCCCTCTATCTAAAAGTTCCGCGATTTATTCAGTTTTCAGATTTATACTGACTTTTTGATCACCCGGTACTTTGAAACGAAGTGCAAAAGGTGCTTTTCATCCTTAATGGGTGACCACAGGAGTGTAGTTTGGGTGTCCGTGTTGTCGTGTCTGTCCGTCTAGATGTGTGTGTGTATGTGTGTGTGTGTTTCCCATATTTTACTTATACTGATTGTTCGTTAGTTCTTAGATTTATTCACACTTTTTTTTTCTTTTTTTTTCCAAATGCAGCATCAATGTATCCTACAGTCATTTCTTGTTAGGTTTATCTGCAGTCTCTCTCATTGATTTTTATTTTGATTCTATTACATTTCTCATTGAACGTAATTATTTATAATAAGTGATCTGCATAATCTATGATTTACTCTAATTGCTTGATAAAATTAAAACCTTTTATGGCTGGTAGCGTACCCTGTACAAATCAGCTATTGTAGCATAATATTCAACATTATGTTCAGCATAATTAGTTGACCCTTGGCCATGAGGTTTCATTTTGCCACTCTGCCTTCACTAGGTGTCAAGAATATAAACTTTTATTATGGATGTGTCTCATTAAATAATATTTCATTGTATACGCATTATTTCATATTATTTGTGTATTCTTGGCCTATTCATATTTGTCTAGGATTCGTTTTCTCTAACTGAAGTTCTCTCTCTGTGGTAATTGCTACCACAAATTTGGCAACAGAAAGTTACTGTTTCAATAAATCGCTGTGCAGTGTGCTTATTGTACATGAGTGATATCCTGGGACACTCGTAAATGGCCCATGAAGTCACATTCTGATGGAGACATTAACATATTCTTTGTATTAAGATGAATATTATTATGCCTACATTACTCTGAATATTAAGCCTTAGTGTGGATATGCAGTCTGCAGCGAACATCTACTGTTGCAAGTTTTGGTGTGTGGTTTTCTTACCACAATGTGACTCTCTCTCTCTCTCTCTCTCTCTCTCTCTCTCTCTCTCACACACACACACACACACACACACACACACACACACACACACACACACACACACATATCTTCGAGTTGTTGCGGTGCTCAGTGATGTTCATAGTGTAAATAGTTCCAATATTTCAGCCTCTCCTTTCTTCCATTACTAACACCGTCCAAAATACGTCTGTGCATAGACTTTTCTTATTATAAAAATACGTCTTTCGTCGTACAGTCTGGCAGTAGTACTTAGTGTATTCACTGTTTCAAAGCATTCCCATACTTTCTGTTAACAAAGCTGTATGTTAACAAAGAAAAATACAAAAATCAGTTCCCAGTCATTGCATTTGTTTACAGTATAAACCTCATTAGCATGAACTCGTTCAAGACGAACTTCCTGTTAACATGAAAGAAATATTGGCCCTGGCAGGAATACATTAGCTCTTATGGGGAATTTTATTGGTCAACATGGATTTCGGTTAAAGCAAATTTTGAACTTTTTTCCAGCCTCCAGCGTATTTAAATTTTGTTGTAATGCAAACTTCTGATGTTCAGTATTTTTAATTACAAATTTTTTTCCGAAATGAATGCAAGAAATGTAATTACAAAGCTAACTTCCCACAGTTAACTTGTTTCTAAAGTACTGTAGGTCAGCAGCTGTGATTATAACCTCAAGAATAAGCTTGTGGGGTACATTTAAAAAAAAATCATTAATGCATTTAGAAATGTGTTTGATGCCGGTGTCCTTTTAGTCGTAGCCAAATTGTTAGACAGCACAAAAAACATGTCAAAGAGGAAACAGACGGCTCTAAATGTACAGGTAAAACGTAAGATTCTATATGAAGTGGACTGTTGTCAAAAGGTGAGATAGAGAGAGAAGAAAACGAATTGCAGAGCAGTTTGGAATTCCCAAATTCAATTTATCTACAATAATAAAGAATCGAGAAAAATCATTAATGCTGCCTCATCAGGCTCCGGGAACAAATATAAACGACAAGAACGAAGACATCAAAATGTTACTACTAGAATGGTTCTGTCGTGTGTGTATCTAACATACGTTTAAGTGGCCATATGATTCTGTCAAAAGCAAATTAGATTGCCAGAAATATAGGGATCAGAAACTTCAGTTCTGCTGGTTGGATATATCAGTTCCAAAATGAGACATTTGATGTTGTCTGTTCAAATTTCTAGTGAGGCGAATAAAGTTGAGGAAGGAAGTGCAAACAAGCTGTTGCTTGAATTCGACCGAGTGAGGGAAAAATATGTTCAGCATGGATGAAACTGAACTATTCTACAAACTTTTTCCAGATTGCAGCCAGGGAATAAAACGTGATAAATGTCCCGGTGGAGCAAACAGAAAATAACTTGTAATGGTTGCCTTTGTATGTAATGTGGATGACAGTAAAATGTTTTGCCTCTCGGTTTTCGGTAAGTCCAAGGAACCATGATGTTATAAAAACGTGCATATGATCACTTGGCTTTGCATCTACTCTCACCTTAAGAAAGCTCAGATCGACGGCACATCACTTCGCAAGTGGTGTCTCCATTTCAACAGTTTCATGTTTGCTTAAAACAGACATCTTCTTCTTACATGGACAGATGCACTGTCCATAATGTACGGGATCTGAACCTAATCAACATAAAGGTTCAGTTTTTTCCCACCAACTGTGACAAGCCGCCTTCAGCTCTTGAATCAAGGCATTATTTCTCCCAAAAAGAGCACTTATCACAAGCAAAATGTAAAAGCTGCCACCCATGCCGCTGAAAATAGTACTTCAAACACACATTGGAATCTGCTTGACGCAATAAAAGCCATCACAGTAGCCTGGAACCCCAAGTCGTTGCATCATGTGCAGAAGTGCTTTAACAGAGCATGAACACGACAGCACTTACAAGTTGGACGATACCATTTCAAGTAGTGAATGGATAGTTTTGTAAGATGTTGACAACTAAGGGATTAGTTTTGAGGAATTCATTAGTGCAGGCAATAGTGTTGCCATATATGCTTCTGTGGAATCTGATGCGCTAAAATCTGTGACCAAGGTGAAAGAAGAGACATCAGAAGAAAATGACAAGGAGGAGGAGAATACAGATACCATTCCACCTACCAGTCAGGAGATGCTTACAGCCTAGGCCAGTTTAGGATGATTAGCTTCAGGAAAGTTATAAAAAAATCCAGAAGTATGTGTATCAAGTCTGAGATTAGCACCTCTGATGACAAAGTTAAAACAATATGGAATATAGTTAAAAGGGAAACAGGGCAACCAAGGTCACAGGACAACAGTATTACTGTTAAGCACAATGAAAAGCTTATAAATGAAAAATCACAGGTTGAAAATATTTTTAATAATCATTTTATAAATGTAGTGGAAAATATAGGCACCAGCTGCTCACCAGATAGGGCAGAACTCTATATGAAAGAGGCATTCCCAGTGCAAACAAATGAAATTGAAATCCTACCCACCTCACCGTCTGAAATTAAGAAAATAATAAATTCACTCAAGAATAAAAACTCACATTGAACTGATGGTATCTCCAATAGAATACTAAAATCTTGTCCACACCGGATAAGTCGAGTTCTTAGCCACATATGTAATAGCTCATTGAATCAGGGAATATTTCCTGACAGATTGAAATATGCCATAGTTAAACCCTTGTATAAAAAAGGTGACAAGACAGACGTCAACAATTATCGTCCTATTTCACTTCTGACATCCTACTCAAAAGTGTTAATGTACTCAAGAGTAACTTTACACATTAGTGGGAATAACGTTTTAACAAAATGTCAGTTCGGTTTTCAGAAAGGTGTTTCAACAGATAGTGCTATACACGCTTTCACTGATCAAATTTTAAATGCTCTGGATAGTAGAACATCACCAATTGGGATTTTCTGTGAGCTCTCTAAGGCTTTTGATTGTATGGATCATGAAATCCTCTTAGATAAGCTGAAGTACTATGGAATGACTGGTTCACTACACAGATGGTTCACTTCATATTTAACTGGTAGAATGCAGAAGGTTGAAACAGTAAACCCACATAGTACACAAAGGGCAGCAGATTATTCAGACTGGGGATGTTTCAAGAATGGGGTACCACAGGGTTCTGTCTTGGGGCCTTTATTGTTTTTAATATATGTTAATGACTTGCCTAATTATATTCATGAAGATGCAAACTTGGTACTCTTTGCAGATGACACAAGTATTGTAATCAAGCCTAAAAAGCAAGAATCAGCTGAGGAAAATGGAAATAATGTTTTTCAAAGAGTTATTAGGTGGTTTTCCACAAATGGACTTTCATTGAACTTTGAAAAAACACTGTACATACAGTTCAGTACAGGGAAAGGCATAACACCGGAAATAAATATAGAGTGTGGGGGAAAATCTTTAGCTAAGCAGATTGTTCTAAATTTCTGGGTGTCTGTATTGATCAGAATTTAAACTGGAAGACACACATTGACAATCTACTGAAACGATTGAGCTCAGCTACCTGTGCTATTAGTGTCATTGCAAATTTTGGAGACAAGCACATCAGTAAGTTAGCTTACCATGCATATTTTCATTCGTTGCTTTCTTACGGAATCATCTTTTGGGGCAATTCATCACTAAAAAAGAAGGTATTTATTGCACAAAAACATGTTATCAGAATAATGTCTGGGGCTCATCCAAGATCATCTTGTAGACAATTATTTAAAGAATTAGGGATATTGCCAGTAGCTTCACTAAATATATACAGCCTAATGAAATTTGTTGTTAGTAACCCAGATCACTTCAGAATTAATAGCACAGTCCACAGCTACAGTACTAGGAGACAGGGTGACCTTCACTACCGTTCATTGAATTTGACATTGGCACAAAGAATTATACTGCCACAAAGATTTTTGGTCAATTACCAAACAATATCAAAAGTCTGACAGACAACCAATCGGCATTCAAAAGTAAGTTAAGGGAATTCCTGAATGACAACTCCTTCTACTCCATAGATGAATTTTTAGACATAGGCCAAAGAAATGCAGTAAGCATTAACAATTGTACCGTATATAAGACTAACAATGATTATTTGGGATAAATGAATCTTGTGTACTTTGACACGTTCCACATCATTACGAAAGAATCGTGTTCATGATCCATGGAACAAGTAATGTAACTAACAAACAAACATCTGACATCACTACCGGACTTACAGATATTATAGTTACAATTGGTTGTGAAATTACAAGATATATTGTGGGGAAGGTGAAACAAAGATTGTGCTGTGTTGGCAGAACACTTAGAAGAGATGCGACAAACCCAGTAAAGAGACAACCTACATTACGCTTGTCCATCCTCTTCTGGAGTTTTGCTGTGTGGTGTGGGATCCTTGCCAGGTGGGTTTGATGGGGGACATCGAGAGGGTGCAAAGAAGGGCAGCTTGTTTCGTGTTATCACGCAATAGGGGTGAGAGTCTCACTGATATGATACTCGAGCTGGGGTGACAGTCACTGAAACAAAGATGGTTTTCTGTGTGGTGAGCTCTATTTGTGAAATTTCAATTACCAACTTTCTCTTCCGAATGCGAAAATATTTTGTTGACACCCACCTACGTAGGGAGAAATGATCATCATAATAAAATAACAGAAATCATAGCTTGAATGGAAAGATTTAGGTGTTCCTGTTTCCCACGCACCATTCGAGAGTGGAATGGTAGAGTAATAGTATGAAAATGGTTCGATAAACCCTCTGCAGAGTAACCATGTTGACGTAGATGAGTTATTTTCGTTCCCATGAATATGAGTGGACAGTTCTTGAATTTCTTCCAAGAAATTAGTGTAGTTTGTCAGTACTTGTACTTTTAAGTCACTTATACTGTTATAAGTCTACAGCAATATAAAGTGACTGAGACTGTAGTGTATTACGCATAGCTGCACTACTGTTCATATATGCATATTAAAATCTGTATTTTTCACTTATATAAAGAAACTTCCACATGGGAAAAATATATTAAAAACAAAGATTCCAAGACTTACCAAGTGGGAAAGCGCCGGTAGACAGGCACAATAAATAAAACACACAAATGCACACATACAGAATTTCTAGCTTTCGCAACCGACGGTTGCTTCTTCAGGAAAGAGGGAAGGAGAGGGAAAGACGAAAGGATGTGGGTTTTAAGGGAGAGGGTAAGGAGTCATTCCAATACATGTGTATATGCGGATGGGTGTGTGTGTGTGTGTGTGTGTGTGTGTGTGTGTGTGTGTGTGTGTTTATACCTGTCCTTTTTTTCCCCCAAGGTAAGTCTTTCTGCTCCCGGGATTGGAATGACTCCTTCCCCTCTCCCTTAAAACCGACATCCTTTCGTCTTTCCCTCTCCTTCCCTCTTTCCTGAAGAAGCAACCGTCGGTTGCGAAAGCTAGAAATTCTGTGTGTGTGTGTGTGTGTGTGTGTGTGTGTGTGTGTGTGTGTGTGTGTGTGTGTGTGTGTTTTATTTACTGTGCCTTTTATTTATTGTGCCTGTCTACCGGCGCTTTCCCGCTTGGTAAGTCTTGGAATCTTTGTTTTTAATATATATTAAAAACAAAGATTCCAAGACTTACCAAGCGGGAAAACGCCGGCAGACAGGCACGAGAACAAAACACACACACACACAGAATTACTAGCTTTTGCAACCGATGGTTGCTTCTTCAGGAAGGAGAGGGAAAGACGAAAGGATGTGGGTTTTAAGGGAGAGGGTAAGGAGTCATTCCAATCCCGGGAGCGGAAAGACTTCCCTTAGGGGGGGAAAAAAGGACAGGTGTACACTCGCGCACACACACACACACACACACGCACACATATCCATCTGCACATACACAGACACAAGCAGACATATTTAGGCAAAGAGTAAGGGCAGAGATGTCAGTCGAGGCGGAAGTACAGAGGCAAAGAAGTTGTTGAAAGACAGGTGAGGTATGAGCGGCGGCAACTTGAAATTAGCAGAGGTTGAGGCCTGGCGGATATCGAGAAGAGAGGATATACTGAAGGGAGAGTTCCCATCTCTGGAGTTCGGATAGGTTGGTGTTGGTGGGAAGTATCTAGATAACTCGGACGTTGTAACACTGTGCCAAGATGTGCTGGCCGTGCACCGAGGCATGTTTAGCCACAGGGTGATCCTCATTACCAACAAACACTGTCTGCCTGTGTCCATTCATGCGAATGGACAGTTTGTTGCTAGTCATTCCCACATAGAAAGCGTCACAGTGCAGGCAGGTCAGTTGGTAAATCACGTGGGTGCTTTCACCCTTCCAACCCTTGCAACCGCCCCCGGTGTAAAACCTGTCCTATGCACCCTCCCACCAGCACCTACTCCAGTCCTGTAACCCGGAAGGTGTACACGATCAAAGGGAGAGCCACGTGTGAAAGCACCCACGTGATTTACCAACTGACCTGCCTGTCCATTCGCATGAATGGACACAGGCAGACAGTGTTTGATGGTAATGAGGATCACCCTGTGGCTAAACATGCCTTGGTGCACGGCCAGCACATCTTGGCACAGTGTTACACCGTCCGAGTTATCTGGATACTTCCCACCAACACCAACCTATCCGAACTCCGAAGATGGGAACTCGCCCTTGAGTATATCCTCTCTTCTCGATATCCGCCTTGCCTCAACCTCCGCTAATTTCAAGTTGCCGCCGCTCATACCTCACCTGTCTTTCAACAACTTCTTTGCCTCTGTACTTCCGCCTCGACTGACATCTCTGCCCTTACTCTTTGCCTTTAAATATGTCTGCTTGTGTCTGTGTATGTGCAGATGGATATGTGTGCGTGTGTGTGTGTGCGCGAGTGTACACCTGTCCTTTTTTCCCCCCTAAGGGAAGTCTTTCCGCTCCCGGGATTGTAATGACTCCTTACCCTCTCCCTTAAAACCCACATCCTTTCGTCTTTCCCTCTCCTTCCTGAAGAAGCAACCATCGGTTGCGAAAGCTAGTAATTCTGTGTTTGTGTTTGTGTGTTTTGTTCTCGTGCCTGTCTGCCGGCGTTTTCCCGCTTGGTATGTCTTGGAATCTTTGTTTTTAATATATTTTTCCCATGTGGAAGTTTCTTTCTATATATATATTAGCTTACTATGCCTACTTTCATTCACTGCTTTCGTATGGTATCATATTCTGGGGTAATTCATCGTGGAGTAGAAAAGTATTCATTGCTCAAAAATGTGTAATCAGAATAATTGCTGGAGCCTACCCACGGTCATCTTGCAGACATCTATTTAAGGATCTACGGATCCTCACAGTAACCTCAGAGTATATATATTCACTTATGAAATTTGTTGTTAACCATCCAGCCCAGTTGAAAAGTAATAGCAGTGTGCATAGCTATAACACCAGGAGAAAGGATGATCTTCACTATGCAGGGTTAAATCTGACTTTGGCACAGAAGGGGGTAAATTATGCTGCCACAAAAGTCTTTGGTCACCTACCAAACAGCATCAAAAGCCTGACAGATAGTCAACCAACATTTAAAAATAAATTAAAAGAATTTCTAGATGACAACTCCTTCTACTCATTGGCTGAATTTTTAGATATAAATTAAGGGAGGGAAAAAAACTAACTTAAGCATTGGTGTCATGCAATATTTTGTGTAATGTAATATCTTGTACAGACATCTTTCTTTAACCTGACACGTTCCACATCATTACGAAGTGTCGTATTCATGATCTACGCAACAAGTATTAATCTAATCTAATCTAATTTAATCTTTATGAGCTCTTCATTTTTCTTCGGATTTGTGTTAACAAAGTCATACTGTATTACATAAAAGATTATGTATTTATTTAATTTACACTTGATAAGGAAATGCAACTATGCAGACACATTGTGTGTGACTAGTTGTGGTGTCTTCTTATTTGTTTGGATGATAAACATAACCCATGTCATGTTCCACAAAAGCCCGACTGTTAAAGCACTATACAAATGCTTAGAAAATGAAATAAGTTGAATAAAATTAGTGTGCTAACTAGTAACCTAGTAAAAGGCAAATCTTCAACTAAAATACAGCTTCAAATTATAAACCCTAAAATTTAGTTTACTAATCACAATCATAGTTTTATTTCATAACCACTTTCACTTCATTACTGACGTCTTGTTACAGTTCCATGGGAAAATTGGGAGGTGGTGGTGGAGCAGGTGCTGGAAGTGGCAGCAAGGGTGGTTGGGGTGAACCACCTCCTTCTGGGGGCGTCGTTACTGGTGAGTTGTGGGGAGCCCCTTCTGGCGGAATGGCAGCAGCCAGCAAAGCACGAGGACCACCACCTGGCCTGGCAGGTACTGGTGCAGGCGTTGCTGTAGGAAAGAGCAATGGCTGGGGAGGCCTCAGTGGTTCTGTTGCCACAAATGCTGCTGGCACTGGTGGCACAGGACGCTCTTCTTGGGGCATTCAGACTCCTGCATGGGGCTCCACATGGTTGCTGCTCAGGAATCTCACACCACAGGTATAAAAAGTGCCTGTTTTGACACAGTATGGATATTCAGAAATTGATACTATTTGATAAATATTTTAATTAAATTATTTGGATTGCATAAAGTGTTTCAGAGGGTCTACAGTTACTTTTGGAGGAATTAAAAAGTAATATAAGAAAGCAATGTGGAGCCATGCTGCAGTACACACACACATACAGAGAGAGAGAGAGAGAGAGAGAGAGAGAGAGAGAGAGAGAGAGAGAGGGGGGGGGGGGGGGGGGGGTTATGATATGTGGCTTGATTGCAAAATAACGTGTATACTAGTGATGGAGAAACTGTGAAACTATTTGTGTGTGTGTGTGTGTGTGTTCATTTAAGGATGAACTGTTTGTAATTTCACTCGTTTCAAATCTACATTAAGCAATGTAATAACCATTGTCGCATAGTGATTGTTACACTTTGCATTCGGCACCAGTTGACTACATTTTGTAAAAAGGGTAAGCTCTTTTTGATTAATTCAGTTTTGATTTTTTAGAAAATTATATGAAAACAGTGGTAAGAGAAGGAGAAATCAGCACAAAACAATTTCATGCACTGCTGAAGTTGTGCAATTGAAAGCAATAACTCAGTTACACATTTTGATCCTCCACTTAAAAGTATTACATCTGCCAGATTGCTGTTCACTTTCCCATGAAATCTGTTCCAAATTGTTATAAACGTTCTTATTTATGGGGTACTCTACATTGCCTCTCCATAACATTGGAAGAACAGGACCTTTCACCACGTCACCAACATGTTTGCCAACAGTGGTCATCCCAAATAGTTCAGAACTAAGATTCGCCACTGAATGCAATGCAGTGCCGTTTGTCAACAGTCCATGCTTCCCTGTCTCAGCTTCACTCAAGATGCAACCATTTGCGTTTTAGTGTTAACAAAGCCTATACATGGGACAGTAATTCCCTAGTCAGGCTACTATTAGTCTTTGACCAATGGTGTGGGATGACACAGAATGTGTAGGGAATCCAGCACTCACAATTGTATGTCAAAATGTTGATCATAAGAGTGCTTACCTTCTCTCCTCCACTACACCCTCCGTCACCTCCCCCCACTCTGTTTCTTTCACAGTGATCACTCAAGATCTGATGCTGTTCACAACTTTTATTTATATTACTTAAAACACCAGCCCGGTACCTGGTACAAGTTGTGGCGCAAGAATTCCAAGTGCTGTCATAATCTACTCATTAAGAAGTATAATATTATGTGAAAAGTTTAACACAGTAACACAAGTATTTACAGTTAGAAACTCCAGCTAAAGATACTGTCATGCGTGATGTGTTCTTACGTGTGCATGTGTATCCTCTTTGAGGAAGGCTTTGGCCAAAAGCTAAATGTGTAACAAATTTTTTGTCATGCCTGTCTGGAAATCATTGTGTTGTCTTTACATTGAGTAGCAATCTATCCTTATAATATTTTGATTTAAAGTGATTGTAATTTTTCTCATAATACATCAGGACGTTCTAGTCACTTTCAACATGTTTTGCCTTAGAATCATGTTTAGGAAGAATGTACTTGAAGTGAACCGAATGGCACTTTTTCTAAGAAAACAAGAAATGTAAACATGGATGACTAGTAGAATACTATACACAATTAAGAAAGATGTATTCTTACTGCTGATGGGAGAAATAATTCATGACAAACTGAAATGAAATATCTGCTTAAGTGTTCATATACTGATATTAATCAAGAACAGTTTTGAAGAGGATTTTTAAACTTCTTTTAGAACATAAGTCTTTCATGGTTTTGCAGAAAGAAACATAAATTCTAGACCAAAATATGTACACTTTGTTATAAATTCTTAGAAATGACACAGTCTTTCTAGTTTGCCTCAATTGGAGAGCTTGTTTTGAAAGATTTTGAAGCGGTTTTCAAAAGTCTCCTGATTTTGAAAAATAGTAAAGATCTGATGTAACATAGGGATGCTGTGTGCTTGATTCTAGCTAATGTAGTGAAACGGGCAAAGAAATTAGTAAGCTGAAAGCCAGACTGAACACTACAGTGCTTTGCTACTTCTGGTGCTATGGAAATCTATTCAGGGTGAACGTTAATAAAACCAATAAACTACAGGGACAGATTCCTGACTGGAAAATGAGGAAAAAAGGTCCTCTGAACATGGGTCCAGTAACGCATTGTTACCATGGTAGATGGAGCTGATGATTGAAAGTTCCTCTGACCATGTGCATACCCTATGTGTTGCAGGCTGTGTGATTGATGCAGTGTACTGTAAGTGGCAGAATGATCCGGTATTCATGTCAGAAGAAACCGAGTTGGTGTTTGTGTTCAGCAAGCAGTTGGAAATGGTCAAGAGACAGGACGGCTATGCCAAAACAAGTACTTTCACAGACACCCACTTTACGCAATATTTCAACTCTCTGCATATTCGTCTTTCTGAAACAACCCATGTTCACACAAACACCCAAAAAGGGCTGTTGCGTGATGTGGTTGGTTTCTGCGAGAGTACATGTTTTCGTATAACTGTGCTGCCTCTTGACCATTTCCATCTGCTTGGCTGTACACAAACACCATTACGGCTTGTTATCAACATGTATTCCTGACCATTCTGCTGCTAACATTATGCTGTGTCAATCTCGCAGTCTGCAACATGCAAGGAACACATGGCATATGGTCAGAGGCATTTTCATTGTCACCAACACATACTGCAACAACAATGCATTTCTAGACCCATGTCCACAAGACCTTTTTCTCCCTTCAGTCAGGAATCTATCCTTGCAATTTGTCTGTCTTATTAATGTTACCCTGTGTATATCCTCTTGCTGTCTACTTATATGCAGGGTGGGGCAAGGTGGAGCCTTTGGGTTCTCATATAGATTGTAGTTCAACATTTGAAAATCATGTTAATGCTTAACCAACTGAACAATTTCATAATAATCAAAAAGTTTTCCACACATACATTTTTGAAAAGGCATAAATAAATGAAAGTCGGAGGATGTTGAACTCTTCAAATACAATTTACATTCCAGCAATCATACTTCAAATCCTTCAGTTCTACTGTTGTCATGGCATCTCTGTAGGAAGCTTCTTTGTGCTGACTTCCACCAGCTATCATTGTTTTGAAAGGTAATCAGTAAGTATAATTTCTTATGCATCCCAGAAACCATTGGCAGTAGTCTTTCCTGCAAATGAAATTAATTTCACCTGTTTTTGTAAATGGGTACTGTCTTCCATCTACTGCTTGGCTTGCAGTTGTAATTATGGTGTAAAGTAGTGGGCCCACATCTGATCCACAGTAAGAAATCAGCCCACAAAATCAGTTTCAGACCACAGATCAGTTTGATGGCTGTACAACATCCACCAATATAACTATAGCAGAGTTGATTGATATCAATTGTATCATAGCTCAGTGCAAGAATTTTTCACCTTGTCCTCGTTTATTCAGATTGTCCTTAAATGTTAGCACATAATATTATAAAGTTGCTTTTTAACATTGCCTCATCAGCTATGGGTCATTCCACGTCAAATTGTGCAGGTTATATCACCCACCAGGTCGGATTTTAATGGAACTTTGCACATTTGCTTATACTTATAACATAAGAACTTGTGCAAAATCTTTTCGCTCTCAGACAAAAACTTTTCTATGTCAAATTTTAAATGTAGTGGTATTCTGATAAGTGGGCTCTGCAAGAATGTCAGTGCAAAATGGCACTTATCTACGTAAATGCCCGAACTCGGGCTGTTATGATGCTTTTTATTTGGAATTTAAAGTTAAGCATGTACTAAACAGACATGTGATTATTTAAGCAGTAAAGTTACAAAGAACAATACAAAAACGTTTAACATGGGTCACTTTCCAGTTTCTGGAAAAAGTGCAGACACATTGAAAATTGCGTAGATCACATTTCTCCAACCTGGTGGGAACTTACTATTGGTCTTAAATAATTCCCAATACAGTTCACATTGTAATAAAATAAAATTATTAATGGTTTTCTACCAGTGGACACACAAATAAATCTGAAATCACAATACTTTTTGTGGTGGTGGAAAAAAAATAATTCTAAGATAGATCATTCATATCTGACACCTCCTGCTTCAGATTTTCAAGAAACTTTTTCTACTTGGTGCTTCCTTCACGGCAATAGTCAATGAAAAATTTCTCCGCATACTTCATGTAGTCTGAGGGCTTAAGGGGGAATTTTTTTTACAAATATAGATGTTGCAACTGGATTTTATTCGGATTGCACTGCTTCAGACAAAAATAATAATAATAACAATAATAATAATAATAGAAAGTATCTTGTTTTCAACACATCACTGTCATATTTCTCTAGATCTCACAGAAGGGGTGTATCTTTATTGGAAAAAAATTGATAATTGTTCTTGTAGCTCGGTACGGGATTTTGTTGAAGTTTCGAGAACATACCTTCACCGAGGAGTCAACAGTATATTGCTCCCTCCTACTTATATCTCGCAGAGAGACCATGAGAATAAAATCATAGAGATTAGAGCCCACCCAGAGGCATACCGACAATCTTTCTTTCCACTAACAATACGAGACTGGAATAGAAGGGAGAACCGATAGAGGTACTCAAGGTACCCTCTGCCACACACCGTCATGTGGCTTGTGTAGTATAGATGTAGATGTAGATTTATGGGAATATAGAAAATTAACTTAAGCTGCTGTTGTCCAAACGATGATTTTTAAATATGTGAAACACTTTTTGACAGCAGATAGAAGATTTATTTTTATTGAAACTCTGATATTTTTTATAAAAAGAAGAAAAAAGCAGCAGCACCCTGAGTTTTGATAGATGTTGGATGTTCATTTAATATATATCACATCATTGTTCAGATTATATTCTGTTAACTTCATATATTTTTCATTAAGGTAATACATTCAACCTAATGATGTTGATTTAGGTACACCAACAGCACAGGAAATGTTTTCCAAATACACAAAACAAGAGACTTCCTTCTCAGGCCAAAAGAATGACACTGCTGGTCCAGGGGGGTGGAGAAATAGTAGTTACAAGCCGCCTTCCGTGTCATCACATACAGCTGCTACAAAAGAATTTTGTTGAGAAAGAGTGCAAGAAGGAAGTCAGTACCAAGACTAAGTTATCTGTGCACCATTCAATCTTTCGAACAACATCAGGTTACCTTATCAACAAGGTTGAGGTTACGGATATGAAAGTAGCAGGGATGATTGCAATGTCAGAAGGGTGTCCACAATGAGGAAGTCAAAAGAAAACTGGGAATGAACTCTATAGATGTAGCAGTCAGGGCGAACAGGCTTAGATGGTGGGGTCACATTACATGCATGGGAGAAGCCAGGTTACCCAAGAGACTCATGGGTTCAGCAGTAGAGGGTAGGAGGAGTCGGGGCAGACCAAGGAGAAGGTACCTGGATTCGGTTAAGAATGATTTTGAAGTAATAGGTTTAACATCAGAAGAGGCACCAATGTTAGCACGGAATAGGGGATCATGGAGGAATTTTATAAAGGGGACTATGCTCCAGACTGAACAGTGAATGGCATAATCAGTCTTAAATGATGATGATGATGATGATGATGATGATAATGATGATGAGAGTGTATGTTCATTGTGGGGCATTTTCATTGAATGAAGAAATCAAGGAAGGCTTTTCAGAAGAAGTTACTCATCTAATCTCTAAAGAATAACAAGAAAGTGACTTGTTATGGTGAAAATTCCTCCTACGTGATATTGTGCAGGTTGTCAAAAATCTCTTCTTGAGGTTTTTTGCGTAGGAAATCTACAACGACTTTCTTTAAGAAGGGAAAAAAATATGTCAATATTAGCATAGCAGAAATTGTAAACATCAGATGCAGTTGTTGTTTGTGCATCATCCACTAGTTGAAGGGTAACTCTTCTCAGTGTATGTTTTGTAGTTCCTCCCAAACTGTCACACACAGATTTACAGTGGCTAGTAGCAAAAAAGAAATGCTCAGCCTCAGTAGAAAAATAGTTTTGGTGCTCCAACAAATTTTTAAAGCTTTTTCTATGTTAATGTTTGGATTCTTTCTGGATGCTGACTGTGTCTTTTGCTCCTGGTAACATTTGAGTATATTCATCATTTTGGTAGAAATCGGTGATAATCATGAACACTTCATCAGCAATAACTTTTCTCCATCTTGGTTTGATAAAATACCCATTTCTTTTTTTCATTTTCCTTGCTTGTCGAACCACATTCTCACTAACATTGAGTTCTGATATGTTTTCTTTTGACCAGGAGGGTGGAGCTAGAGTTAAACTTTGAATTTTTTCAGATACTGTTACTCTAGCCACTTTTTCTTTCGTTAACAATATCGTGGCATCAAAATCTTTGGCTTTCTTAACAATTTCATCATCAGATTTTTCTTCTCTACGGTCAGTGTGTTCAATACGGCAGTTTTGAACACTTTTTTAGTTCACAAATATTACAAATGTTGTGCACAGTGTTCGGCCTATCTTTACATATATTCTTTTAGCACTTAATGTTTTTAGACAAAAACAAGCAAACTGACCTCAAAAGATTTTTTTAAACTGTTTATGTTTTTGTGAAAGGATCACAAGAAGTTCCTTGATGACTTTCAGAAACTATTAAGTAATAACATCTGTGATGTTCACATATAGTAGCACTTTCTTGATCTTGTGGAAAGCTTATCTGGATCACAGCAATATTAAATTTTGTTAGTCGTCACTCAGCTCTTCTATTTTTTGTAAAGTTTTTACTGAGGTTTAGGTTGTCAAATGGTGTGGTGTTTTTTAGTAATTTTTCAACAGTGCAATAATTCACATTTTCCATTGGAATTAACTGAGCACCAATTCACGTAAAGCATATTTTATACAAATGGAATGATGCAATTTTTCTGTAACCAGAAATTGACACATTAATTTTTGTTAATTTTCTTTTTTATCTTTACTGCTTCAGTAACTGGATATCTGTTAACTATATGCCTTACTTAACTTCTGAATAAAATTCCAAGTCAGATGCTCCATGAACACCTGAGTTTTGGGCATTTATAAGTACCATTTTGACTGACATTCTTGCAGAGCCCAGTTATCAGAATATCACTACATTTAAAATTTGATATAAAATAAAGTTGTAGTCTGAGACCAAAAAAATTTTGCATAAGCTCTTACATTATAAGTTTAAGCAAATGTGCAAAGTTTTGTGTAAATCTGAAATAGAGGGTCACAAATCTTTGAATTGTTGCGCGCTTTGCCGTGGAATGGCTCCTGCTGCTTTTCTAATCTCTTGAAAGTTTGTTAAGTACACTGCATTTCCTGCCAGAGTATGCAGATTGTGAATTTTTAATTTAGTATCACCATACAAATAAATAATAACAGTAGTAGTAGTAATAATCCTTATTTGCCCATAATAACTTTACAGTCTTGGACATGATCATTCTTTGTACATTTAAAACAAAAGTAATCATCCCATAAATATAATTAATGTATACAAGTAGCACATTAAGCACTATTACATAAATATTTACCACCAATAATATACTACTCAGAAAACCAAACTTGTAACCTGGCCGTGGTGGCAGCACTGTCGTATTTGCGCCCAAGAAGCGGGGAGGTTAGCTGCAACAGCATACACTCCAGTACTCTTATGTGTGGAGTGCTTCAGTGCTCTATACGCCTGCACACCACTGAATGATGAGCCTGTTTAGAACAAGAACAGAAGCAGAACGTACAATATTTCTCACATCAGCTGCTAACTAAACTTCATTGGCAGTATCCATAAAACTACCATCCCCACTGATGTCGCTATTTTCTACTGGATTGGCTGTTCATTATTTGCTGTTTTGTTCAAATTATTATATTTTCAATTTAATCATCTGTCACTGATACCTCTCACTTTCTTGGCCTGATACACAGCCTTAAAAGTTATACAATGCCAAAACACTAAAAACTAATATCACAATTGCACACACTGTCTGACTGCATGGTACAGTGGTCAGCATTTTTAGCTACTAATGCCAAGGTTCTATGTTCAGACCCAGGCAACTACTTCAAATTTATTTGTTTTTGGTGGGAAAGGATGGAAGGAAATCTAGACAGCCCTGTGAGGGCAATAGAAAAGATATTTCCATATAAAAACAGCAAAATTGATGTACAGGCTTTATATTGAAAGGCTTGCACTGGACAATATGAAGCATGACTTGTATTTATCTGCAGCAAAATTGATTCTGAAACCAAACAACTAATATCTGGTGTTTCTTTACCACCCACCAGCCAGTCTTTGTATGTTGCAGATCCACATGCTGCAGAAACTGCTCTCCTCTATGCTTCACAAATTTTCTGCTCCCACCCCCATATGGCTTAGCCAGTATATTTAATTCATCAGAGCAGCAATAAAATGTCCAGATGTTTCAGACTCTTTCTAATGCCTCAGTGTATGAGCTCTCCAAGTGAATGAAAAATATACATTCATAATATAAACTGAAGGACGTTACAAGGCATGTTGATTTGATTGATGTTACTTTTTTCTTAATATAAACTTTCCTCCTGTTTCAAACAATGGAAAATCAGGACGGAACATAACAATATTCTGAGAAGGAAAGTTGCTACTCACCATATAGCTGAGATGCTGAGTCACAGATAGGCACAACAAAAAGATTTTTGAACTTAGTTTTCGGCCAGTGGGCTTTGTCAGCAATACACACACACACACACACACACACACACACACACACACACACACACACACACAAACTGCAGTCTCAACGAACTGAAACCACGCTGCAAGCAGCAGGACCAGTGCATGATGGGAGTAGTGACTGGGTGGGGGAAAAGAGGAGGCTGGGGTGGGGAGGGGGAGGGATAGTATGATGTGGATGGCAGACAGTGAAGTGCCGCAGGTTCGGCGGCGGGCAGGAGAGAGGTGGGGGGGGGGGGGGGGGGGTTGTGGAAAAGGAGAGAAATAGAGATAAATAAATAAAAGACTGGGTTTGGTGGTGGAATAGCGGATGTGTAGTGCTTGAATGGGAGCAAGGAAGGGGCTGGATGGGTGAGGACAGCGACTAATGTAGGTTGAGGATTGGTGTTTTACGGGAACATAGGATATATTGCAGGCAAAGTTCCCACCTGTGCTATTCAGAAAAGCTGCTGTTGGTGTGAAGGATCCATACAGCGCAGGCTGTGAAGCTTTCATTGAAACAAAGGATGTCATGTTGGGCGGTGTGCTCTGCCACAGGGTGGTCCACTTGTTTTGTTTGTCAGTGACCATTCATGCATGCACGCACAGTGAGACGTTGGAAGCTGGTTAGAGACTGGAAATATAAAGCATAGGAAATTTATTTTTGTACAATGGTGGAAGGATAATTATGGTCAGTGAAGGCTTCAGTGAGACCTTCTGTATATTTTGAGAGGGACTGCTCATCACTGCAGATGCAACAACCACGGCTAAGCTGTACGGAAGGGACATCTCGGTATGGAATGGGTGGCAGCTGTCAAAGTGGAGGTAATGCTGGTGGTTAGTAGGTTTGATATGGATGGAGGTACTGATCTAGCCATCTTCGGGGTTGGCGGTCAACATCTAAGAAGGTGGCTTGTTGGGTTGAGTAGGATGAGGTGAAGCAAATGGGGGAGAAGTTGAGGTTCTTGCTGGAGGAATATGGATATGGTGTCCTCACCTTCAATCCAGATAGCAAAGATGTCATCAGTTAATCTGAACAGGTGAGGTGTTTAGGATTCTGGGTGTTTAGGAAGGTTTCCTTTAGATGGTCCAAGATAAGTTGGTATAGGATGGTGCCATACGGTTGCCTGTAGCCGTACTCTGGATTTGTTTATAGGTTATGCCTTCAAAGGAGAAGTAATTGTGAGCGAGGATATAGTTGGTAATGACGACTAAGAAAGAGGTTTTTTGTTTGTATTCCATGGGGCATTGGGAAAGGTAGTGTTAAATAGTGGTAATGTCATGGGCATTAGCAATGTTAGTGTACATGGAGGTGGCATCAGTAGTGACGAGCAGGGCACTGTGTGGTAAAGGGACAGGAACTGCGGAGAGTCTGTGGAGGAAATGGTTGGTATCTTTTATATAGGAGGGTTTGTTCTGAGTAATAGGTTGAAGGTGTTGATCTATGAGAGCAGAGATTCTCTGGGGGGGGGGGGGGGGGGGGTAGATTTATGGTCTTTAGGAAGCATGTACAAGGTAGGAGTGCATTGAGTGTTAGGGGTAAGTAGAGAGATGGACTCCTGGCAGAGGTTCTGACATGGGCCTAAGGATTTGAATAATGACTGGAGATCCTGCTGGATTCCTGTTTGGAATTCATCATTATGATATCACATTTTGCTAGGTAAATAACATAAACACACTGGAATAATCTTGACCTGTTCATTGTAAATGTTAAGAATCTAGCGTGTTCTTTTCCTTACATTAAGCCTTATATGTTCGGTGGTCCTCAGCCGGCCTTTAGACAGTGTACACATTAGCGACCAGGTTGTGTCCCACCGGTGACATTCAGAATGAAACTTCTTGGCAGCTTAAAACTATGTGCCAGGCCGAGACTTGAACTCGTGACCTTTGCGTTTCGTTGGCAAGTGCTATACTGACTGAGCTACCCAAGCATGTTTCCGACCTGTCCTCACAGCTTCAGCTCCACCAGTACTTTGTCTCCCATCTTGCAAACCTCACAAGATCTCTCCTCATTCTTGTAGAATCTGTTTTTATGATAACTGTCACTGCATAATTTCATATCTTATTAGAGAAAGGAGAAGTTCTTTCATAATTGGTGAACAAAATTTACAAATATTGTAATGGTACATGTAAAGTTTTTTACTTGGTTTTGTTACTAAAATATATGTATACATAGACCATCTATTTTCAAAGTTTTCTAACACTAGGGAACTAAAGGGGCATATTTTCTTACAGCCTTTAAATATTATAACATTTAGAATGGTGACATTGAAAAGGAAATACCTCAGACGGATTTATAGAGAACTACTTTAAAAATCTTAGCAAAATGAGATTAGGTGATTCAGGGAAAAGTACATACAGGCATTTCCAAGTGGCCTTGTTTTCACCACATAGTCTTTTTAAAAAATGTTTTAATTAAAAGACTTATGCATAGTTCCTTGTAAGTGAAAACAGAATCTAGGTAAATGAGGTTACCTCAAGAATTTTCACTCTTCAATCTATTTTCCACAAGATGATCACCTGAGGGGTCGTTACTAGCTCTTGTCAATGAATCACCACCACTGCCAAGTACTGCAGAATTGAAAACAAAAGAAAAAAAAATTGTTGAAAAATATTGACAAATTTTAGTAGCTCAAGGGGGACAAATTAGTTTTGATGAAGACACACTAAGACACCATCAGAGATGACAACATTTTACATTCTGAGGAGTCTCAGGAGTGCAATAAACGCCCTTCTTCTTCAAACATAAATATTTGTAAAGCTTAAAAATACAAGAGTGTCTGTATGATGTATGGATATTATGAAAAGGAAAGTTGCTACTCACCATATAGCGAAGTTCCTTACTCGCAGATAGGCACAACAAAAAGACTGTCACAAATAAAGCTTTCGGCTATTGAGGCCTTCGTGAACAATAGATGACAGACACACAGTTGCCTGAAGCTGTGTGTTGATGAGGGCCTTAATGGCTGAAAGCTTTATTTGTGACAGTCTTTTTGTTGTGTTGTGCCTATCTGCGACTCAGCATCTCCGCTATATGGTGAGTAACAGCTTTCCTTTTCAAAATATTGCTGCATTCCATCCTGGATTTTCCATTGTTTGATTTGAATAATGTATGGGATGCAGTGTGTTCTTTGCAGAGTTGTCTTTCAAAACAGTGTGCACTAATTCATCTTACTTTAATGTCATACAGAATTTTTCTTGAATATTCTATAATGTAAATAAACTTTTCCAGAAGAATTTTTTAGCTATTCATTTAAGGGAAAAAAAGTTGCTAAATGTGGTCAATATTCATGGTAGAGTCCTCAACCTCCTATCTCCTGTGCACTTCAAAACTCTGAGTCTCTGTACTGTCAAAACTATACCAGTGAAACAGTGCAGTCATTTTTCGAGAAGTTTATTCAAACTGACTGGCAGTGAATGACTGATTGCTACACCTGTGTATCTGCGACAGAATATGTCAGCCGTTGGAGAGTGGAGAATTCCTTTGTTGTGGATTAGCCGCTCAATGAGACAAAAAACAACAACATAGAAACAAATATAAGGAAAGAAACACACTTCTCATGGTTTACGCTACATGAGGGTACAACACTACTCCTGCATAGATTGAAAGTTATTCATTTACCTGACCTGTAGTGTTCGAGGCTATGCTGAACTTTAAAGTCATTCTTTCTTATAAAATAGAAATTAAAATGGAAACACTTGAGAGACAGAGAAGAATTCAAAAATTTGTCAAGATGAGATCAGGTGATGAATTACAAGTCCATTAAAATGAAGTTCCACTTTGGCTTCGTTTCATCATATGAATTTTCTAAAAGAAATATGGTCATTAAGAGCTGTGCACTGTTCTTTGAAACTGGAAGTAGGATAATTATTTACAAGATGTGGTACTGCACTCTCCCAGAAATAGGATAGCAAAAAAGTCAAACAGGGAAATTTTGTGTATTAATCACCTTAGATGCAGTAACGTCTATAAATGTACTTTTATTTTTGGCATCTACTTTTTCCATTTCCAGCTAGAAAGCAGTTAAATAAAATCTCCCAAGCTTTTATTATTGTCAATCCACAGCAAAGCCTAATCTTACACTAATTTACTCTCCTCTTCTAGTTTCATATACAAAACATATATTCCACTTAATTGTAAGGTATGGAAAAAATTAACTACTTGTCTTTTATGATATAACGAGTTGGCTACTGTAACACTGTATCAGATGACTTTACAGTGTCACCATTTGTCGCTCTATATCCATGAGTAGCTAGATATTAGCCATTCATATGTGTCGGAATCCAAGAGAGAAATGAGTGAAGCCACATGGCGGAAGGGCCTCCTGTGGAAGAGAACACAATCCCAAGCAGTAGTTTAGATAAACACTGCTAGCTGACTGTGGACAAGACACAGACTAAGACAAGCCCAAAGCAACCTATGCAACAAAGAAGTGCAAATCAGAAACCCTCTCCACAATGATGTTCTCAGATCAAGTAAATCTACATCTACTGTAGAGAGAGAGAGAGAGAGAGAGAGAGAGAGAGAGAGAGAGAGAGAGAATCTGAAATACAACCTGAGAAAATAATCAAGTGCGAAGCAAGGTTGTTACTGAACACAGTTCACTGGGTGGCTGTGTTTATACTGGTTGCAAGGAATCCTGTTGGCTGACATATTCACATGGCGAGATGGGTGGTACACTCACTGTGGGAGCACAGTGCTGCGACAATACTATGGTCTCCGACGGCCGTCATGTCCATTTCGTCTGGCAGGCATTCAACTTCCCTGAAGCCTGATGTAAGAGTAGTTAAGGGAAAAATTTATAGTGTTCTGAATATGAATGATTTAAATCTTACGAGGGTCTGATATTTTGCCTACGTTGATTGCTAGTAAATTGATTTTCTTTACTGCAAACTTTGACACTATACTAAACCTGAGCAAGCTCCTTTGACTTATACTCACAGCATTGAAGCCATTCTATAACTCAGTACTGTGAAAAGGATGAATTGCTTCTCACCATATAGCGAAGATGCTGATTTGCTTATAGGCACAACAAAAAGACTCAAACAAGTAAGCTTTTGGCCAAAAAGGCCTTCATCAGAATAAACAAGCACACACACTATGTCTCTGCTATATGGTATCTGCTGTATGGTGAGGCAATCAGTCCTTTTCATAATATTCTCACTATTCCATCCTGGATTTTCCAGTGTTCCATTTAATGACTTGCATTTACTTGTGAAAGAAGACGGGTATCATTGTCCCTCACTACCATTTCAGAAACACTTTTTTATTTTTAGCTCTGTTGCCCAAGCATTAATGTATAGCCTAAAACATTGTGAATAGTTAGTTGCACCCTACCACACTTTTCAAATACAACATTTGTAAATCAGTACACATTCTTGACAAATATCGTCATTTAACAATGACTGTTATGAATTGTGAAAAGGTGGGTGGTTTGTTAATGACCTAAGGTTCCACACTACCAAGCGCAAAAATTTCAGATTTTTAAACCACGTACTTTCTTCAAAATCAATTGAGAAATGTGCAAAAAATCACATGAAATGAAAAGCAGCTGTTTTCTTTTTCCATGAGGAAATTAAAACTTCTAATAAAAAAATAATTCAAGAAACAATGTGTCATAGCTGTAGACACCTTGTAAAGTTTTTACAGTGTGAAAATTGGGAAAGCGGTTTTCCCCCTCCTTCAACCAGTCGCACGTACCAGACCATTACCCAATGTGAACAGTGAGGTGTGAACATGATCACTTGTGCACACATATTGAGCTGAGGTTATATATTTTTTTAAATGCAATAAACTGGGCACAACTTGGGTCACGCAACAAATCACATCTATATTCTCTCGTAAGTTGTTCTCCTTGATCATGTATGTTTTCTTTGTGATTGGGGTAGTTATTTAGTACCAAGTGGACGTTGAGGGTATATTCTCGAAATCACTGTTGGTTGTTGATGAAGCTCTAAGGGTGCTGCAAAACCTTAAGAGTTAAAGAAGTAGTTTGACTGATGATCCAGAATACTTCCCACACCTTTCACAATAACCTTGTGCCGCAATCCAACATCTGCACACTTCTGTAAGCTCTAGGCTGCATGAAAATTTCATGTCATTTGTTATTCGCATTTTACTCTGTCGGTGTGTGCAGTTGTTGTTTCCCCCATCTTATGGTCCATAGTCAGTGGATCATTTCTCTGTAATTAAGTAAGTAGTTACCAATTTGGTTTTTGCCTTTAGCTTTTTTTTCTGCCAGTAATAATAAGTCAAGGCTCAGTTAACTCCATGTCGTTCTTTATACATGTATGTCAAAGAATCAATATTCGAGTCAATTGTGACACTCCATATTAATTGTTGTATACTTCTTCTTCTTATAGATTGATGGCTCAACGCTAAAGACACTTTGTGTGCAACATGGTCCTTTGCTCAGTTTTCATTTGTACCTGAATCATGGAATTGCTCTTGCCAAGTATTCTACACGTGAAGAGGCTAATAAAGTGAGTATATCCAATTTGCTTAATCTTTTTGTGTGTGTGTGTGGGGGGGGGGGGGGGGAGTAATTCATTTTTATATTCAACATCTTAGATATATATGAATGGTTGCTGCTTCATTTAAAACCATGTATTTGAGTGTTATAAAAGGATGGCCTGATTGAGAGATTTATTAGAGTTCCAGTTGTTAAACATCTGTTTATGTTAAAATAATAAACCTGATACAGACATGGCACTAGTATAACACCATTGTTACTATGCTCACTTGATTTCCACAGTGTTAGTTACATGTAATACTCCTATGTGACTCTACAGTGTATCATTGTGTACAGTGGTGTGCAAAAAAAGGATGAAAGTAACTTTTGCTTGATGTGTCTCTGCTACACTATAATAAAGAAGATAAATGAGATAAATATGCAATGAGACAAATGCAAATGATACTTTTAATTTCAAATACAATAAATACAACAAAGCTACTGTGATTCATGATCACCTCCTGGACGTTACAAAACATGAGACATAGTTCTTAAAAGGGTGCATGATCGTCATGAATGGCAGGGCATGCTATGCAGTATGCTTAATGCTGGCCACAAGAACGGAAACGAGTTCTTGCATTCCTCTACCAGAACGGTTGGCAACTTCTGGATGGTTGTCGGTGCATGTGGAAGTGTTGCAGTGCATTTCCGCAATGCGTCCCACAAGTGCTTGATGGGAATTAAGTCATTGGAGTGGACAGGTCATTCCATTCACCAAGTAACCTCTCATTCCAAGAGCTCCTTCCCCCTGCGTTCTTTGATGCAGTCACGCATTGTCGTCCGTGGAAATGAAATCGGGGCTGAATGCACTACTTAAAGATGCACATCAGGAAGGAGTGCAGTCTCACAATAACAGTGACTAATGAGAGTACTGTGTTCAAACAGGTGGTGGTTAGTAGGCCTATGCAATGTTATGCTACCCCACATGTGGACCTCCAAAACGATCATGTTCGACAATGTTCTGGTACAATACACGTTCCTACTCTTGCCGTGTGAGGGTATGTCCAGCATTGTCGAACATGATCATTTTTGGTGGTCCAAGTGTTGTGATATGAGGAGTCATAATGTTGCATGGGCGTATGGACATCCAAATCTTTGAACATGGTACACTTGCCAATCAGCATTATTGTGACATTGTACTCTTGGCCCATGTGTGTCTTCCAGCCCTGACCTCATTTTTATGGATGACAATGCACAGACACATTGTACAGGAGAGGGTTTCGGTGAATGGACTGGCCTGCCCATTCTCCCAACTTAAATCCAATCGACCAGGTGTGGATTGCATTGGGGAGCACTTTCACATGCACTGGCGACATCTAGCAGGTGTCAGTCACGCTGGTGGAGGAATGGAATGCACTACCATAAAAACTCCTTATCAACCTTGTGATCAGTGTGAAAGTATGTTGCAGATCTGCATTGAGATGCTTAGTAATCACATTGCTTCAACAATTTCATTTCCAGGTCTTGGAGAGTAGCTGCCATAGACGAGATAAAGACTCTGTTTTGTATGTACCCCCCACAAAAAAAAGTGCAGGATCTTGTTGTCCTCCTTTTGCAGTTCAATGTTGTGGGGTGGTATTGTTAAGGTAACACTTCACCTCAACGGGAAAATAATATAGATCGCCATTGTGCATAAAAATGGAATCATTGTCATATTCTTGAAGTTGAAGAGACATAAATCTTGCAGCATGTATGAATGCATGATTTCGCAGCAATATGAATTAGTAAAAGTTTCTCGGGCTTCCAGCTGCATCAGGTGATTAAAATGCCACAACCACAAGCCTCTTCAGTCATCGTCAAGTGGTAAGACTGACTGCTGTGTTGCCGTGGCCGCATTGTTATATAGCCACACTGTTGGCTGTGACGTCACTAGTGCTCTCTTCCTCACTCCCGTTTTAACTGGGCTCTGCTGAGCTGCAAACCGCTGTCCTTGTTGATGGTGTTTTCAGAGGTTTTTATTTCAATAGCTTCTTTCATGACGCTATCCCAAAATACCTTCATTCTCATAACGACAGATGTTTCGTTGAATAGAACTCAGTGTCCATTTTCTAAGGCATGTTCTGCCATTGATGATTTTTCTGGATAGTGTAGGCATAAGCACCTCATGTGTTACGTCTGTTGTTGCTCCACAGTGTGTACTGTTTGGCCAACATAGTAACAGCCACACTGACATGGTATCTTGTACACTCCAGGCATTCTAAGCCCTAGATCATCCTTTACGGGCCTCATGAGCTGTTGAATGTTTGCTTTGGGCCTGAACACCGATGAAATGTTGTATCTCTTCAGGAGCTGGCTAATCTTTCCCAACACTGTACCACGGTAAGGCAAAAACACAAGCTTCTTGCTTTCTTCTTCAGTGGTGTTCTCTTCCCTGTTGGTGTGTTTCTTGCATGTCACACCAGATATAGCCTGTGACACATGTCTGTTGCTCTTCCCGTTTTCCCGGAATACTTTTCGGAAGTGGCTCCATTCTAGTGGCAAACTTTCAGCGTCTGAGACGACTTTAGCACTATGGACGAGGGTATTCAGAATGCCAGATTTTTGTGCCGGATGGTGGTGGCTGAGAGCATGCAGATAACCTATCTGTGTGTGTCGGTTTCCTGTAGACACTGTGGCTGAGGTGCCCATTGGTTTTCTGTCCAACGAGGAAGTCAAGGAAGGACAATGCACCATCTGTCTCGACTTCCACCATAATGTCCAGATGTTATATTCCTGTCACAGATTCCTCTGCAAAAAAGAAAAATCCATTAACTTTGTGAACAGAAACGGCGCAAAATGCATTCAGTTTCATTGAGTCTCATTCATGTTTGATGACAATGCCATGTTTTTGTGACCCCCTAATTTGTACATTATGACCGTTTACATTACCCGATAGTTAAAACATTGATTTGTCTGACAAGGTGAGTCGCTAGGAAAAAATGTCTTCTGCCATGTTGTGGAGAACTGAAATGCAAAATTCCTACCTTTTGTTATGGTCACCAGGACACAATTGCTGCAGTAACTGCAACTTGCAAGGCTTCGTGTGCAGGTATTATCTGAGAACATGCCGCAATATTGCTGAGGAAGTTGAAGCTCGTGGCCTGCCCCTCTTGCGATTTCTGAGGGCTCCACATGAACACACATTGGATAAGCTCAACATTTTCATCAGATGTAGTGGCCAACCAGTACTTTTCCCTTTGTGTATGCAATGAACTTCCAAAAAAAAATTATGCCAGTCTGCTTGCAAGTAGGTGGCTTCTTGCTGAATCAATAACCGAATGCTCACTGCATGTGAACATTGGATTGGCTCAGTGCGACTTCCACAGATGGAATGGTTTTATCTGGTGGTGTAATTGTCATACTGGTACAAACAACAGCGCTGCTGTGTCAAAATTTTGAGCCTTCCTCCATCCAGTCACATACGAGCAATGTGTTTCTATGTTTTATAGTTTGCCTGTAATAAACAATTGAAATCCGTTCTTTCTTTTTGAATCATCCTGTGCTGTAGCAGTTCTTTCTATGTATGGTCCAAGTTTCATCGAGCTGTGTTACTCATCAATGTAACATCGTGCTAGAGTTAATTTCGTCCTTTAGTTTTGCACAACAGCATATAGTGTTCATAAGGGCTTTACATGTCTCAACTGTTGAGTAGCAAACTGACACTCTTTATTGAATTGCAAAGGCTGTAAAGTAGTGGAACATTCAAATATTTATTAATAATTAATTAATTAGTATTAATATTTAAATAATTAATTAAACAATTTTACTCACAATTACATTATTCACACACGCACACACAGAGATTGTCAGTGCTGAGAAAAAAGGAATATGTTTTCGAAATATTAAATTTTATATTTGGTGGAATACCACAGTAGAAATGGTCATTCGTAACACCAAAAATGTTTCATAGTAAATGGTTACAGTTTTGTTGGCCGCTTTGATTAATTTGAGAAATTATGGGTACTAGTAAACTAAATTACTGATGTTTGCTGTAGGATGTTTTACTTTGCACATTATTCTAACCATTGTATTATGTCTTTGGATCGTAAATAGTTGAATTACATGTAATTAACATAGTTGGTTGAATGTCCATCATATGAACAGTATGACGATTGGGTTAGGGTTTCAAGTAAGAGCTAACCACTAGCAGTGGCACTGCCAGAAAAAAAGTTCTCTTCTAGAAAATTCAGTAGGTCTCATTTTCATTTGACTTGTTCTAATATTTCATGATTAATAATGTATGTGACTGATACCACTCTTGTCTGTATTGCAGTACATAATCTTTCTACTTTTTTAAATCTTTAGGCTGACTGACGTATTAACACTATCTGCTTACCCATAATTGAAATCCAAATCTCTGTCTTTTGTGATTTCAGTTTTTTTAATATTTTCCTTGTCTCAAATTTTTCTGCTCAGAGACACTGTTTTGTTCAAAAATTCAGTCGGTGTTTGACAATTTTAGTGAAGTTTCTTGTTTGTTACTCATAGCATTCCATCAGTCCTAGACAGCATTAAGCTACTTTGTCGTCAGTTGGTTGGTTTGGATAGTAAAGAGAAACTTCGTTGTTGCATGCTGAGTATTTGGTCTTTGTTGATATTACATCAGGCTGTCAATTTGCACCTTAGTTGCTGTACCCAAGTCATTTTGAAACTTTTTTGGTGCACATTTTGTTTCTCTAATGGAGATGGATATCAGAACATAACAGCTCCATCAGAATAGAGCTACCTTTTTTCTGAAAAGTAATAAAGGTTGTATTTTGACTCATTTGCATCCTCAGAGATCTGTAGTCAGCTCATATAGACAAGATGATAAACTTCAACCTGCCTCGCTTTTGTAATAAAATCAGATGCACCAAAAAATGTTTAACACAAAATAAAGACACAGAAATCTTGTAGGTATACAGGGTGAGTAAGGAGGAAAGATACATGCTTCAAGTGGTGATAGTATTGGAGATTATTAACATATACCCTTTTCTGAACCATATTCAACATACAGCTGTTTGAAAATCGTGGGCCTCAGTCGTATGTCCTTCATTGCCAGCACTCCCATGCGAATACTACAAAAGCAACATTAGGTTAGGTCGTGTTACCCTTACTGAGGATAGGTCACTTTCCTGGGACCACACATTTTTTGCCACATACACATTGAGTTAGTGGGCCTTCTGCTTCCAGCAGTAGAGTTCCAATATGTCTTCACAGCAGTTGTCTTGTACACCAGTTGGTCTGCTGTTACCCAAATTGTGAATATTTCAGCAGAAACACCTGAAACTTCTCGGACGTTTTTTACATGTGTGTGCTCATGTAAAGGATTGTATACATGAGCTCAGATCAGCAACACAGCAGGTGTCTACAAGAGGTGCAGAATGAATTGCTGCATTCGTCAAATATGTCTTTGTCGTATACAGGAAATTGATTTATTGTGCTCTGAACAATATCCAAAATGCCATGGTCAGTCTGTCATAATTGTCAGCAGTAACAAATTCATCCTGTGGTACTGTAGAACAGTGTAATAAAGTGTAATAATTAGGAGCCCGAAAAATTTGCTTTTGTGATACAGTAAATTCCAATGTAGATACGAACTCTGTTCCAAAACATGAAAATGCCGTTTACATAATGAAAGCTACTGCATAGCAAATTGTATCTAGATGGATTATTTTATCAGGGATAGTTTGAAGTAGCCTTATTTTCTGAATATTAATATTGCAAAAGTAACCAATTTTTGGTTAGTAATATAGCACATCAGGTGGTGAAGCCCAATTAGGAAACATAATGTGTTTAAGAGCATGCTTGCAAAGTAAAGAACACATCTCTGCTCAAACGCAGTGATGTATCAGTGCTGTTGTAAAGTTCGCTCGGGTGCCACATCAGACAGTGAGCAGTTGAATGGTCTCTTACAAGCTACATACCACATTTTGGTGATTAGGGACTCAGTTGTCGGACCTAGCATGTTGGAACAAAGAAATGTGTACATTTGTATTCAAGCTAAAGTTCCTGTTGTACGAAATTGCAGATACTTCAACATGAATATGTATGGTATTTTGAAGTACGGTTGCATAAGATATCAGTAGAAAGCTGGCCTGAACTATGTAGTTTATGATGCCGCCAACTTTAGCTATTCCCAAATGCTTTGCCCACTCTGCTTTGAATTCCATTATTTGTAGCTCCTGTGTGAGTGAAGGGACCAAGCAAAGTCCATCATAGTGCTGATTGTAGTTTCTGCTGTACAGTGATTGGAAAACAAAACTGGCCAACTCAGGCATAAAATAAGTCTTGTAGATTCATATAAAAATATTTCTTAACATAAATTACTGCGGCTTTACAAGTTTGCAGCTATGCTTACAGCTATGTACTAATGCAGAGTAACTTTTTTCTGCAATGAAGAGAACAAAAACTACCCACAGGAAATCACTCACGCACTGCAGCTTAAAAGATTTTGTCTTCGTAGTTGCAGTGCTCAGAAAATGGCACCAGGCAAAACGGGGGGTGGGGGTTTGCATTGACATCCATTATTTTTATGTTTAGTGTTTGAAGAAAAGTCACAAAACACAAGTTTATGTCTTTTTAAACTTTGTCCGGAAAGGCATTTGTCATAAAGCTACACCAATTGTAAGAAATATCTTTCATACTTAGCTGTCCCATTTTCTTTTCCTCATCAATTAAAAGAAATGAGAATTTCATTTCATTATCATTTCTCATCAGTGCAACAGTCCTGGGAAATAAATTTGCTATGAAAGCAAAGCTTTACATCTCTGTAGAGATAATGTTATTGGCTATATAATGGACTCACTGACAATACTTTCTCCTGTCTGGCTGCCTTGTTTCTATTTCACCTAACCTCCTCTCCCTTTCCGTACCAATACAGTCCTTGCATCTTTATGTGTACCCATCCTAATATATTTTCTCTCGGTTAGAATGTTCTGCATTCAAATATTACCATAACTTTATCTCGGTTTTCAGTTATCATTTAGTGTGTACCAAACTCTTTACTGATTTCAATTTTTTACTTCTATTTCTCATCAGCTGCCTTAAGCAATTCAGTCTTCATTTTAAGCCATATAGCAATTTCTCCTCTATTATGCATTTTAATAAAGTGCACTACATTTAATTGAAGAACAAAAATGGTTTTGACACAGAAATTGTTTGTGGCCTATTTCCAGTACTGTTGGTACGTACTAAACATATATTTCTGTATTTAGGAATTATTGCCAGTTTAAATTTTTCTACTGCCATCATTATCCACACACAACAGTTACTCTTCATTTGATGTCACTAATATCCATCTTAGTTTCTTTCCCCCATTAGGTTTTGCCCATTATCTTTCTCACTTAACTTACTGATGATGGCTCTTTCAATACACATTCTAATCCAGGTTTCCACGGTTGGTGTATCATATCTTTTAATTCTCTTACTCTGTTATCTGCTTCAGAAAGCTTGCCTACAATCCCAATTAACATTATGTAATTTATGATTATTCAGTTTAACATTATTTCTTTTCTGTGCAACTGTATTTATGGGTCCTGTTCATTATCATGCTTGGATTAATTTAAACCTCACTTTGCTTCACTTCCACTCTGGAATTTCCTTCAATCTATTTGCATCTAAATTAATTTCTTATTCGTGGAGCCAACACCCCTCAGTTGTGTAGTTGATAATCATGTTGTTTCCATTTGAGTATCTTTACCAACTTATGCCTTGATGGAGTGTTACTTAGCCATGCCACATCGAGTTAAATTACTTTGTATGCTTTTTGGTTGATTTATTAGGACTTCTATAACAGTTACTAGGAATATTTCTGCATTTTAATTTTTCATTTTATTTGTTAAGCTGTGTTTTTCCCATCAAATAGCCACCTATTATTTGATTTCCACTTTTCCGTGTGATTGTGATATTATATTTTATTGATCTGAGTTCATGATTTGCTGTTCAGAAAACAAGTCATTTCCTAATAAGTGTTCACGTCTGAACTTGTTCATGCACTGCCTGCACCTAGAAGAACCATTGACAGTGGATGCACCGCTCAACGCACATTCACTGTTGCAGTGTTGAAGTTCAGTGAATGGTGATGCTGTTCAGGAAATGAAATTGTCATAGCAGTCAATCAGAAAACACTTTTCTTCACTGTGGTGCTTATACATAGCACTCTTGTCGTAAAAGAATTAAGTGATAGTTCCATTTTGGATCCCTGTTAATTTTTTAAAGAGCACTGTAAGATTCTAATCAAACACTTGTGGTGACTGTTCCATTGAAAGTTTAAAAATATTACTGAAATGTAAAGAGCGACATTTAAAAAAAAAAATGCTGTATTAATTCCAGGCTCAAGGGGCACTTAACAATTGCGTCCTCGGCAATACGACGATTTTTGCCGAGTCACCTGGTGAGTCGGAGGTGCACTCATTGCTACAGCACCTGGGCCATGGTGGTGGTGGTGGTGCTGGTGGCCAGCAGACATCTGGCAGTGGTTGGGGTCCAGGACCAGGTAGTGGACGTGGATCAGGAGGCAGTGGTGCTGGAGGATCCCAAGGTGGTCCAGGGCCTGCGAAGTCGGCATCTGACGCGTGGGGTGGAGTTGCAGGTAGCCAGCTTTGGCCACCTACTCCATCATCTGTCTCAGGTTCCTTGTGGGGAGACGGAACGTCAGGTGGCGATCAACACCGCTCGACGCCTTCGTCTCTCAATTCGTTCCTGCCGGGTGACTTACTGGGTGAGGGCTCAGTGTGAACTAAACTTGTGCCTACCTAAAGGAATTTAAAGTCCTTTCCTTTGTCCCATCTGTGCACGTAAATGTATATTGGGCATAATATTGAGTGAAGAATGAGCTTCTATCGAATCTTCTCCATAGTGACGTACTCGAAGTTTTCCATCCTTTTACATAAGGAAACTGCTCCCAAATTCCATCTCCTATCTATCACCTCAGTGCCGGCATGCTGTCCAACTGCAAAATGTGTTGGATAGTAGCCATTGTAAAACAAAACTGAATTGAAAATAGAATGACTTGGAGAACCTGTGCGCATTGCTGTGGAGAAGAGAGAAATCTCCATACCTGTGATCTCAGTTTCCTATTTGCGCTATACGGTTGCTTCTGTCCCCATAACTATGAGAGTCTAGTTAGTGACAGCAGTTGTATTCTTATTATTATGTTACTTATATAAATATATATATATGTATATAAAATATATGAGGATTGCAGTTTTGACTGTTAAGATGTGAGGATTAATTTTTAAAAATATTTAATGTTGTTACAATCAGACTGTGTGCCAAATACCTGGCATTAGTTTTTGAAGGCTGTCCTGTAAAAGTGCTGCCTTCTCATTTCTTTGCGGCTGTACACAATCGAAGTGTTCCCTTGAAATAATAGTGTTCAATGTTTGTGATCCATTACTTCAAAAAAAATGAAAATATAGACATAGTGATAAATTTTGACCAGCACTAGTAGGTGCTATGCATACACTCGTTTCTTTGTTGCATTACCTGTGTGTGCATAGACGTAAATTGGTGCAGAGTAATCAAACTTATCCACTTAACAACTGGAAAGAATAAAATTTTGTATGTGTATTGTATTTTCAACTGTGCTGTGACTCTAAAGTGGCTTTATGTTCAATGTAAGATGTTCCATTTGCCCAGTTTTGATTAATGAAAATGCTCTCTCTCCTTCAGAATTGACAAAAGCAACGAGAGATTTGCTTTTCTTTTCTTTTCTTTTAGATGATAGTGCAAAACTTATACTCCTGAGTATACTAAGGTTTTCTTTATAGTAATAACAGCCAAAAAAGAATTTAGTATAGTATTGTAGAAGCAGACTCAGTGTTGTTGAAATTGTGGCTCTGCACACACATTTAAATAAAGTATTGTAAGCTACAAATAAAAGCCATGGTTAGACTAGAGCCATAATTATAGATGGATGCTGTGATGATGGTGAAAGAGATGACAACCATGCAAATGCCATCAACAGCCACCACATCTTCAACAACAGCAACAACATCCACAACAGCAACAACATCCATCAACATCTACTATCTACTACTGCTGCTATTACTACTACTACTACTACTACTACTACTACGACTACTACTACTACTACTACTACTACTGCAACAATAACAATAACAACAACAACAACGACAGCAGCTGCAGTGAACATATGGAAGATTTTTCAAAAAGAGCCAAGTATTGTGTACATAACAAGCTTACCTGTAATTATTTTTCTCCAGTGAGTATAGTACCAAATTCTGAATCGAAACACAAGGTTTTTATGTAGATTAAGATCAATCGTAAATACATAGGAATTAAGATTTTAAGGTAAAATATGAGGTATTTAATATATTGCGTTTAAAAAACACATTTTTATGAAAAGTGGTAATATTTAAAAACCAAGTGCATTCTAATTATTATTCTATTGTAGCCAGTGTAAGTATAAACATGTGTATTTATATAAAAAGTTTGCTGCATCCTTATTAAATGTGATATAATCTTGTAAGTGATCCTGTGCAAACTCGTCAATTTTTGTGAACTTTTAACTAGAGAATAATGTGTGATTTCCTTTATTTCTTTTTAAAAAGTGTGTGTGTGTGTGTGTGTGTGTGTGTGTGTGTGTGTGTGTGTGTGTGTGTGTGTGTGTGTTTTGACGCGCAAGTTTGTGTGGCGTGCATGTTTAGTGCAAGATCTTGGGCCTGAGTGTATTTTGATGTCAAAATAGTTAGAAAAAACTATGATTTTCCTTGCTTTCCCACTCCTCCTCTGAAGATTATGCTCTTGATGCATGGACACATGTAATTTGTAAAAAACTAGTATGTATGTACATAAAACAAATTTTTGAAGACATGGATTTCAAAAATATTTTTGACACAAAACAGATAAATTAAGGAGTATTTTCTGCATTTTTCTTTCAATTTTTAAATAGTTCATTGCTTTTATGAGGGGGAGAATTATAGTATCTTACATTGCAGTATGAGCTTGAGACAAATAGTTCATCTATTTAATTAAATAAGGTAGCAAGATCTTAACACAGGTGTGCGCAACTAAAAACGTTGAATCCATCCTTGCCATGTTTGTTTTTTAATCATGTGAGAAGAATGAGTGTGTGAAGGCTGTTATACTCTTTTTTTTCTTTTTTTTATTGGAGGGATAAGGAAATTTGCCTCTTAAGGGGAGAATAAAAATACCTCTGTGACCAAACATGTTATACATATAGAAATAAGAAAGATACATATATATAAAATATAAATATATATTTGTGGTCTTGTAATAGAATAACATATATTTCATCAGAAGTAATTGTCTTTTATGAAAAGTGAAAGCTTTCAGTTGCAGAACTTTAAAAATGACACATAGTGTGAAATATTTTGAGTGTACATTTAAGAACTGGGCAGTCTTATCTACTTTCCGCAACAGTTACTAATGGGAGAAAGTGGATTTAACAATACCATTACTGTGCTTTACTAGCTAGTATCTTTTCCTTGATTTGTAATGCAAAATATTGACATGACAAAAGTTGACTTGTTAGTATTTTCACCTCCAGATTTGCAGTATTTTGTAGAAATGTGGTCACATTTTCCATGATTGTACAACTCCTATGTGATTAACTGTGAACAATACTATAAAATGCAAAAAGTGTGATTTGTAGACAGTAATGACAGCATTTTAATCAAAGAATGTTAAGTAACTGCAGTTTTGAGCCATATCAGTTGCTTTGTTGTAATTATTAAGGTAAGAGTTATGTATTATAGCTTTTTAAAAAAACAAAAAAAACTAACAAAAAAAGTGTACTAATAAGAAATCATTGCAGTGAACACCATTCTGGTGAGGATGTGCAAACTGTGCACATTTTGCCTCTCAGGCCACTAAAATCTCAGTTAAATTAACGCCAAATGATTTTGCAACAGACAACATTATAGTAATATAAGTAAAATGTGATTAAATTGTGTAACACTGATCAAAACATTCTGTACTAACAGCATGAATTGTGACAAAATTTATGTGCATTGACCAATTCAGAATTTTACTGTGTTCGGTAGGTTAAGATATTGAGTGGCAGATAGAGCACGATACATTGTCTTTCTGAGGTGGTGGTTCTTGTGCCGAAGACTTTGGTGAGCCATATTGGTGATATATTTCTTCCATTTGTCTTTGAGTAAAGATATATATAACAACTTACACTTAGTGAGTGCCTGTTTGAGAAGCGTTTATCTGTCCTACAGTATGGGACACACATTCCTGCTATTGAAGTGTGCCAGCTGCTAGTCGTTTATTTTCAGCAGGTTGTGTGCCACATTATTGAAGGATGCTAGAGGCTAGTTTTTGGTTATTTTTTATGGCTTATGATGCTCAAGATTACTTGAGTATGAAATGTCTCATGGTTGAACCCCCTCCCCCCGGCCTCCAAATATTCTCCTTTTCTCAGTACTGATCATTTGATCACTAAAAAAGTGTTAGCTAAATTTTGTGGAAAGTGATTGAATCATTTAGGTTTTCCATAACCTTATGGAGTATGGTCATTTTGAGTGATTTACTTTGTAATTTGCTGCGAATTTGAGCAGTTAATTCATAAAGTTTCTATTTGAGTGCTTATGAGGTTCTACATATGTAAATGTGGAGGTACCATTCAATTTTCAAGAAACGTGCCTCTGCACATTACCATGTTTTGCACAATGCCACACATCATCATATTTTAACTGTTGCATTAAAGAATTAGTGGAGGAAGTGAACATCAGATGTACATTAAACGGGCCTCTTTACCATTCACAGCCATAGTCTCTCTCTCTCTCTCTCTCTCTCTCTCTCTCTCTCTCTCTCTCTCTCTCTCTCTCTTTCTCTCTCTCTCTTTTTCCTCCATTATATATACTAATTAGTATGTGTTGTCTGAGCTAGTCACAGATAATTTCTTGCAGTGATCTGTCTTAACTGTTTGCTGAAAATCTTTTTAAGTTGCTGATTCCCAGTGTAAGTTGTTGTTCCTTTTATGGGGGAGGGAGACTACTGACCAGTCCAGTTAATTTGCAGGGCCTGTAGCAAGGAAGTACCTAATTATCGGTCCGGTCTCTTGGCTTTGCTGTGTTGTGTAGTCTTCCTCTTCATATCCTCCAACAAGCCCCATAAAGGCCTGTCCTCTGTGCCTTTCAAATTTGCTGTGGTGGCACTAGCATTTCATTCAAGACAGTTTTTTGTTGTCATGTCTTACAATTTTTTTCCAAATTTCATATGTGCCTAAGAGACTGTATCCCTCAAATTATGAAGCTAAATGAGTGCTCTCTGTGGAGGCTTTGTCCTAAAACAAATTGTATAATGTAAATACTGTCTGCTGAAGTAAGTTTAGTGACTGGAGTTAGAACATCAAGTGGAGTTCTGCATCCTTCATGTTATTGGCTTCAGAGCACTGGTGATGCTTTCCAGGGCTCGTATCAGTAAACATTGTTGCTCTGCTTTGCTGACTCCAATAGTTCAAGAGTGTTTGATTGGAAATGTCAGTCTCATTCATACCTGTAACCATAAACATTGATCAGATGACCAGGGATCAAAGCAAATCATCGGGATGAGTATTGGATATTTGATACTTGTGTATTACTGGCTGATGTGCACAGTTTGTGAAGTGGGGCTTTGAATTTTCTTATCTAACCATCCATTATTTCTCTGCTGAAAATCTTATTAAACTGTGTCTTCTAGAAGTTAACGCTTTGGTGCACTTGTATAAAGGAAAACTGTTGATATGGTATGATTGGTTAGGATTTATTCATTTGTTTTGTTTTATTTTTATTTACAAACCGAATATATCCTCTTTTCCAACATGCTCCAAAATAAATGGAGACCAGGCAAGATTTCAGTTCAGGCTCAAGAAACCAAAATTGTGACACATCTGTAAAGTGCACATTGCATTCGATTGAGCATCATGTAGAGTGTCCTATTTTAGGTGCTGTACTGTGATGCTCTGTTTTTATTACAAATGAAAATTTTATTTCCTAGTTTTCTTTAGTAAAGAGAGTTAGACAATTGTAAAATTAAAAGAAATAACACCATTTTTAAACTGCATGTTTGTATGGAAAGCAACAGTATGTTCATAGCTGGTTTGTCATTGCATTGATTGAATTTGTGGTAACATGTGCCTGCTATTATAAACACCTGCAAATGTCATACTTCTCAGGTGTAGGTGCTTGTTCAGAGAAGGATACTTTTGTTATAATCTAGAAAGATGTAATTGTTTGGTGTGGGACTTAAGCAAAAGATAAAAAATAGTTTCAACCAAAAAATCTCCTCCTGATACACTTTGTGCCCTCTGTAATTAACCAAACGCAGTAAAACTTTTGATGTCTGTGTTAGGGAATAGGGATCTTGATAAGCAGATACATAACAAAAATGCTAATGATTTTTGCTCATTGTTTAAATAGCTTTAGCTTCTTGTGTTCACAAGACAGTGGAATGTCACACAAGGAAATCAGACTTTAAAACAAATCTGAGCTGTATATTGTGCTAACATTCTGGTGTTCACATATCTTGCTATTTTTCTGTGTAAGATTAGAGTGTATTTTTCCTTAGGAATTGTCAGTTGACTTCCCCAGTGAAAGATGAAAACAAACTGAACATCAATTAAATCACATTCATGTTGTAATTGCTAAATTTTGTATCTCAACCATTTGTATAATCAATATTGGTTACCACAAATTTATTTTTATGAGTATTTTGTGATCTGTCAATTTTAAAATTTGAAATCCAATTTAATTTATTTGTATGAGTGAAAGAATTAATCTGTGCCTTATATGGGTAATGAATGACATGAACAGTTCGAATGGACCACAGCATACTCCATGCTTGTGAACTAATGTACATAAACAATGAACAGAATCGATACCAGCATTCTTATTGTGTTAGCATGCTATCTGTCTGCTCATATTGCTGGTGAACTGTTGAATTTTTTTAAAAAAGTAGGCAGTTTTGAAAACTTCTATCAATTGTTCAGTAACAATAACTCAGAATAATAAATTTCAGTGGCCTTATATTACATACAGTAATTGAGAACATTATTTTGTTCTTGAAAGTAATTTTGGTGTTTACTTTAAAAATATTTATTCCACAATATTTTACACAGAGTTTTTGTGAACAACTTATTTCAGGTCCTCCTATAATTATTCACAATATAGAAGAAATCTTTGTATTTCATTATTTCTAAAAAGCAAAAAGGGATGTGCTTCTAGAAGCCTCAGGGAGTTTTAGGATGTTCAACCATAAATGGAACTTTTTTTCTGTGGAAACAATTTTGTCACACTGTCCAATGTGTTGAAATTAAATCTGGGTGCAAAATTTACTTATTTTAAAGCCTGTTGATCTGACAGTGCTGTGGGCCTAACAGTATAGTGGGGAAAAAATTCAATATGAATCCTCAGACTCCATAAGTATTGGAATCGACACATTGGCTTTGTGAACTAGCATTTGCAGAATGTGTCAGTTTGTTCAGGACTCTGCTTGCCATAGGTAATATTGAAATGAATGAAATAATGGTGGGGGTTGGGGAGAAAGGTTGCTCAGTTTTGTTAAATGGCATATTACACCAATCTTGAGGAGTAGTAGTGGCTGAATAGAATAAATGTTTTCATTAATGATTTATTTGCATAATTTCTTACAGTTGAGGGCATGACTTCCAAATTTTGTGTGACATATCAGTGAATAGAAGTTTCCAGAGGCTCTCTAACAGTCTGAAAGATTATACTGGATATAGACAGTGTGTGGGATAACCCTGTGACTCAAAATTATACTGTTACGCTTATGCTGTGTAGGAACACTTGCATTTTGAATACATTAGCAGTTAAGTCTGTACATAGTGATGTACATGTGGAAGATATTCAGTATTGTAATATAATTTGTGCTCAGAACTGTCAATATAAGCTGACTTTTTGTGTAGATATTATTTGACATGTGTTGAGGAAAACAGATTGTGGCATTCTAGATGACTTGTCACGTGTGAGTCACTATTTTGTAATAAAGAACTATATTTCATTACCGCATATTTAACTCCAACTGTAATGGTGCTCTGTGTATCTGTAGAGCTGTATTGTTTTACAAGCTGTACAAAATGTGCATTTTCACTATAATATTTACTACGTAAGTATGTAGCACAAGAAGCGTTGGCCACAGAGAACTGAAATTTGGAAAAGTTTGCTGAAGACAACTAATTGTAATGTACTTTAATTTGAGAGGTTGTGAGATAAACTCCTGGCATAGTCTTGTTTCCTGTCTGTGATGTTACTTGGAGTTGATTTCATATGGAAATAGACTAGCATCCTGATGATGATTGCTAGAAAGACAGTTTTGAAAGTAACTCCAGTTCTTCCATGAAGGAAGCTGGCTACCTTCACACTGAAATATGAATGTGAATCCTTTCCATTGTGATATTATATGCACCAATAAATCTCTTTGCCACTTTCTTTGTGGCTAAACTTTTCTCTTCTTGTATTAATATAGACTTAATAAGATCAGGCAAGATGTGGCTTCATCATAATGGGTGATCGGTATAGTACCTGACAGAATAATCATTCTTGTTTTTAATGTAAATTTTTAAAACCCAATAAAAATTAAATATGAGAACACGTACAGAAAGTTGTGACGAATCACATCATTACACAGCTTTCCTGCCAAGTACAAATGTCTCATTATATTTACCGTTTGGCAGCCTCAGATTGCAATAACTAATATAACAGTAGGGTAGAAATATTTCTGTAACTAGAAATACCTATGAGGATTCTGTGTATTGGACACTCTTAATGTTGTGATCTATCTGTTGAGACTTACAAATAGTTAATGTGAATTTATATGTATGTCATGCTTCGTTATTACCCTTGTTGTAACATGTAGAGTTCTGTGCAGCAGACAGCTTTTCCTTAGGACTGTATTACATGATAATGTGAGATAGTACAGTAGACTAAAATATGTTTATAAAAGCTGGCTTGTAAATATTGGTGTTCTTATAAAAAAAAATTCTTTTTGGCCTTGGCACATGTTTGAGCCATTATAACCTTTCCAGTACTAAGAGAAACATTTAGCACAAGCTAGAGCCATAGGACCAATGGCTGTGTGGAGTTGAAATGGCAGCTAGCAGTGATCAGCACATTACTTGACGCAGACACGGCCTTGTGATAACTTAGTAACTAATTTACCATTACTCATTAATTTTCTTACGGATGTATTTATTTGTTGCATTTTATCTTGTAATAAGCTGTTAGACTGGACATTTGATTAAGATTGACTTATGTTGAAACTGGGAAGAAAAATGGAAACTTCGTTTTCTCTCAAGCGCACAAGAAATCGTGTTAAAAGTCAAATTGATGTGCAATAATCAATAAGTCTATTGGGGTAAATAATTAGCTGTTCCATTCACGCTTAATTATTTTTTTTCTCATGTGTTAAAATGTGTTCATTATGCAGTAGGAAATGGTTGACACTGTTCCCCACACACCCATACTACAAAATTGATGCCTTAATTTATGGAATAGTATTCTGGTCCTAAACTTAATGTCATGGCATATTTGTAGAAGAAAGAGTCTGCCTGTTGGTGCTTGTAATTGAGTGTATGTTTATGCTTCCACATTGAAGAAAGACGTACAAAGCCTGGTACTTTGAATTGAACCAAACATTTCAAATGTGATCTAAAGTAGATATGTAGGTAGATAGGTAAAAAGTATATGGGAGAGAGAGAATGAGCTATAGATTATATATATATAAAGATATGTATTCAGTACTTTGGTAACAAATGTTTTAATTTTGTGTAATTTAGAAGTGTATGTTTTACATGTATCCTTTTGTGTAGACAATGGATGTCTTGGCTCAGTTGTGTTAGCAATTTGTGGACTGTCCAGTTAAGACTACTATTATAAATTCAATTTTTCTTGAGTATCAGATAATTATTGTACTTTGTGATGTTGCCAGAATTAGACTTATAAGCAGAGGACTTAGTTGATTTTTACCGAAAGTTCAAATTATGCTGCAACTTGTCTTATCCTGTAATTTTTTTGTTTTGTTTTTGTATTCCATATTTGTTCATCCCTGTTTGACTGAAAGCTGTGAGAGATAGAGAACATTTTCTGGTTAATAAAGAGTAGCAATTCTCAGTCCATCCATTTATATTCCATAACAGGCAGTCATGTTTCATAAAGAAGCATTGGTGCAAAATGTGTGAAATGTTGATGTTTTATGTATGTATAAATAAATTTAAAAAAAATATAACAGCTTTGTTTAGTGTTAGGATTTAACAGATTTATTTTTGTTTCCATGTAAGTAAATATTACATATTGGTTACTGTATAAGTGTTGTTCTGATTGTGGCAATGATTGTACATTGTCTGTATTAGATCCACATGAATACTGAAATGTGTTACCTAGTTTTTGTAAATATAGTTTCTAGTTGAATATAACCGCTTGTTTCAAGTACCTTAAATGATCAGTCATAACAAGCCAATTTTATTTGCATTGTTTGTGAATCAGTATTGTGAAAAAATCTCATGAAAATTTGCATTGTATCCTGTTTGCTTAGGTTACAGTCACACAGTAATGAGGTATACATATTGCACAACATGTGCAGAAATATGTGTTAGTGCGTGAGAACATATTCAAAATACACTAAGCATTATATAAAATGTTAGCATATCCAAAATGAAGTGCTTTAATAGATGTAGAACTGGCCATAAGCTGTTTGGTGCTGTGGTTTAAAACGAGTGATGATGATTATCATTCTGAATACTTATCTTTTCGTTCTCTGGTTGCTTAGAGTTCCTGAAAACATTTATTTCTTATTTTGTTTGAATATATGATATTCAGATATACTGCCTCTTTTCATTGAATTCCAGCTTTATGTTATATTTGCTCATTTCATTTTACTACTAATAAAACAGAAACATTTTACTGAATCTCGCCATTTTTCCACATTTGAGATATCAGATGTGTGCCTCTTTACACACACACACACACACACACACACACACACACACACACACACACGTACGTACATTAACACTTTATTTTCGTAAGTGCCAAACAGAAACGAACTTTATTTTGCTGTTGGTGTTAACATGCTTTTGGACCACTCTGAATTCTTCAAAATTTGACTACTCAATTTAAAAATAACCATTGCACTTCCATGATTGAGTTTGTGCAAGAAATTAAAAGTCTGCTGTTAAATTTTGTTACCAGTAGGAATTATTACTATTATGAGCTTGTTCTGATAACTACTTTCTTTCAGATTCTTTTTATGCCTTTATAATACTTTTTCCCTAGGTATATAATGTTTATAGATCTTTATTGAACAGATAATTACCAAGAAAAAACCAAATTCAGAGATGCCATAAGCGTGCCAATCACTGTTATTAAGAACTTCTGGTTTAGACTTTGCTACATTTGTAGGACAAAAACAGTTGCTTTTACTTGACCTTCTACAAAAGTAAAATGAAACCAGAGCAATATTGTAGCATTTTAGCTTGCACAAGAAGACTGTGTGTGTGTGTGTGTGTGTGTGTGTGTGTGTGTGTGTGTGTGTGTGTGTGTGTGTGTGGGGCGAGAGAATTGTATCTCCATACTGGTTTTGTGTGCACATGTGCATGTTTCAGTATGAGCATGTGTAAATAGTGGAATTGCACTGTTTCTAATTTTCAGTGTGGTATTGTCTATTGCTGAAATATTCACATCATTCTAACTGTTTTCTGTCCATTGTTAAATTTATGCAGACTGATTCTTAAATAGACTATACATTATATCATCAGGCCACATTACTATCATAATGTTTTATTTAGGTGACTTTAGATTTGTGTTATTACAGTAATAGTATTAAGGTGTTTAAAAAAGAAATGTATTACATCAGCCACTCAAGACTCCTCTGAACATTCATTTTTGTATAAAGTGTTTGTTGCATATTAACAATGGGGTGTTTGTTTATTATTATTATTATTATTACTATTATTATAATGTTATTGTCGATGTCTGCTGGTCATAAGTTTTTTATTTGCACATTGGTTATGGAAAAATCATTGTTTTATTTAAATCTTTAGACTTTATTTTAATCGTGTACTTCATTGAGAAACAAGTGAGAATTATTAGAATAAAAATCCAACATTGCTCAGGGCAAATTTGATTAAAAAAAGAAAAGCTTTTTGTGATCAATGTGTAAAAGAGTTATTAAATAATACAGATTCTTTCCATAATGAAAACGCTTTACAGTCACCTATAGCATGGAAACAAGTGTTTTCTCCTAATGTTGCTTTCTTAGTGATTACCATGTATAATAATTTTGTGACATTTGTTTATAAAATAAAATCTTTTAATAACATGTATTAAAAGTTTATTGAGACTGGGTAAGTTAGTTAAACATACTGCAATCAATACATCACTTATGTCTGTGTGTATTTCCTGCAGCAATCAGTGTCCAGATTCTTGTATTGGTCGTATAAAATTTTTGTTTTTTTGTGATTCAACTCAATTCATTTTTTTGAAAGGAACTTTTGTGAAATATTGCAGGCTGATTTCACAAGGAACAGGCTATATTCTCTATTGGCAGTGTCTTGCTATAACAGGCAGTACTCCGTTCCCTACTGGATTGTCGTAGAACGTATAACTACATTTTATTTTGAAGCTCGTGAAAATGGCAGGTTGATAACCTGTTTTGATTGTGTAGTCTCCTTTTAGTAAATTTGTTTTCTTTCTCTATTTTCTATGAGCGATTGTGAATCAGTTGGAACCAAAATACTCACATCACACATGTATTTTAGGGAATTAATGATGTGGACTGAATATTCTGTCAAGTTTACGCCAATGTATTATCAAAAAATCGCTTTAGGTTAACTCACTTTATTTGTGGTTATTTTATAACCAGTTAAATTGGTAAATGGTTTGTGAAAAGGATGCAGTAATAACCACAGTTGTTAAAATTGTGAACTTGACACTGGAACGGTTTGTTGAGATAGTAATGCTATCTTGAATTTTAATGCCATTAGAGGCATAACAAATTCGATTATTTTTTGTTGTAGTTGCCACATTTTTCTGTGTATCCATTTTGATGTGGAGATTCTTGTATTCCCTTCTAGTCAGAAAGGAGTAAATAATTTAATTTGGCACAATCATTGTACTTCCATCCTAAATAACATATCTTTTCAGATTGCTAAACTCGACACACAGTGAAATGGTGGCCACTGGTGTTGTGAAACGGTGTTGGTGTTTTCTAAAAAGATACCCATAACCAATAATTTGTTAAAATCATTATTCAAAATAAAAACAAATCACTGTTCATCCTTATGAACTACAAAAACAAAATTTCACCTGTAATGTATTTGGGAGCTTTGTATTAAATACATTACTTTGGAAAACTCTTACATGTAAAGACTTGTTTCATCTGAGCATTATTTTTGGCTGTTTGGTGTATAGCTTCTTTTTCCAGATTACAGTATTTGCTTTTGTTTGAGTGTAATTTTGGAAAAGAACCGTAGTGTTGTTTCAGTTTTATTTGTTTCTGTTTTGCCATATAAGTACTAAATGTATATATGATAGTATTTGAGTGAACAATGTCATGAATCAAAGTAGCACTAGTGATCACAGGATCATGCAAAAAATGATAAAATAGAGTGAAATGGAAGTTGTCTTACATGTCTCGTTCATGAAGATTAAGAACTCAGGGACCAGAATTGGTATGCCAAAAAGTTAACATTATTTTAACTTTTTTTCACATGTATTAGTTATTTAAAAGTGTTCTAACGAGACACAATGTACTTTATTTGCATATTACAAAATGTCACATGGACCTGATTGCCCAGATTAAATTACCTTGAAAGTATTTATACCAGTCCATTGAATGTACTATGACCAGTTGCATTGAAATAAAGGCTGTCTGCAATGTAATAAGGGCATGCTCATATGTAACTTTATTACTAACATATCACCTGCCAATTTGCAAAGTATTACACAGAGTCACAGGATGCATGAATATACCCAATCATTTTTACAACCCATGTGAATGAATTCAGCAACTTATCATTCCTTTTTTATTTCTTCTATTGTTTGTCGTTAAAGTCCATTGCTTAACAGAATTTAAAATGCAAAGAAATGAGATCATTGAGAGATGATATTCAGCCTATTAGTTAACCTTTGTTTGGTCACAGTTCTTGTTCTAGAAGAGGAAGCATTTTAATTCTGTTAATTTCTGGAACGACATCTGTATACCACTCTGTGACCAACATCATTGTTGGAAATATCATTAGGCAAGATTAGAATATGGTCTTGGACAAGAAGGAACAGAGGCCCCGCTGCATTCCATAGGAACTATTTACCATCCCACACAACTTCAATGACTGTGTATCAACTTTGTTACACCGAGACAAGTTTTATAAAACTACCAGTCCAATAATATTAGACAAGTGGTTGATTACAGACCATGGATTTTGCTGGAAGAGCTCCTGTGCCACTTCATGGAAAATTTAGTTATTTGCCCCTGTTCCATGGAACACCTCAGTATATAGAATGCCTCGGTTTACAATTACAGTATATCCTCTCAACAGAAAAATGGCAACATGCTGACCATTTACATATTATTACTGGGTTCAGTGTCTGTACTTATAAGAAAGGGAGGGGGAAACTACTGTTACACATTGAGAAATTATTCTGTGAAGTCAAAGGAGTTGTCAGGAGATATGATTTCAGTTTGTACTTAATTTTCTTGTCCTTTAAATTCCTTACATCACTGACAAGTGACCAAAAATGAAGATGTGTGGCCAGTCGCCCTACACTTACTGTGCATTGCACAAGAACCCATTTGCAGTCCACTGATGCCGAGTCCCAGTGTACGTATGTGGTTTAAATCTGAAAAAAGAGTTGTACAGTATTCCACCATGACAAATAATCCCTTAGGAATAAGACCAGTCTCATCTCTTTTTTTGTTGCTTGTATTTTGGTATCTCAATGTAACACAAGCACAAATGTGTAAGTTTGGATCTCTCTCTCTCTTAAAAACCTATTTCTATACTTCAAAATTTGTTTAAAAATGAGAAATGTCATGTAATTTTAATAATGAATGTGATTTTGTTCTTAGTCGTGTGAAGATGAGAAATATGAACTATTCAGTAGCTGCAATACACCCCCCCCCCCCCTTAAAAAAACACCAAACAACCTAGAGAACAAAAACCAGGTCTTCAATGTATATTTCACACTACAGATCAGAAGTGAAATCCTTAGTGCCAAATGTGTGTGTGTGTGTGTGTGTGTGTGTGTGTGTGTGTGTGTGTGTGACAAATCAGAAACTTGTGTTTTATTTACTCTCAATTCTATTGCCTTTGAGTACACATTAAGAAGAGGAGAAATTGTACACATGTTTTAATGCCACACAGGAGCTACCTCCATCTGGTGTTAGCTCCAAACCATTGGACTAGTTTATTACAATTTTTTCCTGCTTTTAAAACATTCACTTCCACCATGAAGGAAACAACTATTTTATGATTAAAAAATCTGTATGTATGGTACAAAATGTACTAAAGAGTATATTCATGTGGATACTAATTTTTTGAAACAATATATTTGTTTTTTTGATATGAGTATATTAATGTACAATTTGTACAGAAACCAGAAGGGAGTGATAAGAGTTGAGGGGCACGAAAACGAAGCAATGGTTGGGGAGGGATGAGACAGGGTTGTAGCCTACCCCCAATGTTATTCAATCTGTACATTAAACAAGCAGTAAAGGAAACCAAAGAAAAATTTGGATTAGGAATTAAAATCCGCGAGGAAGAAATAAAAACCTTGAGGTTTGCCGATGACACTGTAATTCTGTCAGAGATAGCAAAGGACTTGGAAGAACAGATGAACGGAATGGACAGTGTCTTGAAAGGAGGAGTTAAAATGAACATCAATAAAAGCAAAACAAGGATAATGGAATATAGTTTAATTAAATCAGGTGATGCTGTAGGAATTAGATTAGGAAATGAGACACTTAAAGTAATAGAAGAGTTTTGCTATGTGGACAGCAAAGTAACTGAGGATGGTCGAAGTAGAGAAGATATAAAATGTAGACTGGCAATGGCAAGGGAAGTATTTCTGAAAAAGAGAAATTTTTTGACATTGAGTATAGATTTTAGTGTCAGAAGTATTTTCTGAAAGTATTTGTATAGCCATGTATGGATGTGAAACACGGGCAATTAACAGTTTACACAAAAAGAGAACAGAAGCTTTTGAAATGTTGTGTTACTGAAGAATGCTAAAGATAAGGTGGCCAAATAACGTAACTAATGAGGAGGTACTGAATAAAGTTGAGGAGCAGGAATTCGTGCTACAACTTTACTAGAAGGAGGATTCAGTTGGTAGGACACTGTCTGATACATCAAGGATCACCAATTTATCATAGAGGGAGACCAAGAGATGAATACACTAAGCAGATTCAGAAGGGTGTAGGTTGCAGTAGTTAACTCTCGGAAGAGTAACATGGAGAGCTGCATCAAACCTCTCTGGAATGAAGACCACAACAACAACAACAACAACATATTAATGTTTCAGTGGCACAAAATTTGGTACTTGGGAGGCAAACTGAGCGAAGTGGCACATTGATGAACATAATGCACACACATTTTTGTTGGAGCAGTATTCAAAGCTCTGTCCAGCCATCCATATTTAGGATTTTAGTTATTTCCCTGTCACTTAAGGTGAATGCTGGGAAGGTTCTTTTCAAAGAGACAACAAATTGCTCCCAGTATTTTGCGCATTTCGAGCTTGTGCTCTATTTCCACTGATTGTCATTGCCACCTCTATAGGTAACATTAATAATATAGATGAGGGCATAGTCCGTTTCAATCCAGGCAGGCTCATCATCATTTAAGACTGATTATGCCTTTCAGTGTTCAGTCTGGAGCATAGTCCCATTTATAAAATTCCTCCATGATCCCCTATTCCGTGCTAACATTGGTGCCTCTTCTGATGTTAAGCTTATTATTTCAAAATCATTCTTAACCAAATCCAGGTACCTTTTCCTTGGTCTGCCCCGACTCCTTCTACCCTCTTCTGCTGAACCCATGAGTCTCTTGGGTAACCTTGCTTCTCCCATGCGTGTAACATGACCCCACCATCTAAGCCTGTTTGCCCTGACTGCTACATCTATAGAGTTCATTCCCAGTTGTTCTTTGATTTCCTCATTGTGGACACCCTCCCGCCATTGTTCCCATCTACTAGTACCTGCAATCATCCTAGCTACTTTCATATCCGTAATCTCAGCCTTATTGATAAGGTACCCTGAATCCACCCAGCTTTCGCTCCCATACAACAAAGTTGGTCGAAAGATTGAACGGTGCACAGATTACTTAGTCTTGGTACTGACTTCCTTCTTACACAAGAGAGTAGATTGTAACTGAGCACTCACTGCATTAGCTTTGCTACACCTTGCTTCCAGTTCTTTCACTAAGTTGCCATCCTGTGAGAATATGCATCCTAAGTACTTGAAACTGTCCACCTGTTCTAACTTCGTTCCTCCTATTTGGCACTCAATCCGTTTGTATCTCTTTCCCACTGACATTACTTTCGTTTTGGAAATGCTAATCTTCATACCATAGTCCTTACATTTCTGATCTAGCTCTGAAATATTACTTTGCAAACTTTCAATCGAATCTGCCATCACAACTAAGTCATCCGCATATGCAAGACTGCTTATTTTGTGTTCTCACATCTTAATCTCACCCAGCCAGTCTATTGTTTTCAACATATGATCCATATATAATATGAACAACAGTGGAGACAGGTTGCAGCCTTGTCTTACCCCTGAAACTACTCTGAACCATAAACTCAATTTACCGTCATTTCTAACTGCTGCCAGATTATCCATGTAAATACCTTTAATTGCTTGCAAGAAGTTTGCCTCCTATTCCATAATCTCGTAGAACAGACAATAACTTCCTCCTAGGAACCCGGTCATATGCCTTTTCTAGATCTATAAAGCATAGATACAATTCCCTGTTCCATTCATAACACTTCTCCATTATTTGCCGTAAGCTAAAGATCTGGTCCTGACAACCTCTAAGAGGCCTAAACCCACACTGATTTTCCTCCAATTGGTCCTCAACTAATACTCGCACTTTCCTTTCAACAATACCTGAGAAGATTTTACTCACAACGCTGATTAAAGAGATACCTCTGTAGTTGTTACAATCTTTTCTGTTTCCATGTTTAAAGATTGGTGTGATTACTGCTTTTGTCCAGTCAGATGGAACCTGTCCCAATTCCCAGGCCATTTCAATTACCCTGTGTAGCAAATTTAAGACCTGATATTCCACTGTATTTGATGAGTTCAGACTTAATTTCATCCACCCCAGCTGCTTTATTGCACTGCAATCTATTGACCATTTTCTCCACTTCCTCAAATGTGATCCTATTTCCATCCTCATTCCTATCCCATTGTACATCGAAATCTGAAACATTATTGATCGTATTTTCACCTACATTGAGCAACTCTTCAAAATATTCCCTCCATCTGCCCCAGAAATCCACAGTATTCACAAGCAGTTTTCCTGACCTGTCCAAAATACTTGTCATTTCCTTCTTACCTCCCTTTCGAAGGCTTCTAATTACACTCCAGAATGGTTTTCCAGCAGCTTGACCCAAAGTCTCCAACCTGTTACCAAAGTCTTCCCAAGATTTCTTCTTGGATGCTGCAATTATCTGTTGGGCTTTGTTTCTTTCTTCAACATAACTTTCTCTGTCTACCTGAGTTCTAGTATGTAGCCATTTTTGATATGCCGCCCTTTTTCCTTTTACAGGCTGCCTTGACTGTGTCATTCCACCAAGCTGTTTGCTTCATTCTACCTTTACGCACTACTGTTCCAAGACATTCTTTAGCCACTTCTAGTACTGTGTCCCTGTACCTTGTCTATTCCTTTTCCAATGACTGTAATTGACTACATTCAACTAACTGGTACCTTTCTGAGAGCGCTGTTATGTACTTGTGCCTGATTTCCTTATCCTGAAGTTTCTCCACTCTTATCCTCCAACATATGGACCTGACCTCCTGCACTTTCGGCCTCACAATACCAATTTTGCTGCAGATTAATTAATAACCTGCAGGCTAGGGAAAAAAAAATCTTACCTTTGTAGTTTCAGATGTTATTAAATTTAGCATATATTAAAATGAAGGACTAAATAAGGAATCGTATTTTTTTTCTTTTTTTTTTTTTTTTGTTTTTCTCCAAAAAAATTTCTACTCCGAGATGCACTGCACATACCACTTTTAAGATGCAAATTTTGGAAAACAGTTGTAGATATTTTGTTGTTTTTTTTTTTATTTGAAAGATAATTGCTTTATGATAACAAAGAAATCCTCCATTTGGACTTATCCGTCTAGGTTCTTTTACTATAATCATAGTTAGGTTTAAAGGTTTCAATTTATACAACTAATGTGCACTCTGTTTTGTCCTGAAATTAGCCAGTCAATGAACTAAAAATGTGTTTCACTGCGTCAGTATCTTCCTTTGATATAGAGTGATGCCTTCCTGTTGAACCAATAGGAATTGGAGCACTTACAGTCTTCAAAACATTGTGAACAGGAAGTGAGCACTGATGGCTTCGTTGCTGTCCTTCAGCCAGAAACCTATATCGAGCAGCTACATCCCCTTCTCAGGTTGTGAATCTGAATATTATCCTGCTGTTGCCCGAAGGAACATAATTTCTTCTTTCTTGCTCTTTAAAGTGCGTGCAATGAGAGTTCGCCCATCACTTTGAGTCCAAAAATGTGTCTTCTGAATTCCTTTCACAGTAGTAGTTTGTTTGGACCATTCTTCTTTTTTCTACCCACAAAATTCTTCGATTTCCTCTTTGGACAAAAGAATGAGGGCTGTGGATATGTAAGATTTCACAACTTTCATAAAATCTTCATAATTCTGCATCACAGCTGTATTTGGTCTGGAAAGATTATGTTTTGTAGCATGGTGCTTCAGCAGGCCTCCTACACCATCGAAAGGCCCCTTCCCGTGACCAGTAGGACTGTCAGTTGGCACAAGCGACTTACTCAATTTAAACAGCTGCTAATGATTTTTAAACTGACTAGAAGCACCACCAGAAATAATGGTGATCTTCTCTGCCACTGTTTGCAGTTGAAGAATTCTGCACACTGCTAGCAAAGCATGTGCTGAGTCATGTCCTGTGTCATCAATTATACCTGCAACACTTGCTGTCTTGTTTTGAAAATATGTTACTCCTGTAAAAATTTAAACCTGGTCATTACTCCAATGATACCCTTGTACTTCTTGTGAGAGAATTACAGGCCAGTTCTCATCAACATCATAATGAAGCACTAAACATAGTTCTTCAGCCTGTACACACCCTTTCACTTTTTCTGTGTGTTATTACAATTTCTTCAGGTGCTAGTGCGTTCCTGCTTTTCTCTCCATTTACCAGGTTCATCAATGAAACTGACAAAGGCAACAGTTTTCTTAATTAGTTCATTTTCCTCCCATGTCGGATATGTAATTTCTGCAGAGTTATCTGCTATATCTTCCACGCCAAGTGTCTGTAAAGACAGTCCTCCCTTTCCAGAGCAGTCACCACATTCTTTAAACAAACAAGTCTCTCGCTTTATGTCACTACTAATGACTTCACACACCCAACCAAGGTGTCATATGTCATGTGCTCCAGTAAGTTCTTCCAAGTTATCACACAAAGTTCAACATTTGCCCAGCACACAAATAAACATCTCTAGATGGGTGTGTAACTATCCACTTAGGTCATAGCGAATAAAATTTTTATCTTCCGTATGTGAAGTTGTATAGTTGCTCTTATAAACTGCAAAAGGTTCTTTAATACTGCAAGTCATGTACCTCTTCACTTTCACAACTCTTTAACCTTCAGCTGTTACAGTTATAGTCTATTTTTTGTTGGCACTCTGGTGAGAACAGTCCCATTTATCTTCCAGATAAAATGACTCCACTATTTGTACTCTAGCTGCTTTTACAGGATGACCATAATAGGGATCTGGTCTTCCAAAGACTCCTTTTGCAGACATCACATTTCTTGATTTGTTTACCATGTACTCTGATACTGATTGGAACATGGTTCAAAATTATTTTCTTTGAAAATGTCTCTAGAATAATAGTTAAAACTTGTACTTTTTCACTGTAGGATGCACACTATTCAACAGCTGAATTGATATTTGTGAAAAATTCCTGGCAAGAGGTGCAAGAGTGTGTTGGTTCATTTTCTTCTGAAGATGGAATTACTTTGAAGAATGTGGTCAGTTTTGCTGTTGTGTTTTCATCCACAGCTTTAGTAATTTCTCTGCACTTTCTTGACACACAGAGCTTATGACTCGACTTCACCGACCACAGTTTCTTAACAGGACTAACACCTGCCTCTGTAGTTGACTGATTCAGGGTATTTAATTCTTCCTCTATTGATGCAAAATCTGCACTGTGTGAGGCTTCACTTTGTTCAGATACGATCATTGTTTTTACTCCGTCAAAACATTTATAACACAAAAAGTCGTCACTGGAAAATCTTCTCTTTGAAACGGTCTTCAAATGAGAACACTTATTACCAACCTGAACAAAGTCTGTTTTTTTACCCTCATATATCACTCTTTTATGAATATGCAAATAGTCAGCACACTTCATTCTCCTTTGATCCCAGTCAGAATACATTTCAAACAGTCCTTTTCACAAAACACACTGCAACTGTGTCAACTGGCAAATTACTCACAAAAACGCAGCACTGGATGGTCTTAGATTTCTTAGAAGCCTCTTCAGTAAACAAATTAGCACTGGACTACTACAAAACAGACACCTGCAATGAACAACCACGACAAAGAAACTATAACAAAGTGTAACAAAAATCTGCAACAAAGAAAGTGAAAAGAAATAACTGCAACAAAGAAAGTGATAAGATATAACTACAACAAAGACAATAGAAACAAACATTGAAACAAAGAAATTAATTAGATACAACTTCAATAAAGACATACATTACCCTTGAAAGTTAAAAAAAAATTAAATAAAACCTGTCCAACTTAAAAGTGATAGCTCTCCTTTGCAAAGAATATAGCATTACATGGTTGTAATCAAGAGAAAAACAATAACTTTTCTGGATTAAAAAAAAGTATTTTCTATAAATTACAAAAAAAAAATTCAAAAGGAGACTGAAATTACTTTGATAGATATTTGCAAATGGAGGATACCATTGTAATCGTACAGCAATTGTCTTTCAAATAACAAAATATCTAGAACTGTTACTGAGATAACAGAATTTTTAAAAAAATTCCAAAATTTGCGTCTTCAAAATGGTGTTCACAGTGTCATCTTTGGGGATCTTTATCTCGGGGCAGGAATTTTTTTGGAGAAAAAAAATTGTGTGTGATTCTTCAGTTTCTCCCAGCAAATTTGTTGCTCGAACAGTCCACGGGTATACTGCCGGTTCATAGTGTGTAATGGGCACAATATTTCAGCGATCAGACGTGTCGCCATCGTCAGGTGCGCTAACAAATTGAGCTTCTCCTGCGGGGGGAGGGGAATTAAATCAGCCGCCCACCCTCAGTAGCTCAGTTCATCAGCGCACCTGACAATGGCGACATGTCTGATTGCCGAAATATTGTGCCCTTTGGACACTATGAACTGGCAGTATACCTGTGGACTGTTCGAGAAAAATTACGTGTTTCTTACTTACATATGTTAAATTCAATAACATAAGATACCATGAAGGTAGGCGCTCAGTACGCCCCCAGTGGCCGAGTGGTCAGGCGGGGGAATACCACGCCAAGGGGCCCAGGTTCGATTCCCAGCTGGGGCATGAGATTTTCCCCGCTCAATGACTGGGTGTTGTGTTGTCTTCATCACCATTTCATCCCCATCTCCGACGCACAAGTTGCCCAATGTGGTATCAAATGCAATATGTACTTGCCCTTGGCAGCCAAACTTCCCCAAATGGGGACTCCTGGCCCACAATGCCATACGCTCATTTCCATTTCAATAGGCGCACAAAACAGAAAACATTGCTAAGCTTTAAGACAGTGTTCTTATCCAGAGCTAAGTAAAACCGAACACACACCTGGTTGATTAACTTGTACAGCACTGTAGCTCAGCTGCACTATTCGTTCCATAGACTCATTGTGAGGAAATCGTAGAGGATGTAGAACCTATTAGAAAAATGAAATGCATGTTTATGAAAGAACTAACATGCTAAGATTTCTTCAACGAAGCCCCTTTCAAATGCTCATTAACATTGAGGAATAAGTTAAAAATCTTATAAATATTTCCATTAAAAAAAAAACATCCTTTTTTACAGATTTAAGTGTATAAAATAATGGCTAGGCTATTGCAATTGAGTGTTATCGAAAGAGAACATTAACATTGTTTGTTTACAAGAATCTTTTACTTTAAAGAAACCAGTTATTATGTTGCAGCAAGTGAGTATTCGATGGAAAAATTGTAGAAAGTAAATCAGATAAATACAATGGAATACGGCCATTGTAATGGAACACGAAATATAATTGTGATACACTGTTAAGAATGAAAGAATTTAATTATCATCTACTGCTATTTTGTAGTGCAAATTATGTGCAAGAACTAAAGGAGCTGAGAATATCCAAAGTACGTTTGTGTCCCTGCATGGAGTGCCTGTCGATGTCAGATAATCACCTACTACCTTGAGCACAAAGAATCATTAATTGCTGTATTGAACTGTGATTTCATTATAAGGGAAAATCAAAAATTTTTCGTTTGAAGGCCATAGAGTCTAGAATCGGTATGATGCCAATCGAGCAATATCGCCATGGGGTCATTCCATGCTAAACTGAGCCTGAGGCTTATTTCTTGTAAAAGTTTCAAATTTAACAATGTTATAGTTTTTCGAATCAACAAAAGTAGAATTTTACTGTCTTGAAAAAATTATAAAAATTACGTAATTAGCTGAGGAAATATAGTTAAAAAAAGTTGGTGATTCTACAGAGAGGGTGGAAAACAAAAGGTTTGCTTTTTGTGTTGGCAGCTGTTTAAATTTGGGTTGCAGTGATTGTTGATGTTTTAATTGTTAAACTTCAAGAGCAGAATCTTACTTCAGTTTTTATAGAAAGGTAAGTTATTGAGTATGCAGCTAATTCACATAAGTTACTAAAACATGACAAAAAACATGAAAAACTTTACCTTCTAACCCATCAATTATAGTAATCCTATATATTTTAGGTTAGGAGTAAGAAAAGCAAATAAAAACATCCAATGAACCATAAGGCACCTTCTAAGTTGTAAATGATCATTTATAAATATGTTAAAAGAAATAGTGTCCCACCTGTGACAGTTTTTTGGATGTTACTCAAATCTAAACCATTTAACACTTCTTGTTATTGTTAAGTTGGTTCATATAACAAGTGCTTTGATGGTTTACACTAAATAAAAACATACTATTCATTCAGAAAATGGGGAAAACATCATCAGCATAGCAGATGAGAAAACTTCGAGAAAAACTGAAGAAAGATACCAACAAGTAAAACATCCATAAAGAAAAAGAAAGAGAGTGGAATAAAAGAAGAAGGGAAAATATGAAGATGAAGGTATCGTCCACTGAAAAATCTTTATTGGAATATTGAAAAAAGGGAGCTGAAAGAAAAAGGAAGTACAGACAAACTAAAATCCGTATTAATTGAAGATCAGTCCAAGATCTGTATTTCCAAGTTAGAATCATATAAATTTCCTCAGTTCCTTGTCAAAGCTGTTTCTCGGGTAAAGAAGGTGCTTCCTTCAAGCCCCTCAAAAAATCAGCAGTAATAAAAAAGCTTGTAAGTGAAAGCTTACCTAAACAGGTAGTAAAGCAGATTTTCCCGGTAGGGAAGAAAACGTCTTGTAAACTTACAGGTGATAATCTGCTCAAAATACAAAATTTTTCACAAATGATGAAATCAGCAGGCAGACATGGTATGAAGGATGTAAAGTCTATTGTAGACCATGAAACTGGGAAAAGAGTTAGCTTGCAGAAACGTCACATGAATATGACAGTTAAGGAAGCATTTTTTTCTTTTTAAGCAAGACAATCCAGATATTGATGTCAAGATTTTGAAATTCTACAAGTTGCGGCCTAAAAATGTTGTTCAAAAGTCTCAAATGCCTCACAATGTATGCGTGTGCATATATCATGCTACGTTCAACTTCATCATTGAAGCCATTAACAAAAAAAAAAAAAAAAATAGCTAGTTTCCCTGCTACTCATACTCACCTTATGAATCTTGTTTGCTGTGATGTAGAAAGTGAAATATGCATGAGAAGTCAATGCAAGAAATGCATCATGAATTTGCACACATTAACAGATGGAAAGTTTGATTTGCGTGACATAATATCTTGGAGAAAATGAACCAAACATGAGTGTCACCCTAAACAGACTACTACCAGTGGAACACTTTGTGAAGCTCTCTCTGTACTTCAGTCTCAACTAGAACATTCAAGGAGCACTTCTTTGTCAAAAGGATGTGATCTGGAGCTTTCAAGACTGTGAAAGCATCAGTTAGTGATGATGAAGTGATATTGGAAATAGATTTTGCAAAAAACTATGTAGCACTGGCACTAGATGAGATACAAAGTGCCCACTGGAGTCATATACAGATTACAGTGGTCACTATTTGCGTTTGGATGAAAACGGCTACAGTCATTTGCAATTGTGAGTGATGAACTGTGCCATTACAAGTACTCAGTATATGCATGTTTGAAGATTATAATAAATTAGCTGAAACAAGAGCTTCCCAATTTGACCTCGATACGAATTTTTTCTGTTGGTTGCGTGGAGTGTCTGGAGAATGTTTTTTCTTTGCAACATCACATGGGAAAGGTGCAGTGGATGGCATTGGAGCTGTAACAAAAAGGGCTGTTTGGAATAAAGTTAAGCAAAGAAAAGCCATCATCAGCATTGCACAGGAATTTTTAGACTGTGCCAAATCATCTGTTTCTAGAATAAACTTTCTTCTTCTGACAAAAGATCATATTGATGAAAACAGAGACCTTCTGGATAGACGCTGGAAAGCTGTTAAAAAAATAAAACATATTCGCAGCAAGCATTACTTCGAACAGTTACAATACCTGTATGTGGTAGAACTTTCCTAAAATCAGATTTAGAGAAAGTGGAGGTTTTTCCACTTTCAGCCAACATATATTCACTAATCTACACATATTCTGATATGAGTGATGAGAAATCATGTCCTGATGTCCTGCTGACACCCAATTCCCAAGAAGTTACAGGGACCTAGGAACCTGCTACACTGTATGTGCCATTTGGCTTCTCCCACCCAACACCAGTCCCTCTGAACTGTGGAGATGGGAACTTGCACTCCAACACATCCTTTCATCCCGCCATCCCCCTGGACTGAACCTACGTTAAACAACCTCACTCCCATTTACTCTTCAGTCTTCTCCTCTTTCCCTTTCCTCTTTAGCCATTCATGCATCTTTTCATCCTACATCTTTATACTATATACCTCTTTACTTCTGTATGCATCCTCTTTGGTTTGAAGCTGGCACAGTACCAACAGTAGAGTATCTTTGGCCTCCCTCTGACAACCATGCCTCCATCCTTGTCACCCTCCCTGTTTTCCTTTCCCTGTTGCTTCATAACCTGGGTTGTGAGTAACTAAATCCACTTTCCCTTCTTCCCTTTCTTTCCCCTCTCTCCTCCCTGATGAAGAAACATTTATTCCGAAAGCTAGGAACGTAAATTTTCGGTTGTTTTTTGTGTATCTATCGGCTGTACTGAGCTGAGGTAAGTACTGGCCAGCCCCCCTATCTCTTTGTTAGTATTTGTTTCACATCTTTATATGAGACTTTCCATTAATTATTTAGATAATCTAATATTTATTGCTATTATGTCATGTAGAGAATTGTTTTATTAATGTGAATTCAATATTTTCAAAAGAAAATAAGTGCGCAAATCACAGATTTCTTTTGAAATGTTGGTGGTTATTCAATGCTTCGTCTATTTGCTGTCCCACCCGTGACGAAGTTTTAAAGATGAATAATAGCTCAATTTGTAAACTTCTGACATTCAGATTTAAAGGGAAGGTAAAACAATTATTTGTATGGGAACCAGTCAACCTTTACTTTATTTCTGTTTATACTTTATGTTATATCAGCATCTGACTGTTGAAAAATGTAGTGCAACTGTCCCACCTGTGGCAATGGAATCTCCCCATGAGCATTGAGGCAATCATTCCAATGACACATGAGGTTGAAGATATCCATTCTGTGAAACACCATATCCTGCTGCTTGAAGAAGCCTGTAACTATCGACAGCACTTCCTTGTCCAAAAGGAATCTCAATCATTCAAGGCCTATTTTAAGAGAGCGGAGGTGTGATATTTGCAGGGGGAGAGATCAGGACTATAGACCAGATGCTTGAGTGTCCCCCACATGAGTTTGTGTTACTACATATTTGCAATATGGGGCATGGGTGATCATGAAGCAGCAGCATAGAACTTGGTGTACAATTCCACAATGGTGGTTTTCGATAGATGCTGCCACATACACATTCTTCATTCTCTGCTGGATGTCTACCAGAGTTTGTCTTTGGCACCAAGAAAGGAATAATAGCATGTCAGCCCTGTTTGGATGTATTTGCTAAAAACCTCACCGCAATTCACATTTCGTGTATGAGCCATGTCCCAAACACATTCTACTTAAGATGGTGATCATTCTCTTAGACTTAAAAAAATCATTGAAACTTGTAGCTATCTATTGAGTGATTATATCTATTGAACAATTGTATCTAGAGACTCTGAAAAATGTATGTAGAGAAACCACATGAAGCCTGTTATTCTCAGCTATTTGTCGCAACAGAAAAGGGTAATTCAACAGGTTAAGGAGAATACACTGCAGCTAAATGTAGTCTTCATGGGACAAGACATTCCCTGTACTCAAATTCATTCATTCCACACATCTCATCAAGATATAGAACATTTAGTGGTGTGAGATGAGTCGAAATACACATTAACAGAAGAGGCAAGTCATAGAAACTTTATCTGTAGCTTGTATTGATAGTAAACACTGTAGTACTTAATACTGGTGCCAGATAAATTTAATCAAGTAAATTAGAAAGAAAACTGAAACTTGAAAAAAAAACTGATGATTTATTTTATTTTTTATTTATTGCATTTTTTATATACCATTGTACCTAATAAGGCACAATATTGGGTGTTACATCATACCTATTACAAATATTCAGATTTTACACAACTATATATATATATATATATATATATATATATATATATATATATATATATATATATATATATCCCGGCGGCCCCATTGTAGCTGGTTACCAAGCCTCCACAAAACGTATCTCTGCCTACGTAGATCAACACCTTCAACCCATTACATGCAGTCTTCCATCCTTCATCAAAGACACCAACCATTTTCTCGAACACCTGGAATCCTTACCCAATCTGTTACCTCTGGAAACCATCCTTGTAACCATTGATGCCACTTCCTTGTACACAAATATTCTGCACGTCCAGGGCCTCGCTGCAATGGAGCACTTTCTTTCACGCCGATCACCTGCCACACTACCTAAAACCTCTTTCCTCATCACCTTAGTTAGCTTCATCCTGACTCACAACTTCTTCACTTTTGAAGGACAGACATAACAACAATAAAAGGGAACAGCCATGGGTACCAGGGTGGCACCCTCATACGCCAACCTATTCATGGGTCGCTTAGAGGAATCCTTGGTTGCCCAGGCCTGCCAACCCGAAGTTTGGTACAGATTTATTGATGACATCTTCATGATCTGGACTCACAGTGAAGAAGAACTCCAGAATTTCCTCTCCAACCTCAACTCCTTTGGTTCCATCAGATTCACCTAGTCCTACTCCAAATCCCATGCCACTTTCCTTGATGTTGACCTCCATCTGTCCAATGGCCAGTTTCACACGTCCGTCTACATCAAACCCACCAACAAGCAACAGTATCTCCATTATGACAGCTGCCACACATTCCACATCAAACGGTCCCTTACCTACAGCCTAGGTCTTCATGGCAAACGAATCTGCTCCAGTCCGGAATCCCTGAACCATTACACCAACAAACTGAAAACAGTTTTCGCATCCCGCAGCTACCCTCCCGACATGGTACAGAAGCAAATAACCAGAACCACTTCCTCATCCCCTCAAACCCAGAACCTCCCACAGAAGAACTACAAAAGTGCCCCACTTGTGACAGGATACTTTCCGGGACTGGATCAGACTCTGAATGTGGCTCTCCAGCAGGGATACGACTTCCTCAAATCCTGCCCTGAAATGAGATCCATCCTTCATGAAATCCTCCCCAGTCCACTGAGAGTCTTTCCACTGTCCACCTAACCTTCGTAACCTCTTAGTTCATCCCCATGAAATCCCCAAACCACCTTCCCTACCCCCTGGCTCCTACCCTTGTAACCGCCCCCGGTGTAAAACCTGTCCCATTCACCCTCCCACCACCACCTACTCCAGTCCTGTAACCCGGAAGGTGTACACGATCAAAGGCTGAGCCATGTGTGATAGCACCCACGTGATTTACCAACTGACCTGCCTACACTGTGAAGCTTTCTATGTGGGAATGACCAGCAACAAACTGTCCATTTGCATGAATGGACACAGGCAGACAGTGTTTGTTGGTAATGAGGATCACCCTGTGTCTAAACATGCCTTGGTGCATGGCCAGCACATCTTGGCACAGTGTTACAACGTCCGGGTTATCTAGATACTTCCCACTAACACAACCTGTCAGAACTCCGGAGATGGGAACTTGTCCTTCAGTATATCCTCTCTTCTCGTTATCTGCCAGGCCACAAGCTCCGCTAATTTCAAGTTGCAGCCACTCATATCTCACCTGTCTTTCAACAGCATCTATGCCTCTGCACTCCCGCCTCGACTGACATCTCTGCTCAAACTCTTTGCCTTTAAATATGTCTGCATGTGTCTGTATATGTATGGATGGATATGTGTGTGTGTGTGTGCGAGTGTACACCTATCCATTTTTCCCCCTCAGGTAAGTCTTTCCGCTCCCGGGATTGGAATGACTCCTTACCCTCTCCCTTAAAACCCACATCCTTTCATCTTTCCTTTTCCTTCCCTCTTTCCTGACGAAGCAACTGCCGGTTGCGAAAGCTCATAATTTTGTGTGTTATTTTATTGTGCCTGTCTAGCGGCACTTTCCCACTTGGTAAGTATTGGATGCTTTGTTTTTAATATATTTTTTCCCATGTGGAAGTTTCTTTCTATTTACAAAGATGTGACTTACCAAACAAAAGTGCTGACAGGTCGATAGACACACAAACATACACACAAAATTCGAGCTTTCGCAACCAGCGGTTGCTTCGTCAGGAAAAGCCTTTCGTCTTTCCCTCTCCTTCCCTCTTTCCTGAAGAAGCAACTGTCGGTTGAGAAAGCTAGAAATTTTGTGTGTGTGTTTGTGTGTTTTATTTATTGTGAAGTTGTGCCACAAACTTCTCTTCTCCCCAATCCTAGTCAATACTTCCTCATTAGTTATGTGATCTACCCATCTAATCTTCAGCCTTCTTCCAGGGGCAGATGTGGACTCTGACCACAATCTATTGGTTATGAACTGTATATTAAAACTGAAGAAACTGCAAAAAGGTGGGAATTTTAGGAGATGGGACCTGGATAAACTGACTAAACCAGAGGTTGTACAGAGTTTCAGGGAGAGCATAAGGGAACAATTGACAGGAATGGGGGAAAGAAATACAGTAGAAGAAGGATGGGTAGCTTTGAGGGATGAAGTAGTGAAGGCAGCAGAGGATCAAGTAGGTAAAAAGACGAGGGCTAGTAGAAATCCTTGGGTAACGGAAGAAATATAGAATTTAATTGATGAAAGGAGAAAATATAAAAATGCAGTAAATGAAGCAGGCAAAAAAGAATACAAACGTCTCAAAAATGACATCAACAGGAAGTGCAAAATGGCTAAGCAGGGATGGCTAGAGGACAAATGTAAGGATGTAGAGGCTTATCTCACTAGGGGTAAGATAGATACTGCCTACAGGAAAATTAGAGACCTTTGGAGAAAAGAGAGCCACTTGTATGAGTATCAAGAGCTCAGATGGAAACCCAGGTCTAAGCAAAGGAGGGAAAGCAGAAAGGTGGAAGGCGTATATAGAGGGTCTATACAAGGACGATGTACTTGAGGACAATATTATGGAAATGGAAGAGCATGTAGATGAAGATGAAATGGGAGAAATGATACTGCGTGAAGAGTTTGACAGAGCACTGAAAGACCTGAGTCGAAACAAGGCCCCGGGAGTAGGCAACTTTCAATTGGAAATACTGACGCCCTTGGCAGAGCCAGTCCTGACAAAACTCTACAATCTGGTGAGCAAGATGTATGAGACAGGAGAAATTCCCTCAGACTTCAAGAAGAAGATAATAATTCCAATCCCACAGAGAGCAAGTGTTGACAGATGTGAAAATTACTGAACTATCAGTTTATTAAGTCACGACTGCAAAATACTAACACAAATTCTTTACAGATGAATAGAAAAAGTAGTAGAAGCCGACCTCAGGGAAGATCAGTTTGGATTCCGTAGAAATATTGGAACACATGAGGCAATACTGACCCTACGACTTATCTTTGAAGATAGATTAAGGAAAGGCAAACCTACGTTCCTAGCATTTGTAGACTTAGAGAAAGTTTTTGACATTGTTGACTGGAATACTCTCTTTCAAATTCTGAGTGTGGCAGGGGTAAAATACAGGTAGCGAAAAGCTACTTACAATTTGTACAGAAACCAGATGGCAGTAATAAGAGTTGAGGGTTATGAAGGGAAACAGTGGTTGGGAAGGGAGTGAGACAGGGTTGTAGCCTCTCCCCAATGTTGTTAAATCTGTATATTGAGCAAGCAGTAAAGGAAACAAATGAAAAGTTCAGAGTAGGTATTAAAATCCATGGAGAAGAAATAAAAACCATAAGGTTCGCCGATGACATTGTAATTCTGTCAGAGATAGCAAAGGACTTGGAAGAGCAGTTGAACGGAATGGATAGTGTCTTGAAAGGAGGATATAAGATGAACATCAACAAAAGAAAAACAAGGATAATGCAATGTAGTCGAATTAAGTCGGGTGATGCTGAGGGAATTAGATTAGGAAATGAGACACTTAAAGTAGTAAAGGAGTTTTGCTATTTGGGGAGCAAAATAACTGATGATGGTCAAAGTAGAGAGGATATAAAATGTAGACTGGCAATGGCAAGGAAAGCATTTCTGAAGAAGAGAAGTTTGTTAACATCGAGTATAGGTTTAAGTGTTTGTAGTGTAGCCATGTATGGAAGTGAGACATGGACAATAAATAGTTTGGACAAGAAGAGAATAGAAGCTTTCGAAATGTGGTGCTATATATATATAAAATAGAAAGAAACTTCCACATGGGAAAAATATATTAAAAACAAAGATTCCAAGACTTACCAAGCGGGAAAGCGCCGGTAGATAGGCACAATAAATAAAACACACAAACACACACAGAATTTCGAGCTTTTGCAACCGGCGGCTGCTTCGTCAGGAAAGAGGGAAGGAAAAGGAAAGATGAAAGGATGTGGGTTTTAACGGAGAGGGTAAGGAGTCATTCCAATCCCGTGAGCGGAAAGACTTACCTTAGGGGGGAAAAAGGATAGGTATATACTCGCGCGCGCGCACACACACACACACACACACACACACACACACACACATACACACACACACACATCCATCCATACATATACAGACACAAGCAGACAAATATATATTTGGCCTTTAAATATGTCTGCTTGTGTCTGTGTATGTGCGGATGGATATGTGTGTGTGTGCGAGTGTACACCTGTACTTTTTTCCCCCTAAGGGAAGTCTTTCCGCTCCCGGGATTGGAATGACTCCTTACCCTCTCTCTTAAAACCCACATCCTTTCGTCTTTCCCTCTCCTTCCCTCTTTCCTGAAGAAGCAACCATCGGTTGCGAAAGCTAGTAATTCTGTGTGTGTGTTTGTGTGATATATATTAGTTTAATATTTATATTCACTTAAAGAATATAAACACTTGTCAATCAAGAAATATTTCAGTTTCACTTTGAATAAGTTCCCTTTGTAGCACCTTATAGAGCTTGGTAATTTGTTGTACCATATTTGACCACTAATGCATGGACTATGGTCTGTTGTTTTTAATTTTGTTCTGTCTGTAGTAGCAGTCTTTATTTCTTGTATTATAGGCATGCATTTCAGAGCATTTTGTTGTTTTGTTTTGATGTGTCACAAAAAACATAATTTATTTGTAAAGATACAGTGAGTAGACTGTGAGATATTTATGATGAACAAAGATTTCCCTGCATGAATCTCTGTACCCTAATCCATGGATAATTCTAATTGCTCTTTTCTGTAGGGTTAATATTCTGTTCATATGTATGTCGGCAGCACAACCCTATATCTCTATCCCGTAATTAATCTGTGCAAAAATGGTTCCATAATAAATTGTTTTTAATGTCTTATGTGGGACTACTTTTGATAACTGGCTGATTAGATGTTATGAACTGCTGATTTTATTGCATAAATACTGGATATGCTTTACCCATCTTAGATTTTCATCTAGGTGAATACCTAGAAATCTGTAGCCTTCTGTGTCCACTACTTCAATTCCACCTATGTTACTGATAGAGTTTTGGTGTGAGTTTGTAAGTTTAAATGGCAATAACTGAGATTTACTGATATTAACTTTCAAACCTTGATCTTGGAAATCAGTAGTAATTTGATGTAGTCCCTCAGTTGCTACCAACAGCAACTCATCATTTTGTTTACCAAGAAATAACAGTGAGGTATCGTCTGCATAGGTTACCAATTGGGAGTTGAAAGGTTGATCTATATTATTTATGTACACTAGGAAAAGGAAAGGGCCCAAAATTGAGCCCTGGGGTACACCTTGTGTGATTGTCTCATATTTGGACTGGAAATTAATGATCTGATTATTGATTTTGTAAGTCAGCTTTGTACACTGTTTGTGGTTAAATAAATATGTAGCCAGCAATTGCAAGGATGCAGCATTTACATTGAATGACTCAAATTTACTTAAAAGTAACTCATGGTTTACTGAGTCAAAGGCTTTAGTAAGGTCTAGAAATATGCCAGCTGTTTGCATTCCTTGATCAAGGGCACCATACGTTTTGTGAAGAAATTCTGTAATTGCTGTGATAGTACTATGATCTTTTCAGAATCCATGTTGTGTCTCTGTTAGGAACTTATTTTTCAGGGAATAGTTACTAAGTTGTGTCAGCAGCACAACTTCCAATACTTTGCTGAAGACAGTTATTAATGATATGGGTCTTAAATTTGAAACCTCTTCCTTGGATCCTTTTTTATGCACTGGTTTAACTTAGCTCCAATTCAATACAGTTGGAAATGTATGTTCTCTGATACTGCACTTTACCAGGTGGGTGATTATTTTAACTAATTCCTTATTACATTTTTTAATCACAATACTACTCAAACCATCCCATCCAGATAAGAACTTATTCTTTAGCTTATTTATTATCCTATTTCTTTTTCACTTACTTGTTTGAATTCTAAAGGTGGCTATTCAAAGGGGCAGAGCTTTACCTCACAACTCACAGTTGTGTTATTAACTGGACTATCAGCTGCAGACTTAATTAGGATCTTTAATTGTGTTTCCTTCATGTCTTATATTTACAATTTCAGTTTCTGGTTTCGGTGTGGCTTTGCAAAATTGATTTACAATTCTCCATGAGATCTTGGCTATATTGTCTGATTGAGCTATTTCACTGCTGTATATTTGTTTTCTTAGATTTGAAAGCTCTTTCTTAAAGATTTTCTTGGCTTCGTTGTACTTGGCCTTAAAAACCTGCAGGTTTGTTTACTTGTGTAATACATCCAGGTCCTGGATGTTTTGCCTGAGTTTTATCATATTTGCTGGAAGTATCAGTCTGTTGGTTTTTGCACTTTGGTTAGGGGTGAACACTCTTTGTATTTTCTTAACAGGGCAGCATCTGTCAAAGTGTCTTAGCATAGTATCATAGAATTTGACCCATTTGTTTTCAGATCCTTCAGTCTGGTAAACCAGATCCCAGTCCTCCATAACTAATTTATTTCTTAGGGCAAGGATGTTACCCTTTTTTTAGGATTCTTTTAATTTAGATAACTTTTGTCATTTTTGGGGTGCTTATGTTTACATACTCTGCAAGCTGGCATTTGTGGTCAGAGTAGTGAAAATCCATATTCCAGCACCTAACACTGTCTTTAATACGTTTACATAGCGTAACGTAATCAATTCTGCTAGATGTAGACTTTGTTACCCTGGTATCACTATTTACTACATTTATGAGATTATATGGGTTAAAAGTTTCTATTAACCTCATATTACACAAACTGGAAGATTTTGCCTCAATATTCAGATCACGAAGTATAGTTAGGTCACTGGGACCACAATGTTCCACTACTCTACTAAATATGTCTATGAAGCTAACTACATCAGCCTTTGGTGGATGATAAATCCCAATTACTTTATGTTTTCTCATAACCTCTCTACACTCTTCAGTGTGGACTTCAATGCCTGTCACTTCAATCAAGCCTTCTTTGTTGTACTGGTCTAGATAGTTTATTTTCTTGTACTCTAGATTCTCACTAATGTAAACTGCTACGCTACCATGATGTCTAATTTATAGTAAGTACCTGCTGTTTATCACCCTTTGGTAACTTAATGTCTTCTTCATTAGAGTGGTGTTTTTCAGAGACAGAAGTGACCTACATTTTCAAATGATGAGGCCTGATTACATTACATTAATACTTGTCATGCACATTTAGAAGAAACTTTGCCACTTGCCATCTAGATAATAGAAAATTTCAATTCTTACATTACATATTTATATACATTTAGAAGGTGGTGGCTGATGGTTACTTTTATTTTGTTTTCGAATGTGCCAGAATTCCAAATTTCCTAGGTGAGAGCTTGTTGAGTAGCTTTGCTTCTGAATATGTAACTCCATTCTAAACTCTTGAAAAGAAGGAAAATGTACATGAATATTAATTGGTGCATTGTATTATGCTTGTGAAGATCACAATGCAGCTGAAACAGATTTTTAATGTCAACATCAAAAACCACTTAAGGATTGTATGTGAGAATTCTACAGTTCTCGGTGTGTGTGATAGGAATGTTCGTAAATTAACTTTCCATTTACTATTAAAAAAAAGAAAAAACCACACACACACACACACACACACACACACACACACACATCCTCACTTCCATTCTGACATTACTACTCCACATAGTCAAGAATGGTGCTGCCTGGTGCTTCAGCCAGTTACTGACAGCATTCTTGAGCTAACTGTTGGTCATGATGTACTGAATAGCCAGACTTGCCTTCATCTTAGGGAAGAGATGAAAGTTGCTTGACTCTGTGGATGATGAAAAAATCTCCCAGGTGGAAAGTCTAGAGTTTTTCCTTCATTCAATTTTAGTACCGAGCCGTACATTATCATGAAGGAGAATGATTCCTTCAGTAATTATCTTGGCTATTGTTTTGGGTTAGCATTCAAAGTTTCGCTAAGAGTCTCACAATAAAAATGGAATCGCACGGTATTCTCATGCACTACCGTCATGAAGTCCGTTGTCAAAATTCCATTGCAATCCCAAAGAACTTAGAGTTCACATATTGCACCAATTTCTCATCTCCAGGCATGAGTCTGCTAAAAATATTTTCCCCTCTTCATGGTAGTGTTGAAATAATGTCAAAGCTGAACAACTTCTTTCAGTGAACATCAATTAGATATTTTGGTACCCACTGTGCACAAAACTAATGGTAACCTAACCTCTCTGTGACAGTGTTAATGGTTGTTGTACTTGAAATCTGTCCAGCAAGATTTGAATTTCTTGCACAACTCCTTCACACCATCATCACTTGTGACCCCATCCCCATACACATGACACAATCAACAGTAAATCTTGGTGTCATTCACTACTCCTGCTTGCAAGAAACAAACTGACGGACCATACCTCACAACTAACGGGAGACTTGCTAACACTGTCTATTTCAATCGCTTGCTGCTTATACACTGGTGAACCAGGCAGAGCGCTGACCGATCTTCAGAGTCTCCTTTTCTGATCATGCAAGCGCTGTGAAGCCATAAGCATTTGTTAATTTTTATAGCCAATGGGAGGTTAATTCGTGAATAGCACTAGTACTTTATACAGTATTCTTACTGCTCAGTTCTGTTACATAAACACATTATTTACTTTAAGATCACCACTCCTGAAGATAATCCATAAGACAGAAGGAACTGAAAATATGTCAAATAAGCCTACAGTGTTATCTTAGGTCAACAAACTGAAAGATGTCCCTGAAAGCTAAAGATGCTGAATTGAGGTGTTTGATGATTTTCCCCTTGTGTTCATCCCATTTTAATTCATTATCCAGCTCCCAATATCATACCTTTTAATTTTTTCTCGTTATTAATTTGTATGAATGTTTTCTTTCCGTTGCCGGCCACGGTGGCCGTGCGGTTCTGGCGCTGCAGTTCGGAACCGCGGGACTGCTAAGGTCGCAGGTTCGAATCCTGCCTCGGGCATGGATGTTTGTGATGTCCTTAGGTTAGTTAGGTTTAAATAGTTCTAAGTTACAGGGGACTTATGACCTAAGATGTTGAGTCCCACAGTGCTCAGAGCCATTTTTTTTTTCTTTCCGTCATTAGTAATAAGAAATTTGCACATTACCGCAGAAGACGGCAAAGATAGGCTTTTAAAATTATCATTGTAACACAAGAGCAGTGTCCGGAGAATATTATTATTATTTTTTTTTCTTTTTTTTTTTGTGCCTCAACGACTTTTGTTTCAACCTTTCATGAGGGTACTTATGTTTAAGGTCTCACTTTGAAAGGAGCTGTAATTTTTACTCGTGCCTCAACAATGTGTGTAGTAAATTGGCTATGTGTGTATAAAAAAAGGCAAGAAAATATGTGTGTAAAAAATCATCATAGCCGCATGAATATTGTTATTTATTACGCCAAAATATTCCGAAATTCGTCCATAAGCATGATTTTTGCCTGTAATCATAAGAAGAGGCAGCAATTTCTTCCATCCTCCAAAACATCTAAAATACACTCCTGGAAATGGAAAAAAGAACACATTGACACCGGTGTGTCAGACCCACCATACTTGCTCTGGACACTGCGAGAGGGCTGTACAAGCAATGATCACACGCATGGCACAGCGGACACACCAGGAACCGCGATATTGGCCGTCGAATGGCGCTAGCTGCGCAGCATTTGTGCACCGCCGCCGTCAGTGTCAGCCAGTTTGCCGTGGCATACGGAGCTCCATCGCAGTCTTTAACACTGGTAGCATGCCGCAACAGCGTGGACGTGAACCGTATGTGCAGTTGACGGACTTTGAGCAAGGGCGTATAGTGGGCATGCGGGAGGCCGGGTGGACGTACCGCCGAATTGCTCAACACGTGGGGCGTGAGGTCTCCACAGTACATCGATGTTGTCGCCAGTGGTCGGTGGAAGGTGCACGTGCCCGTCGACCTGGGACCGGACCGCAGCGATGCATGGATGAACGCCAAGACCGTAGGATCCTACGCAGTGCCGTAGGGGACCGCACTGCCACTTCCCAGCAAATTAGGGACACTGTTGCTCCTGGGGTATTGGTGAGGACCATTCGCAACAGTCACCATGAAGCTGGGCTACGGCCCCGCACACCGTTAGGCCGTCTTCCGCTCACGCCCCAACATCGTGCAGCCCGCCTCCAGTAGTGTCGCGACAGACGTGAATGGAGGGACGAATGGAGACGTGTCGTCTTCAGCGATGAGAGTTGCTTCTGCCTTGGTGCCAATGATGGTCGTATGCGTGTTTGGTGCCATGCAGGTGAGTGCCACAATCAGGACTGCATACGACTGAGGCACACAGGGCCCACACCCGGCATCATGGTGTGGGGAGCGATCTCCTACACTGGCCGTACACCTCTGGTGATCATCGAGGGGACACTGAATAGTGCACAGTACATCCAAACCGTCATCGACCCCTTTGTTCTACCATTCCTAGACCGGCAAGGGAACTTGCTGTTCCAACAGGACAATGCATGTCCGCATGTATCCCGTGCCACCCAACGTGCTCTAGAAGGTGTAAGTCAACTACCCTGGCCAGCAAGATCTCCGGATCTGTCCCCCATTGAGCATGTTTGGGGCTGGATGAAGCGTCGTCTCACGCGGTCTGCACGTCCAGCACGAACGCTGGTCCAACTGAGGCGCCAGGTGGAAATGGCATGGCAAGCCGTTCCACAGGACTACATCCAGCATCTCTACGATCGTCTCCATTGGAGAATAGCAGCCTGCATTGCTGCGAAAGGTGGATATACACTGTACTAGTGCCGACATTGTGCATGCTCTGTTGCCTGTGTCTATGTGCCTGTGGTTCTGTCAGTGTGATCGTGTGATGTATCTGACCCCAAGAATGTGTCAATAAAGTTTCCCCTTCCTGGGACAATGAATTCACGGTGTTCTTATTTCAATTTCCAGGAGTGTATATATGTGCTAATCATCAAGATTTACTGGATGGACTGCATAAAAGGCGTCCACAGAAAATTACAGGTACATTATGATATCAGTGCAACCTAATAGTGACTAATATTAAATATTTATGTGTAATAGTCGAACAATTGACTTTTTATTAAGCACCCAAGTTTGCTGCAAAATCAAACATTCTAAAAATCTCCATGGGCAGAGTAAGAAAAATTATCCTATTACGTTATTGTATTTGTACGTTGCATTGTATTTTTCTTACGCTACGAGGAAGACTCTTCATGACACCAATTTAATTTCAAAAAGAATCCATGCTTTAATTCCAGTACTGCAAGTAGTAATTATCTCTGATTACGTAAATTTCATGCTGATTGATACTCTTTGTGTTAGCTGTTGGGCTGCCTCACAGCGCGGTTATTTCAAAACCAACCAACAGACTAGTACAATTGGCGCGACTGCTTTTCCAGGACAAAGTCATAGCTTAAAAATTTTGTATTTTGTGTAAGAAAAATTAATTTTTGTCTATTTTATTACTGTAAGAATACGAGTGCAACAAAAGCCATATTATTAGAAAACGAGGAGCATAATATAAAAAACGAGAAGCAGAGGATTAAAAAGACCAATTTGACCACCAACGGGAGACAAAAGTGAGCTGCCTGATTATGTAGAGAATGTAGGACATTTGCTCAATAGCTTGCATGATTACGCTAAGTAGCGCCTATCTTCTCGTAGCTAGCTTTCTTTCCTTTTTCCTCAGCGTACCCTCTAAGAAAATTTATTAATCGAAAGGACGCAAAAATCATATCAAACTCTGACTCATCAGCATAGTGTAAATTATTACGAATATTTCAATCATTGGTGTCGTAATACTGTTTGACAAACTGACAGGAATTTATTGGACCGCGATTTCACAGGAAATTGCAGATTTCAGGTGCAATATTTATTTACATAAAAAATTTCTATTGATGTTCATTAATTTTTTGTTTTTGGTAATTACTAGCACGATCAAAATGGTTGACCAAAAATTACCCATTGTTGATCGTAGTACAGAAGGTGTAATCGGCCAAGACGACGGTGATTTACACGAACAGATAAAAGAAAACGAAGCACCAACCGCCGCGCATCTAGCAGAAAGCCGGCATAAATCAGACATAGGTATCACAGATGAAATCTTCATAAGCTCTTACAGTTACAGGAGAAGGCTGTAGGAATAATTTGTGGTGCAGAACTAAGAGACTCATGCTGTGTTCTATTTCCTAAAGTTGGGATATTAACTGTTATAAATTTGTACACTGATCAGCCAGAACATTATGGCCACCTACCTAATACCCGTTACGTTCACCTTTGGCGTGGATAACAGCAGTAACACATCATGACATGGAAGCAGTGAGGCATAGAAGGGAATTGGCACTACATACACACACACGTCACCCAATTCCTGAAAATTCCGGGGATGCACGTTCAGTCACATCCCAGGTGTATTTAATCGAGTTCAGATTTGGTTTGTTAGGCTGCCAACACATCAACTGGAACTCGCCACTGTGTTCCTCAAACCACTCCATCACAGTCCTGGCCTGCTGGTCCCGGCGGAGGTTCGAGTCCTCTTTCGGGCATGGTTGTATGTGTTTGTCCTTAGGATAATTTAGGCTAACCTTAGCAGTTAAATCCCATAAGATTTCACACTCATTTGAACATTTTTGAACACAGTCATGGCGTTGTGACATAGCACATTATCTTGTTCAAAAATGCCTGTGCCGTGAGGAAACATGATTATTTGGAAGGAGTGTTCGTGTGCAACCAGTGTACGATACTACTTGGCCATCATGGCGCCTTGCACAAGCTCCACTGGACCCATGGATGCCCAAGTGAATGTTCCCTAGGGCATAATGGAGCTGCCGCCCGCTAGTCTGCATCCCACAGTACAGGTATCAAGGAGCTCTTCACGTCGAGGACGACAGATTCGCACCCTCCCATCAGTATGATGAAGCAGGTGTTTGGATTCATCAGAGCATTCAACACTCTGCCAGTGCACCAATGTCCGCAGCCGATTCTCACATGCCCATTTCAGTCGCAGTTGCCAATGTCATGTCAAAATTGACATATGCACGGGTCGTCGGTTGTGGAGGCCCATCATTAGGAGCGTTCGGTGCACTGTGTGTCCAGGCACACTCACACTCTGCCCAGCATTCTGATGTTCGTTCTGCCACAGGTCTGTCCTGTCCTGTTTTACCACACTTCCCAGCCTACAGCATCCAACATCAGTACTGAGGGCCACAGCTGCCCAACTCCATGATGTCTGAACTCGGTTTCACCACATGTTGAAGACACTCACCACAGCACTCCTCGAACACCCAAGTCTTGCAGTTTCCGAAATGCTTATGTTGAGCCTCCAGGCCATCAAAATCTGTCCTTGGTGAAACTCGGGCAGATCATGTGCCTTCCCCATTCTACAAACGGACAGCACACTCACTCATACTGCAATGCACTGTGCATGTGTCTGACTAGCAGTCATTCCTCACCAGGTGCTGCTGGTATTGCCTAGCTGTGTTTATGTTGATAGCCGGTTGGTGATCATAATGTTGTGGCTGATTAGTACATATTTTTTAACCAATTATGTTGCCCAAAGCACTTAATTTAAAGGTAAACTCTGACATGAACAAACACAAGACAAAACATAGATCAGTTTCATCTCATAAGCCACCAAACTGCACTTTAGCAGAGAAACCTACTTTATGTTGGATTGAGGCTTGCTTGTCAATTCATTACAGAATTCAGTCAGATCTCTCCCCACTGCAAAATTTAAAGCCAAACTAGGAATAATATTGCTCATCAACCCACATTAACCACTAGATGAGTGTGTCGGTTTTGCACAAAATAAAGGCAATTCCGCCACCCCCCCTTGAACCATGGACCTTGCCGTTGGTGGGGAGGCTTGTGTGCCTCAGCGATACAGATAGCCATACCATAGGTGCAACCACAATAGAGGGGTATCTGTTGAGAGGCCAGACAAACGTGTGGTTCCTGAAGAGGGGCAGCAGCCTTTTCAATAGTTGCAGGGGCAACAGTCTGGATGATTGACTGATCTGGCCTTGTAACAATAACCAAAACGGCCTTGCTGTGCTGGTACTGCGAACAGCTGAAAGCAAGGGGAAACTACAGCTGTAATTTTTCCCGAGGGCATGCAGCTTTACTATATGATAAAATTATGATGGCATCCTCTTGGGTAAAATATTCCAGAGGTAAAATAGTCCCCCATTCGGATCTCCGGGCAGGGACTACTCAACAGGATGTCATTATCAGGAGAAAGAAAACTGGCGTTCTATGGATCAGAGCGTGGGATGTCAGATCACTTAATCGGGCAGGTAGGTTGGAAAATTTAAAAAGGGAAATGGATAGGTTGAAGTTATATATCGTGGGAATCAGTGACGTTTGGTGGCAGGAGGAACAAGACTTCTGGTCAGGTGAATACAGGGTTATAAATACAAAATCAAATAGGGGTAATGCAGGAGTAGGTTTAACAATGAACAGAAAAATTGGAATGTGGGTAAGCTACTACAAACAGCATAGTGAACGCATTATTGTGGCCAAGATAGATATGAAGCCCACACCTACTACAGTAGTACAAGTTTATATGCCAACTAGCTCTGCAGATGACGAAGAAATTGAAGAAATGTATGATGAAATAGAAGAAATTATTCAGGTGGTGAAGGGTGATGATAATTTAATAGTCATGGGTGACTGGAATTCGGTAGTAGGTAAAGACAGAGAAGGAAATGTAGTAGGTGAATATGGATTGGGGAAAAGAAATGAAAGAGGAAGCCGCCTGGTAGAATTTTGCACAGAGCACAACTCAATAATAGCTAACACTAGGTTCAAGAATCATAAAAGAAGGCTGTATACATGGAAGAACCCTGGAGATACTGGAAGGTGTCAGATAGATTATATAATGGTAAGACAGAGATTTAGGAACCAGGTTTTAAATTTTAAGACATTTCCAGGGGCAGATGTGGACTCTGACCACAATCTATTGGTTATGACCTGTAGACTAAAACTGAAGAAACTGCAAAAAGGTGGGAATTTAAGGAGATGGGACCTGGATAAACTGAAAGAACAAGAGGTTGTACAGAGTTTCAGGGAGAGCATAAGGGAACAATTGACAGGAATGGGGGAAAGAAATACAGTAGAAGAAGGATGGGTAGCTTTGAGGGATGAAGTAGTGAAGGCAGCAGAGGATCAAGTAGGTAAAAAGACGAGGGCTAGTAGAAATCCTTGGGTAACGGCAGAAATATAGAATTTAATTGATGAAAGGAGAAAATATAAAAATGCAGTAAATGAAGCAGGCAAAAAAGAATACAAATGTCTCAAAAATGACATCAACAGGAAGTGCAAAATGGCTAAGCAGGGATGGCTAGAGGACAAATGTAAGGATGTAGAGGCTTATCTCACTAGGGGTAAGATAGATACTGCCTACAGGAAAATTAAAGAGACCTTTGGAGATAAGAGAACCACTTGTATGAACATCAAGAGCTCAGATGGAAACCCAGTTCTAAGCAAAGAAGGGAAAGCAGAAAGGTGGAAGGAGTATATAGAGGGTCTATACAAGTGCGATGTACTTGAGGACAATATTACGGAAATGGAAGAGGATGTTGGTGAAGATGAAATGGGAGATATGATACTGCGTGAAGAGTTTGACAGAGCACTGAAAGACCTGAGTCGAAACAAGGCCCCGGGAGTAGACAACTTTCAATTGGAACTACTGACGGCCTTGGCAGAGCCAGTCCTGACAAAACTCTACAATCTGGTGAGCAAGATGTATGAGACAGGAGAAATTCCCTCAGACTTCAAGAAGAATATAATAATTCCAATCCCAAAGAAAACAGGTGTTGACAGATGTGAAAGTTACCGAACTATCAGTTTAATAAGTCACAGCTGTAAAATACTAACACAAATTCTTTACAGACGAATGGAAAAACCAGTTGAAGCCGACCTTGGGGAAGATCAGTTTGGATTCCGTAGAAATGTTGGAACACGTGAGGCAATACTGACCCTACGACTTATCTTAGAAGCTAGATTAAGGAAGGGCAAACCTATGTTTCTAGCATTTGTAAACTTAGAGAAAGCTTTTGACAATGGTGACTGGAATACTGTATTTCAAATTCTAAAGGTGGCAGGGGTAAAATACAGGGAGCAAAAGGCTATTTACAATTTGTACAGAAACCAGATGGCAGTTATAAGACTCGAGGGATATGAAAGGGAAGCAGTGGTTGGGAAGGGAGTGAGACAGGGTTGTAGTCTCTCCCTGATGTTATTCAATCTGTATATTGAGCAAGCAGTGAAGGAAACAAAAGAAAAATTCGGAGTAGGTATTAAAAGCCATGGAGAAGAAATAAAAACTTTGAGGTTTGCCGATGGCATCGTAATTCTGTCAGAGACAGCAAAGGACTTGGAAGAGCAGTTGAACGGAATGGACAGTGTCTTGAAAGGAGGGTATAAGATGAACATCAACAAAAGCAAAACGAGAATAATGGAATGTAGTCGAATTAAGTCAGGTGATGCTGAGGGAATTAGATTAGGAAATGAGACACTTAAAGTAGTAAAGGAGTTTTGCTATTTGGCGAGCAAAATAACTGATGATGGTCGAAGTAGAGAGGATATAAAATGTAGACTGGCAATGGCAAGGAAAGCGTTTCTGAAGAAGAGAAATTTGTTAACATCGAGCATAGATTTAAGTGCCAGGAAGTGTTTCTGACAGTATTTGTATGGAGTGTAGCCACGTAAGGAAGTGTGGCCATGTATGGAAGTGAAACATGGACGATAAATAGTTTGGACAAGAAGAGAATAGAAGCTTTCGAAATGTGGTGCTGGGCAGAAGAATGCTGAAGATTAGATCGATGGATGACATAACTAATGAGGAAGTATTGAATAGAATTGGGGAGAAGAGAAGTTTGTGGCACAACTTGACCAGAAGAAGGGATCGGTTGGTAGGACATGTTCTGAGGCATCAAAGGATCACCAATTTAGTATTGGAGGGCAGCGTGGAGGGTAAAAATCGTAGAGGGAGACCAAGAGATGATTACACTAAGCAGATTCAGAAGGATGTGGGTTGTAGTAGGTACTGGGAGATGAAGAAGCTTGCACAGGATAGAGTAGCATGGAGAGCTGCATCAAACCAGTCTCAGGACTGAAGACCACAACAATAACAACAACAAAGGCAATTTTGTATAGACTTCATTATGTATGTTTAACATCATTTAATATAAAGTACATCGACGTTGTCGCCAGTGGTCGGCGGAAGGTGCACGTGCCCGTCGACCTGGTACCGGACCGCAGCGACGCATGGATGCACGCCAAGACCGTAGGATTCTACGCAGTGCCGTAGGGGACCGCACCGCCACTTCCCAGCAAATTAGGGACACTGTTGCTCCTGGGGTATTGGCGAGGACCATTCACAACCATCTCCATGAAGCTGGGCTACGGTCCCGCACACCGTTAGGTCATCTTCCGCTCACGCCCCAACATCGTGCAGCCCGCCTCCAGTGGTGTCGCGACAGGCGTGAATGGAGGGACGAATGGAGACGTGTCGTCTTCAGCGATGAGAGTCACTTTTGCCTTGGTGCCAATGATGGTCGTATGCGTGTTTGGCGCCGTGCAGGTGAGCGCCACAATCAGGACTGCATACGACCGAGGCACACAGGGCCAACACCCAGCATCATGGTGTGGGGAGCGATCTCCTACACTGGCCGTACACCTCTGGTGATCGTCGAGGGGACACTGAATAGTGCACGGTACATCCAAACCGTCATCGAACCCATCGTTCTACCATTCCTAGACCGGCAAGGGAATTTGCTGTTCCAACAGGACAATGCACGTCCGCATGTATCCCGTGCCACCCAACGTGCTCTAGAAGGTGTAAGTCAACTACCCTGGCCAGCAAGATCTCCGAATCTGTCCCCCATTGAGCATGTTTGGGACTGGATGAAGCGTCATCTCACGCGGTCTGCATGTCCAGCACAGGTCCAACTGAGGTGCCAGGTGGAAATGGCATGGCAAGCCGTTCCACAGGACAACATCCAGCATCTCTATGATCGTCTCCATGGGAGAATAGCAGCCTGCATTGCTGCGAAAGGTAGATATACACTGTACTAGTGCCGATATTGTGCATGCTCTGTTGCCTGTGTCTATGTGCCTGTGGTTCTGTCAGTGTGATCATGTGATGTATCTGACCCCAGGAATGTGTCAATAAAGTTTCCCCTTCCTGGGACAATGAATTCACGGTGTTCTTATTTCAATTTCCAGGAGTGTATATAAATGTCTGCTTGTGTCTGTGTATGTGCGGATGGATATGTGTGTGTGTGCGAGTGTACACCTGTCCTTTTTTCCCCCTAACGTAAGTCTTTCCGCTCCCGGGATTGGAATGACTCCTTACCCTCTCCCTTAAAACCCACATCCTTTCGTCTTTCCCTCTCCTTCCCTCATTTCTGAAGAAGCAACCGTTGGTTGTAAAAGCTAGAAATTCTGTGTGTGTGTTTTATTTATTGTGCCTATCTGCCGGCACTTTCCCGCTTGATATATATAGTAAATAAAATAGAAAGAAACTTCCACATGGGAAAAATATATTAAAAACAAAGATTTCAAGACTTACCAAGCGGGAAAGTGCCGGTAGACAGGCACAATAAAATAACACACACACACAAAATTTCGAGCTTTCGCAACCGGCGGCTACTTTGTCAGGAAAGAGGGAAGGAAAAGGAAAGATGAAAGGATGTGGGTTTTAAGGGAGAGGGTAAGGAGTCATTCCAATCCCGGGAGTGGAAAGACTTACCTTAGGGGTAAGAAAGGATAGGTATATACTCGCGCGCACACACACACACACGCACACACACACACATGCACACACACACACACACACACACACACACACACACACACACATATTCATCCATACATACACAGACACAAGCAGACATACATCCGTTTGTGTGTTCCAAGACTTACCAAGCGGGAAAGCGCCTGTAGATAGGCACAATAAATAAAACACACAAACACACACACAGAATTTCTAGCTTTCGCAACCGGCGGTTGCTTCTTCAGGAAAGAGGGAAGGAGAGGGAAAGACGAAAGGATAAGGGTTTTAAGGGAGAGGATAAGGAGTCATTCTAATCCCGGGAGCAGAAAGACTTCTCTTAGGGGGAAGACTCGCACACACACACACATATCCATCCGCACATACACAGACAAAATGTCTGCTTGTGTCTGCTATTATTTTGTATAGTACACAGCTGCAAAAATTGCAGTTATAAATTAGGATGTGTGGTCCACAGTCTTATCTTAATGTTGTGATATGATCTCCTATGTCTTTGGACATTTCATCACCCCAAGTCCTCACCCCTTTATTTTTTATTTAGCTTAGTTCTTCCCTTGCCCATACCTGCCCACCTTTCCATTACTCATGCAAAATCTAACCCACCTCCACCCCAACCCAAAGCATATTCTGACTCTGTAATCAGGTCAAATCTGTTAAGGAAACCAAGATATCATACAATGAAGGCTTTCACGAGCATATCTTTCAGCTGCCAAGAATTCTTCCGGGTTATATGGCCATGGTCCCTGACGTTTCGTCCAAAGCTGCATTGGACATCTTCGGAGGATCTCCTGGTTGTGCTCAGTCTTGCCAACTGATGAGTTAGACGTCAAAGAACAGCTATTCTTCAATGTCTGACTTGTCCGTCGGCTAGACACAGGACAACCAGGAGCACCTCCGAAGATGTCCAACGTAGCTTTGGGCGAAACGTCAGGGATAGAAGAGTTCCATGGACCACGGCCATACAACCCGGAAGAATTCTCGGCAGCTAAAACCAAGATATGATACCATCCAACTGAGCCACATGGCTCAACACATAGAACAACTTCCATTCTGTAGCGCAACAACAAGTAAGATAAGTAGAGTCCAAACTGGCCAACCAGGAAAATTAAAGAAACATGATATGTCAAAAATACTCTCGGCCTCAGAGTACTGGGGGTTTAGAATATTCCTTGCACGTGTGGCATCAGTTATGTAGGGCTGTCTATACAGACTGTTGCTAATTGCTGTGTTGAACATTGCCACCTTAAGTACAGAAAAACTAAAAATAGCATTTTCCGAGAACAGTCTAATGAAGACTGTTAGTACAGATAAGGATTCGGGCCCATAATTTCAACTGTTGAGTGTCTGTGATTAGGGAAGCAGTAGAAATTAGACTGTGTGGTCACAACTTCAAGAGACATTGGTAATGCACTTTGCAGTTTATTTGTTTATTTATTTGCTATTGTTTTTAGCCTAGAAAACATCATATGTCACACATAAGTTAATATATATGAATATAAAACATAATATTTTAACATAATTTCAATTGAGGTAGTATAATTACAGCATTGCATGGAAACACACACTTGAGAAAGAGAAACTGCGAAGGAAAACTTTACAGTTTTACATCTACACACCAACTCCGCAAGCGACCATATGATGTGTGACAAAGGACATCCTGTGCCACTAGTAGTCACTTTCTTTCCTTGGAGTTTTCAAATTGATGTGGCTTGAACACCCAGAAGATTTTATTCATTTCCTTTCCTGTTCCACTCACAATTAGAGCGAGCTGAAAAATGACTGTTTACATGCCTCCTCATTTATCTTTGTGGTCCTTATGTGAAATGTACATTAGTAGCAGTAAAATCGTTCTGCAGTCAGCTTCAAATGCCAATTTTCCAAATTTTCTCAGTAGGGTTTCTCAAAAAGAACATCACTTTCTCTCCAGGGATTCCCATTTGAGTTCCCAAAGCATATACATAATACTTGCAAGTTGTTCAAAACTACCAGTAACAAATCTGGCAGCCCACCTCTGAATTGTTTCGATGTTTTCTGTTAATCCAGGTGGGGATCCCAAACACTCTAGCAGTATTTGCATATGTGTTGCACTAGTGCCCTATGTACAGAGTCGTTTACAGATGAACCACACTTTTCTAAAACTCTCCCAATAAACACCACAGTCAACCATTAATACCTTATGTACTACAATCACTACATGTCTTTTCCATTTCACAATGCTTTGCTACATTATGCCTAGATATTTAAACAACATAACTGTAATGCAGTATTTTGAATTTTGCACAGCTGTTTTTCCGACTCATCTGACTTACATACATTTTTCTACATTATAGCTAGCTGCCATTCATTCCACCAACTAGAAACTTTGTCTAAGTAGTCTTGTATCCTCCTAAGGACATTCCCATACAGCACAGCATCGTCAACAAACAGCTGCAGATTGCTGCTTACTCTGTCTGCCAGATCATTTACATATACAGAGAATAATAACAGTACTATCGCACTTCCCTGGGGCACTCCTGAGGATACCCGTGTCTCTAGCGAATACTCACCATCATGGACAATATACTGGGTTATATTACTTAAGAAGTCTTCAGCCACTCACTCATATATCTGGGTACCTATTCTCCATGATATTTGTCATCCTATATGAGTGATAGTGCCGCAAGCTAGACAGCAACACAAATGTAGCCTATGAATGCCGTCTCCAACATGTCATCATGATGTAATTTAGCCAATCAGGTTTCACCAACTGGGCATAAAAGTATGAGCCTCACCATTTTAAGTCAGACTTAGTCCCTGCTGATGGTGATGGAGGTTGGAGTGAAAAGCTTGGAATTTTATCCAAATGTTTTGTGGCAAGTTAACATAACTTTTGATCCATGTGAGTAAAATTATTGTGTAAAACTGATAGCTCAGTATCTTACATAAATCTCTTCAGGGTCCATGGAAGTCTTACACTTACATGGCAATATATTTACTCCCTACTGGTATTTGTTGTTAATAGCAGCTGTAATTTTACTATGTTCAGTGGAAGGAACTTGCAAAATACTGGAAGTAAAAATAATGTCCATGTAGACTATGCATCCCTGCCTATGATTCATTCTGACACAAAAGCCTTTAACATATTGGTGCTAGACATCAGGCAGAAAACTGGAAATCCCAAGATATTAAAAAAATACAAATTAAAAAATTATTTTATCAGCATCTACTTCTACAATTAATTATAATTAAGCATACTTTTTCGACTCAAGGATGCATCTGCTAGTTAACACTAAGGTTTGTGTTAAATGGAATTTCAACATTACTGTGATATGTAAGGCTGAAAGTACTCTCAGTAAAATTATGAAATGCATTGTACGAAATGTGAGAGAAAAACACCACTTGAATAAAAACTATTTCTAGCTTTCCTAAACATTAGTTCTTTCCTCTGGGAAGATGGATGCGGTTTGGAAGACTGAGAACAAGGGGAAGATCACTTAGACCACCTATGTTGAACACTAATGTGATCCATTCATGACTAATGCTCAAGATTTTGAGATCCTCAGCGAGTCAGATAAAACCAATACATTGCAGTAACTATATAGGTTACCAGTAGGCTCAAACAACATGTGAGTATTATGAAGATTCTTGGCAAACTTTTATGAGAATCCCTGGAAGGAACACAATGTTCTTTTTGTGGAAGGCTATTGAGAAAAATTAGAAGATACGAGAAATTAGGGTTCATATCGAAGCATTTAGATAGCATTTCTTCCCCCATTCTCTTTGCGAGTGGAACATGATTTGTAAGTGGTACAAGGTACCCTCCACCATCCACAATTTGGTTGCTTGCATAGTTGTTGTTGTTGTGGTCTTCAGTCCTGAGACTGGTTTGATGCAGCTCTCCATGCTACTCTATCCTGTGCAAGCTTCTTCATCTCCCAGTACGTATTGCAGCCTACATCCTTCTGAATCTGCTTAGTGTATTCATCACTTGGTCTCCCTCTAAAATTTTTACCCTCCACGCTGCCCTCCAACACTAAATTGGTGATCCCTTGATGCCCCAGAACATGTACTACCAACCGATCCCTTCTTCTTGCCAAGTTGTGCCACAAATTCCTCTTCTCCCCAATTCTATTCAATACCTCCTCATTAATTATGTGATCTACCCATCTAATCTTCAGAATTCTTCTGTAGTACCACATTTTGAAAGCTTCTATTCTCTTCTTGTCCAAATTATTTATCATCCATGTTTCACTTCCATACATGGCTACACTCCATACAAATACTTTCAGAAACGACTTCCTGACACTTAAATCTATACTTGATGTTAACAAATTTTTCTTCTTCAGAAACACTTCCCTTGCTATTGCCAGTCTGCATTTTATATCCTTCCTACTTCGACCATCATCAGTTATTTTGCTCCCCAAATAGCGAAACTCCTTTACTACTTTAAGTGCCTCATTTCCCAATCTAATTCCCTCAGCATCACCAGATTTAATTTGCCTACATTCCATTATCCTCGTTTTGCTTTTGTTGATGTTCATCTTATACCCTCTTTCAAATCACTGTCCATTCCGTTCAACTGCTCTTCCAAGTCCTTTGCTGTCTCTGACAGAATTATGATGTCATTGGCGAACCTCAAAGTTTTTAGTTTCTCTCCATGGAGTTTAATACCTACTCTGAACTTTTCATTTGTTTCCTTTACTGCTTGCTCAATATACAGATTGAATAACATTGGGGATAGGCTACAACCCTGTCTCACTCCCTTCCCAACCACTGCTTCCCTTTCATGTCCCTCGACTCTTATAACTGCCATCTGGTTTCTGTACAAATTGTAAATAGCCTTACGCTCCCTGTATTTTACCCCTGCCACCTTTCGAATTTGAAAGAGAGTATTCCAGTCAACATTGTCAAAAGCTTTCTCTAAGTCTACAAATGCTAGAAACGTAGGTTTGCCTTTTCTTAATCTTTCTTCTAAGATAAGTCGTAAGGTTAGTATTGCCTCACGTGCTCCAACATTTCTGCGGAATCCAAACTGATCTTCCGCAAGGTCCGCTTCTACCAGTTTTTCCATTCGTCTGTAAAGAATTCGTGTTAGTATTTTGCAGCTGTGACTTATTAAACTGATATAGTTCGGTAATTTTCACATCTGTCACCACCTGCTTTCTTTGGGATTGGAATTATTATATTCTTCTTGAAGTCTGAGGGAATTCCGCCTGTCTCATACATCTTGCTCACCAGATAGTAGAGTTTTCTCAGGACTGGCTCTGCCAAGGCTGTCAGTAGTTCTAATGGTATGTTGTCTACTCCCGGGGCCTTGTTTCAACTCCTCTTCCATTTCCATTTTCCTCAAGTACATCGGCCTTGTATAGACCCTCTGTATACTCCTTCCACCTTTCTGATTTACCTTCTTTGCTTGGAACTGGGTTTCCATCTGAGGTCTTGATATTCATACAAGTGGCTCTCTTTTCTCCAAATTTCTCTTTAATTTTCCTGTAAACAGTATCTGTCTTCCCCCTTGTGAGATAAGCCTCTACATCCTTGATTAGCTATTTTGCACTTCCTGTCGATCTCATTTTTGAGACGTTTGTATTTTTTTTTTTTTTTTTTTTTTTTTTTTTTTTTTTTTTTTTTTTTTTTTGCGCCTGCTGCATTTACTGCATTTTTGTATTTTCTCCTTCCATCAATTAAATTCAATCTCTTCTGTTACCCACGGATTTCTACTAGCCCTCATCTTTTCACCTAACTGATACTCTGCTGCCTTCACTATTTCATCCCTCAAAGCTACTCATTCTTCTTCTACTGTATTTCTTTCCCCCATTCCTGTCAATTGTTCCCTTATGCTCTCCCTGAAATTCTTTACAACCTCTGGTTCTTTCAATTTATCCAGGTCGCATCTCCTTAAATTCCCACCTTTTTTCAGGTCTTCAGTTTTAATCTACAGTTCATAACCAATAGATTGTGGTCAGAGTCCACATCTGCCCCTGGAAATGTCTTAAAATTTAAAACCTGGTTCCTAAATCTCTGTCTTACCATTATATAATCTATCTGAAACCTTTTAGTATCTCCAGGGTTCTTCCATGTACACAACCTTCTTTCATGATTCTTGAACCAAGTGTTAGCTATGATTAAGTTATGCTCTGTGCATAATTCTACCAGGCGGCTTCCTCTTTCATTTCTTAGCCCCAATCCATATTCACCTACTGTGTTTCCTTCTCTCCCTTCTCCTACTATCGAATTCCAGTCACCCATGACTATTAAATTTTCGTCTCCCTTCACTATCTGAATAATTTCTTTTATCTCTTCATACATTTCATCAATTTCTTCGTCATCTGCAAAGCTAGATGGCATTAAACTTGCACTAGTGTTGTAGGTGTGGGCTTCATGTCTATCTTGGCCACAATAGTGCATTCACTATGCTGTTGGTAGTAGCTTACCCGCACTCCTATTTTTTTATTCATTATTAAACCTACTCCTGCATTACCCCTATTTGACTTTGTATTTATAACCCTGTATTCACCTGACCAGAAGTCTTGTTCCTCCTGCCACCAAACTTCGCTAATTCCCACTATATCTAACTTTAACCTATCCATTTCCCTTTTTAAATTTTCTGACCTACCTGCCCGATTAAGGGATCTGACATTCCATGCTCCGACCCGTAGAACGTCAGTTTTCTTTTTCTTTCTCCTGATAACAACATCTTGAGTAGTCCCCACCCGGAGATCCGAATGGGGGTCTATTTTACCTCTGGGATATTTTACCCAAGAGGATGCCATCATCCTTTAATCATACAGTAAAGGTGCATGCCCTCGGGAAAAATTACGGCTGTAGTTTCCCCCCGCTTTCAGCTGGTCGCAGTACCAGAACAGCAAGGCCGTTTTGGTTAGTGTTACAAGGCCAAATCAGTCAGTCATCCAGACCATTGCCCCTGCAACTACTGAAAAGGCTGCTGCCCCTCTTCAGGAACCAAACGTTTGTCTGGCCTCTCAACACATACCTCTCTGTTGTGGTTGCACCTACAGTACGGCTATCTGTATTGTTGAGGCACGCAAGCCTCCCCACCAACGGCAAGGTCCATAGTTCATGGGGGGAGGGGGGGGGGAGGGGGGGGGAAGGGCGCTTGCATAGTATGTATACATATTAAAACATGGAAGAAAGTTGTGACTGCCTACTACGTTAAAAAATATTAGTTGAAACTAACCTAAAACTTTGTGATTTATTTCAAATGTTATGTTGCAGATTCAACTGTATCTGATACACTATGATAATCGGTGACTTGCATCTATAACAGTCTTACAATTTGGAGATCCCAGTAATGCTTAGATCTATTAATAATCCTTCAGTCAACTCTTTTTATCAAAATATCACGTAAAAATAAACTGAATTTTTGAGAAACTACATACAGGAAGATGCGATTGGTGTATAACTGTTTGTTTATAGAACAACAAAGATCAAAATTTAAGCATATCAGTAACACAGATTGGGCAGGAGCACATATCTGGACTGCCCTCCATCCCCTTTCCCTAGAACCCTTCGCTGGAGTAACAAGTTTATCCATAACATAGTCGGAGGTCTACATTAGGTTGAAAAGTGATAATTTTGTTGACAGTTGTGAAACTTGGTGAATGAGAAATATAGGTTGTGGTAACAGACAGATGTGTGGCTTTGCCTAATATTTTGTTTGCGCCATATTTAAATGCACTTTCCCATATTTAACGCATTTTTCATAATAAAAAACAGAGCTACTATGTCATGCCCAAAAACATATATTAGAAAATGGAACAAGCATTCAACATGTGTTCTGATGCATATTAAGTACAGATATCGTACACAAACTGGAAAAATGCAAGGAGTGTTCCACTATGTATCCTTTAGCATATTTGATCCGTTTTTCTGCATTTGTTACTGCTGGTATTGACACAAAGGCCCATCTGTTTAGCCATGCAGTCTAATGCCCTGCTTTCCAGGCAGAAAGGAGTGCCGGTCCTCAGCACAAATCTGCCCAGCAGATTAGTGTTGAGGCCCAGTGTGCCAGCCAGTCTGTGGATGGTTTTTAAGGCAGTTTTCCATATGCCATGGCAAATGCGGGCTGGTTCCCCTTATTCCACCTCAGTTACACTGTATCGGCAACTGCTGTCCAAACACTTTCTCCACATACGTGTACACCATAATTACTCTACCACCATTGGGGCAATACTCATCTGGTGTGAGATGTTCCGAGGGGAGGTCCACTGGGAGCCAAACCGTACAATAACCCTGGGTTCAGTGTGAGGCAGCGGTGGGGTGAGTGGACTGCTGTAGTCTGTTGTGGGGACAAAGCCTCTCCATCGTTTCTAGGTCCCCAGTTCCATACAATACAATACAATAGGTGCAAAGAAAAATTTGTACTGCAAATGTCTCAGTGGTAGTAACATTAGTAAGCTGCACTTAATACATTAAAAAACATTTTGAGACATTGTCCTGAATGTGAAGTATGTGTTATGCTATAAATCATTTGCCACTCAACTAATAATTTGTAATCAGTTGGTTTCCACCAATCACATAAGACTCTAACCTGTAACTCTGACTATGCTGTGGATCATTATGTCACCATAATCGAGATTATTCGTATCCAAAGCTAGTTTCTACATTTAATTCTCTTAACGGAAGCTACATTCAAACAATTTGGATTGCCTGGACATTCAAAAACAACAGCTGAAGGCAAGTCTGTATAAAGGCTGTGGCCAACAGGTGATGACATCACTTATGTCCACAGAGCTTCTTACAGGCAGTGCTGTCACACTTTCAGCCTTTCCGATTGTGTCATGAAGCGATTTCTCAGGGCCCATGAGACGCACTTACAAATGACAGCACAGGTACACATGTGCGTCTCAGCAGCCCCGAGGAATCGTTTCATATCATCAGAAAAGCCGAAAGAGTGACAGCGCTGCCTGGTGAATAGACCTGTAAGCAGCTCTGTTGACATAAGTGACGTCATCACCTGTTGTTGGCAACAGCCTTTATACAGACTTGCCTTCAGCTGTCATCTTGGAACGTCAAGTCAGTCAAGATTGTTTAAATGAAGCTTCAATTCAGAGAATTAAATGAAGAAACAAGGTTCAAATGTGAATAACCTCAATTATGTGAACTATAACAATACAATGATGACTATCGATTGGAGTACGCATTAGGACTGATTTAAAATGGAATGATCATATAAAGTTGATCGTCGGTAAAGCAGATGCCAGACTGAGACTCATTGGAAGAATCCTAAGGAAATGCAATCCAAAAACAAAGGAAGTAGGTTACAGTATGCTTGTTCGCCCACTGCTTCAATACTGCTCAACAGTGTGTGATCCGTACCAGATAGGGTTGATAGAAGAGATAGAGAAGATCCAACGGAGAGCAGCGCGCTTCGTTACAGGATCATTTAGTAATCGCGAAAGCGTTACGGAGATGATAGATAAACTCCATTGGAAGACTCTGCAGGAGACACGCTCAGTAGCTCGGTACGGACTTTTGTTACAGTTTCAAGAACATACCTTCACCGAAGAGTCAAGCAGTATATTGCTCCCTCCTACGTACATCTCGCGAAGCGACCATGAGGATAAAGATAGAGAGATTAAAGCCCACACAGAAGCATACCAACAATACTTCTTTCCATGAACAATACGAGACTGGAATAGAAGGGAGAACTGATAGAGGTACTCAGGGTACCCTCCGCCACACACCGTCAGGTGGCTTGCGGAGTATGGATGTAGATGTAGATGTAGATCGATGAGACTGATTCACAGATCTCCCAAAGTGATATATTGCTGCTGAACGAAACAGAGGAATGTGAAACAGCAATGTATATTGACAACATAGAACAGACACCGATTATCGGTAATCCAGTTATTAACATGCAAAGTACAGCTGATAGCCTCACCATGAACCATAGACCTTGCCATTTGTGGGGAGGCTTGCGTGCCTCAGCGATACAGATAGCTGTACCATAGGTGCAACCACAACGGAGGGCTACAGCAACAACTGGTAGAAGCCGACCTTGGGGAAGAACAATTTGGATTCCATAGAAATAATGGAACACTTGAGGCAATACTGATCTTATGACTTATCTTAGAAGATAGAATAAGGAAAGGCAAACCTACATTTCTAGCATTTGTAGACTTAGAGAAAGCTTTTGACAATGTTGACTAGAATACTCTCTTTCAAATTTGGAAGGTGGCAGTGGTGAAATACAGGGAGCAAAAGACAATTTAAAATTTATACAGAAACCAGATGGCAGTTATAAGAGTCGAGTGGCACGAAAGGGAAGCAGAGGTCGGGAAGGGAGTGAGACATGGTTGTAGCCTAGCCCCAATGTTATTCAATCTGTACATTGAGCAAGCAGTAAACAAAACAAAACAAAAAATTGGAGTAAGAATTAAAATCCATGGAGAAGAAATAAAAATTTTAGGGTTTCTCAATGACATTGTAATTCTGTCAGAGATAGTAAAGGACTTGGAAGAGCAGTTGAATGGAATGGACAGTGTCTTGAAAGGAGGATATAAGATGAAAACCAACAAAAGCAGAATGCGGATAATGGAGTGAAGTCAAATTAAATCTGGTGATGCTGTAGGAGTTAGATTAGGAAATGAGACACTTAAAGTAGTAAATGCGTTTTGCTCTTTGAGGAGCAAAATGACTGATGATGGTCGAAGTAGAGAGGATATAAAATGTAGACTGGCAATGGCATGGAAAGCGTTTCTGAAGAAGAGAAACTTGTTAACACTGAATGTAGATTTAAGTGTCAGAAATTCTTTTCTGGAAGCATTTTTTTATTAGGTGTAACCCTGTATGGAAGTGAAACATGAACGATAAGTAGTTTGGACAAGAAGAGAATAGAAGCTTTCAAAATGTGGTGCTACAGAAGAATGCTGAAGATTAAATGGAGTAGGAATTAAAATCCAAAGAGAAGAAATAAAAACTTTGAGTTTGCCAATGACACTGTAATTCTATCAGAGACAGCAAAGGACCTGGAAGAGCATTTGAACAGAATGGACAGTGTCTTGAAAAGGGTATATAAGATTAACACCAACATAAGTAAAACATGGATATTAGAGTGTAGTCAAATTAAATCAAGAGGTAGTGAATGGAACTGGGGAGAAGAGGAATTTGTGGCACAACTTGACCAGAAGAAGGGATCGTTTGGTAGGACATCTTCTGAGGCATCAAGGGATCACCAGTTTAGTATTGGGAGGGCAGTGTGGAGGGTAAAAATCATAGAGGGAGACCAAGAGATGTATACACTAAGCAGATTCAGAAGGATGTAGGTTGCAGTAGTTGCTTGGTGATAAAGAAGCTACATCAAACCAGTCTCTGGACTGAACACCGCAACAACAACAGCTGATAGCAACGATAATAGGACCAGCATTGCACTGTTACTGCAATTACTGACAACCGTGAACAGTAAATTCTATGATATGAACACAAAATTCAACGCAGGTACACTACAGCTTAGTAACTTGAACACAAAATTTAACGATTTGTCAAAAGATTTTTCAGATTTCAAAACAGAATAAAAATAGGTGTTGGAAGATTTACAAAACAGTGTCACACAAATATTCAATGATCTGACAGAGAATGTACACAGAGAGACATCTGAAAATTTAAAAGAAATGAAAAAAAAAAACAATTAAAACAGGAGGTTATTTCTGGCCATAAAGGAAGTATTGATGTTTTGAATGAAAAGGTTGATTCAATCTGTGACAATCAAGAACATGTAGAAAGTGAATTAAAGAAAATCACGGACACGAATAATAGTATAAGAGCAAATCAAAACCAATTAAGTAATAGTATGAAGAAAGTGACTGCTATTGTCAACAACCTACACATGGACTATGAAGGTTTACCATTCGCAGTAGAAGAGCTGATATTAAAAGTAGGAAGCTTGGAGTTAGAATCTGAATGTGCTAAAAGAGAAAGAACTCAGATAGGGAAAAATATGGACAACATAACCGAAAGAACAAAATCAGGTACCTTAGATCAAAGTAGTTCATTAGTGCAGAAGGTAGTATCTGAATGCAAAGCATATGTAGACATGGTAGAAGAGGCCGTGAAGAAAAGGGAAATCAATCATTAAATGAAGTAAGTCAGGTTGCTAAAATTCAACTGCCTGTGCCCAAGACAGACTCATCCATATCTTGTCACAACCCTGACAGCGGTTCCAAGACAAGATTGCAAAATTCACAATTTACCTACAGCAGTACCTTCAACACATGCGCAATTGCCATACGGTGCTCTTCACACCTATAACAACACACAGATGTCAGATAATGCCGCATGTTTAATATCCATTTTCGCTGATGAAGGACTGCTTAGACATAGGCAGTTTTCCACATATTCGATAGATGGAAAGCAGACGAAGCCGGTAGCTTTTATCAGTGTGTTCTGCAACATACTTCAGCATAACTGGACAAAGGCTCAAAAGATAAGATTTTGTGGGCCACTGAAATTGTAGAAGATTGTCACAAGTATGAACAGCTTTCTTAGACAAGTTCTGGTCAGAAGCCATTGAAGAGAGACCAATACGTGAAGTCTTTAACATGCTCCATTTAATAGCAAGCATGGACGTTTGTGGGGTTATTTTGAAAAGTATTTAAATAAGACCAGATAATGGACCAATCCCATGTCACAGGTGGATGTATTGAAGATGTTAAAGAGCCGACTTCTGACACATATAAGGGAAAAATTAGTAACCACACCACAACACGACACCGAGTACTATTTTGTCATTTTTTGATTCCATTGACCTGATTTATGAAGAGGCAGCATGGCACATAAAGCAGCAGATAAACAAACACCCCAACCCATCTTTAGAAACCACCTGTAAATAATAATGTTACTACACAACAAGCATGGTAACCATATCCAACACAGTACATATAAGAAGGGAATGGATTTGGTAGTGTAAATGGGACTAACAAAAGATTTAAGTGAGGTTATCAGAATAACAGGAATAATTACAATGGACAATCGAACTACGGTCCACCAGTACAAGGCTATTCACTGTTCATAAGTGGTAACAGCCAGCCGATGCAGAGGCAAGCGGTCAGCAGCAATAAAATGCCACATGCTGTGCTGCAGTCAACCTCTGGACAACATAATAGTGCAAACTATAATTTTGCAACTATGACACAAATTCACAAGAAGATGGGTCACGCGCAGCCAATGACACAAATTGTCAAAACACAACACTCACTGTACAGCTCACTGTAATTACTCCGGTGACCGAGGGCAATGCTCCTGCACTGGCGGAAAAGCCCAACTGGTCGCAGTGAGGCCCCACACTGTTGAACAGATAGGGAGTGGGGGCAATACACTTATAAACACATGTTTTGTGAGATACAACGAACAAGGTGACATGAAAGATGATTTATACTGACATGAGGAGGAAGTTCAGGAAAACATGTACAAAGAGCACGCACAGGTAGTTATAAGGACAAAAGTATTTGACATGGAGGTACACTTAGTTCTAGACTCAGGTGCAACGACTAATTTAATGTCAACTGAATTTAACCAAGAGTTAAAGAAAAGAGGTAAAACTCCCACATTCCCAGTGCAGAATTGTAGAATATAGACAGTCACTGGAAACAAGTCCTAAGTAGCGAAGTTACAAGCACTTATTCCTTTGAAAATAGGACACATTGTAGTCAAATGTAATTTCCTCATCATTGACCAATTAACAGTAAATTGTTTGATTGGGCTGGACATGTTATAACATATAAGATACAAATTCGTATAGGAAATGGTAAATGCTACTTCAGTGTGAATGAACAGGTATTTTCTGTCGATTTAATAAAAAGGTCACACAAGAAGGTCAAGCACAAGGAGGAATCTGATGTGACAGCTCAATTTGTATTTCCTACTGTATTATTTATAAACACTCACTACAATGAACAAGTGTCAGAATCAGATGTAAACTATGAAATGGTAGAGCAAAAGGTGAGCGAGTCCAACAACTTAAGTGGAGAGGAGCAACAGGAACTCACAGATCTGTTATTGAAGTATGCACTTGTATTTGGAAAACAACCCAGAGCTATAAAGGATTATCAGTACAAAATGGATGTTTACCCACACAAAACTTTTTGTGTGTCATCTCACCCCATTCTTTGTATGAAAAGAGAGGCAGTATGAGAAAAAAAATCAATCAAATGATTAAATGGGGGATAATTCAACCTTCCTTTCACCTAATTGTAGCCCCATATTGCCTGAACATAAACCAGACGGACTGGTAAGTTTGATTCTGGATGTTCGAGGTATTAATAAGAAGCTAATACTAGTTCAAATCAAGCCTGACAGCTTGGACAAACAACTGTTGAATTCCCTTAATATCCAGTATTTTACCATACTGGAACTGAGGCATCGTACTGGCAAGTCAAACTCCATCCACAAAATAGAAAGTACACAGCTTTTGTATGTGTGTTTGTATTCTGCGTCCTGCCATTTGGCATGAATATAAGTGCAGGTGTATTCATCACAGTGTTGGATAAAGTATGAGGACCTGAGCTACTTAGCAAAGTTATGGTCTATGTTGACGACTTACTAATCGCAACCCCCACTTGGACAGAACACATTCAGCTGATTGAAAAAGTTTTACAACATTTTTCAGAATACAGGGTGACAGCCAATTACCCTGATCCTAAGAAACTCGATGCCACACGCAACTGTCCTGCACCTAGGAATAAGAAACGACTTAAAGCTTATTTAGGATTAATCTCATTCTGAATTAAGAACTTTTCTTATGGAAAGTAAAATACTGCAGTCTGCCTACAGTAAGTTTTGTAAACAAATAAAAACCATTCAACAGCAGGACCTAAGGTGGAGCAAGGTCAAACAAAACCTAACACATGAAGGTAACGAAGAGATAAAAATGTGGTACAGGGAATATAAAGGTGTTTTATTCCGTCACAAACACCCTGACTCAGAACAATGGTGCATTTGTCTTCCTGAGAAATACATTGATGAAGTCATTGTGTACATTCATGAAGTGTGGGAACACTATGGGGCACGTAGATGTACCAAGAAGATAGGTAAACATTGCTACATTCCAAATTTGAGATTACAAGTATGGTACTTCAAGTATTATGAAAATGTATAATGTGTCAGAAGTCAAAACATTCTAACTGTTCTAAATATCTCAAGCTTCACCCAGTTTTAACTAAGAAACCTCTATATTTAGTGTCTCTGGATGTGGCTGGCCCGTATCCAAAAGGTAAGGGTGGAATAAGATATGTAAGAGCACTACATGTTTTTAACAGCATATTAAGATATATGCTATACGTAGTGCAACAGCGACCTCCATCAGGAAAAGGATCAAAGGATAGTGAGAAGGATAGGAAGGCCACGAGTGATACTTACTGATAATGCCTCATATTTTATAGGACAGAAATGGAAGCAAGTTATGACATCACAGGGTTTAGAACACATCTTAGTATCAAGATTCCACACTGAGATATTGCACGTAGAATGAGTATTCAAGGAAATTAATCAGTTCATAAGAACACGAACACACACACACACACACACACACACACACACACACACACAATGGGTAGAATATGTCACACCTTTCATGCAGGTCATTACCAATCTTACAAATTCTTCCACTGGTTTCACACCAAATTAATTTATGGTTTACACCAGACATAAGGACGAATGGGAGTCACCCCTACCAAAAATAAGAGCAGTGGAAATGGCATTAAAGGAGAAAATTAAAACAGCAGCAATCACACTGGAAAACAGGGCTGGATATAGGAAGAAAATCTGTGATCAGAAACTGAAGCATTTTACACAGTTCAGTGAAGACCAACGAGTTCTGTTACAAATCCAATCTAAGTCAACAAAAATAAATAGCAAAGTTAAACAAGAAGTGACAATTACTTTATACAGAATTTCCAAAATCCCATATCCTAGAGGTTATAGATTGATTTGCGAGAGGACTGGTTGAGACAAAAGTCTCTACCCCCACGAGAACTTAAAGGCATTTGTAGAATAAGTATTTTTGACACAAGTGTTTTTACTGAAAATGACTGTACATAGTGTACACAATAGTAATTTAATTTCTGGTTTCTTTTGAATACTAGTACTAAGGAAACATTTTTAGACATAAGAGATTTTCAGAATGAGATTTTCACTCTGCAGTGGAGTATGCGCTGATATGAAACTTCCTGGCAGATTAAAACTGTGTGTCCCGACCGAGACGTGAACTCGGGACCTTTGCCTTTCGCGGGCAAGTGCTCTAGCATCTGAGCTACCGAAGCACGACTCACGCCAGGTCCTCACAGCTTTACTTCTGCCAGTATCTCGTCTCCTACCTTCCAAACTTTACAGAAGCTCTCCTGCGAACCTTGCAGAACTAGCACTCCTGAAAGAAAGGATATTGCGGAGACATGGCTTGGCCACAGCCTGGGGGATGTTTCCAGAATGAGATTTTCACTCAGCAGCGGACTATGCGCTGGCAGTATCTTGTCTCCTACCTTCCAAACACTCCACTGCAGAGTGAAAATCTCATTCTGGAAACATCCCCCAGGCTGCGGCCAAGCCATGTTTCTGCAGTATCCTTTCTTTAGAAGTGCTAGTTCTGCAAGGTTCGCAGGAGAATTTCTGTAAAGTTTGGAAGGTAGGAGACGAGATACTGGCAGAAGTAAAGCTGTGAGGGCCGGGCGTGAGTTGTGCTTCGGTAGCTGAGATGCTAGAGCACTTGCCTGCAAAAGGCAAAGGTCCCGAGTTTGAGTCTCGGTCGGGCACACAGTTTTAATCTGCCAGGAAGTTTCATAAGAGTTTTTACTTGAATTTTGATATATAAAGCAGCAGGTAAATGAGAGAGTTGTTAAATGATACAGCGCTTCGCTTGGCACAAGGTGCAATGAAGCAGAGCAGACTTTGCGGCACACATTGTGGTGTAATTGTAACGGTGAGCTCTCAGCAGATGAGGTGAAAGCAATGACTCACACGCATGCGCATGTAAACATGGCCGCAGGAGTTTTAATTACTATATAGTAGACATGATAAGTGACCATCAGCTAAAACAATAAAATGCAACTCGCCCACGCACTTATATATAAGAATTATATACGTCTAGGACAAATGAGGAATAACTATATTATAACTATAAACTTAAGATAGATTACATCTAATATACAGGATGGTCAATTGATCGTGACCGGGCCAAATATCTCACGAAATAAGCGTCAATCAAAAAAACTACAAAGAACGAAACTTGTCTAGCTTGAAGGGGGAAACCAGATGGCCCTATGGTTGGCCCGCTAGATGGCGCTGCCATAGGTCAAACGGATATCAACTATGTTTTATAAAATAAGAACCCCCAGTTTTTATTACTTATTCGTGTAGTACGTAAAGAAATTTGAATGTTTTAGATGGACCAGTTTTTTCGCTTTGTGACAGATGGCGCTGTAGTAGTCACAAACATATGGCTCACAATTATAGATGAACAGTTGGTAACAGGCAGGTTTTTTTTAAAATTAATATACAGAACGTAGGTACGTTTGAACATTTTCTTTTGGTTGTTCCAATATGATGCATGTACCTTTGTGAACTTATCATTTCTGAGAACTCGTGCTGTTACAGAGTGATTACCTTTAAATACCACATTAATGCAATAAATGCTCAAAATGATGTCCGTCGACCTCAGTGCATTTGGCAATACGTGTAACGATATTCCTGTCAACAGCGAGTAGTTCGCCTTCCGTAATGTTCGCACATGCATTGACAATACGCTGATGCATGTTGTCAGGCGTTGTCGGTGGATCACGATAGCAAATATCCTTCAACTTTCCCCACAGAAAGAAATCCAGGGACGTCAGATATTGTGAACGTGCAGGCCATGGTATGGTGCTTCGACGACCAATCCACCTGCCATGAAATATGCTATTCAATACCACTTCAACCGCACACGAGCTATGTGTCGGACATCGATTATGTTGGAAGTACATCGCCATTCTGCCATGCAGTGAAACATCTTGTAGTTATATCGGTAGAACATTACGTAGGAAATCAGCATATATTACACCATTTAGATTGCCATTGATAAAATGAGGGCCAATTATCCTTCCTCGCATAATGCCACACCATACATTAACCAGCCAAAGTCACTGATGTTCCACTTGTCGGAGCCATCGTGGATTTTCCGTTGCCCAATAGTGCATATTATGCCGGTTTATGTTGCCACTAAATAGAATGCGTGCAAAAAGTCTATCATTGTCCCGTAATTTCTCTCGTGCCCAGTGGCAGAATTGTACACGATGTTCAAAGTTGTCGCCATGCAATTCCTGGTGCATAGAAATATGGTATGGGTGCAATCGATGTTGATGTAGCATTCTCAACACCAATGTCTTTGAGATTCCCCATTCTCACGCAATTTGTCTGCTACTAATGTGCGGATTAGCTGTGACAGCAGCTAAAGCACCTACATGGGCATCATCATTTGTTGCAGGTCATGATTGACGTTTCACATGTGGCTCAACACTTCCTGTTTCCTTAAATAACGTAACTATCCGCAAAAAGGTCCGAACCCTTAGATGATGTCGTCCATGATACCGAGCAGCATACATAGCACACACCTGTTGGGCTTTTTGATCATACATCAACACGATATAGACCTTTTCCGCAATTGGTAAACGGTCCATTTTAACATGGGTAATGTATCACAAAGCAAATACCATCCGCACAGGCGGACTGTTACATGATACCACATACTTATATGTTTGTGATTATTACAGCGCCATCTATCACAAAGCCAAAAAAGTGGTCCAAGTAAAACATTCATATTTCTTTACATACTACAAGAATATGTAATAAAAAATGGGGGTTCCTATTGTAAAAAACGCAGTTGATATCCGTTTTACCTATGGCAGTGCCATCTAGCGGGCCAACCATAGTGCCATCTGGTTTCCCCCTTCAGGTTAGTTGAATTTCATTCTTTGTAGTTTTTTCATTTGATGCTTATTTCGTGAGACATTTGGCGCGGTCACTATCAATGGGCCACCCTGTATATAAGCAATGTTGAACTAAGGAAATATACAAGAGACTATGAGTAATATCTACATAAAATAATAATGTTAACCTACTATATGCAAATATGTACAGGTGTTTACAGAAAGTGAACTACATGACATTTCAGATACATTTATGGATATGAGCGATGACAGCTAAGATGAAAACAGGAAACAGAGATGAGGAGCATAAATATCTCACACTTTATAGAATTTTGTAGATACTTCTCTTCACAGGGTAAAGGGTGAAACTGGTGATGTACTGGGCACACCAGGCGAATACAATGGCTGCATACTGACGTAAAAGAATGACTGAATCAGTGGCAACTGAGCTACTTCACATTTAATTTTAAGTTTTTTCTTTTCAGTGACCAGTGCATTGACATGGTGTGAAAAAAGAAATGATAAGCTTCAAGACTGGCATAGTGCCATACAAATTTAGCGGGCTGCACCTCAAGGGGAAAAAATTAGTTATAAGAAGTATTATATACATAACAGATATGAATGAACGATTCAAAGCATATGCAGTAACAGCCTGGAAACTGACATCGTAATGATGTAGGTTTGATGCCACTGTACAAGTAAGGGGCTGACCTACACGCAAGGTGCAATCACTGTTTCAGAAACTCTCAACACCCATTTTTATCTTTACAATATGTATACGTACGTGAACATTATAAACAGGATTATTATTTGTGCCTTGTGGTCTATGGTGCCTTGCCACGGTTCGCGCAGCCCCCCCCCCCCCTCCCCCCGTCGGAGGTTTGAGTTCTCCCTCGGGCATGGGCATGTGGGCTGTCCTTAGTGTAAGTTAGTTTAAGTTAGATTAAGTAATGTGTAAGCCTAGGGACCGGTGGCCTCAGCAGTTAAGTTCCATTGGAAGTTACCACAAATTCCCAAAAATTATTCATCACATTGAAGAGAAGAATAACTCCCACAATTTCTACACATTGAATGGCAACAACATTTATGGCATGAATAGTTAAGTTACATGCCGTCTGGAGTAAACAATGTCTATTTGATGTAGTAGGAACATAACAATAATCTACAAGGCTATGTGCCTATAAAAAGCCAAAAAAATATATGTGTTGAAAATTGTCATAGCTGCAAGAATATTTTTCTTAAAATATATATGTGCTAATCATCAAGATTTAGTGGATGGACTGCATGATCGGCAAACCACAGAAAATTAGAAGTGAATTAATGATATCACTGCAACCTAACAGTGACTTCTATTAAAGATATAAGTGTAATAATCGAACAACTATCTTTTTGTTAAGCACCAAGTTTGCTGCAAAATCAAGCATTCTAAAAAAATCCATGGGCAGAGTAAGAAAAATTATCCTATATACATTATTAATTTTTGTGACTTCAGTATTTGTACAGTGAATTGTATTTCTATTATTCTACAAGGAAGACTGTTCATGGCACCAATTAAGTTTCAGCAAGAATCCATGCTTTACTTCCAATACTGCAAATAGTAATTATCTCTCATTACATAAATTTCATGTCAGTTCATACTCTTTGTACTAGATGTTGGGCTGCCTCCCAGCATGGTTATTCCAAAACCGGCCAAGATAATAACACAATCCCAAACATTTTATGTGGTGTGTTTCATTAAGCATCCGACCATCAGTATCTGCATAAGGTGTTTAGCAGGCCGTTTTTGCTTATTTGAAATCACATAATACACTCCTGGAAATTGAAATAAGAACACCGTGAATTCATTGTCCCAGGAAGGGGAAACTTTATTGACATATTCCTGGGGTCAGATACATCACATGATCACACTGACAGAACCACATGCACATAGACACAGGCAACAGAGCATGCACAATGTCGGCACTAGTACAGTGTATATCCACCTTTCGCAGCAATGCAGGCTGCTATTCTCCCATGGAGACGATCGTAGAGATGCTGGATGTAGTCCTGTGGAACAGCTTGCCATGCCATTTCCACCTGGCGCCTCAGTTGGACCAGCGTTCGTGCTGGACGTGCAGACCGCTTGAGACGACGCTTCATCCAGTCCCAAACATGCTCAATGGGGGACACATCCGGAGATCTTGCTGGCCAGGGTAGTTGACTTACACCTTCTAGAGCACGTTGGGTGGCACGGGATACATGCGGACGTGCATTGTCCTGTTGGAACAGCAAGTTCCCTTGCCGGTCTAGGAATGGTAGAACGATGGGTTCGATGACGGTTTGGATGTACCGTGCACTATTCAGTGTCCCCTCGATGATCACCAGAGGTGTACGGCCAGTGGAGGAGATCTCTCCCACACCATGATGCCGGGTGTTGGCCCTGTGTGCCTCGGTCGTATGCATTCCTGATTGTGGCGCTCACCTGCACGGCGCCAAACACGCATACGACCATCATTGGCAACAAGGCAGAAGCGACTCTCATCGCTGAAGACGACACGTCTCCATTCGTCCCTCCATTCACGCCTGTTGCGACACCACTGGAGGCGGGCTGCACGATGTTGGGGCGTGAGTGGAAGACGGCCTAACGGTGTGCGGGACCGTAGCCCAGCTTCATGGAGATGGTTGCGAATGGTCCTCGCCAATACCCCAGGAGCAACAGTGTCCCTAATTTGCTGGGAAGTGGCGGTGCGGTCCCCTACGGCACTGTGTAGGATCCTACGGTCTTGGCGTGCATCCGTGCATCGCTGCGGTCCGGTCCCAGGTCGACGGGCACGTGCACCTTCCGCCGACCACTGGCGACAACATCGATGTACTGTGGAGACCTCACGCCCCACGTGTTGAGCAATTCGGCGGTATGTCCACCCGGCCTCCCGCATGCCCACTATATGCCCTCGCTCAAAATCCGTCAACTGCACATACGGTTCACGTCCACGCTGTCGCGGCATGCTACCAGTGTTAAAGACTACGATGGAGCTCCGTATGCCACGGCAAACTGGCTGACACTGACGGCGGCGGTGCACAAATGCTGCGCAGCTAGCGCCATTCGACGGCCAACACCATGGTTCCTGGTGTGTCCGCTGTGCCGTGCGTGTGATCATTGCTTGTACAGCCCTCTCGCAGTGTCCGGAGCAAGTATGGTGGGTCTGACACACCGGTGTCAATGTGTTCTTTTTCCATTTCCAGGAGTGTATGAGACTTCATAAAGTTAAAAATTAAAACATTTGTTATAGGTTTGTTTAGTGATCATCTGAGCTGTGTGTTGTGAGTTTGAGTTACAAAAAATCAGTTATTTAACTCTCCTTTAAAGTTATTGGAAGATCATTCATGTATTTAAGGACAACAGTGGGCCCAGCACTGAGCCTTTGGGACTACATATTATTCTCTCCCATTCTGAGGTTGGTTTAATGTATGTACCATAGCCTATCAAGAAAGAAGACTGCATTCAGTTATGAAGGTAAGATGCCATACATTCAAGGGGGGTGCCAATAATACCATAACATTTTAGTATGGCAGATGGAATTTTGTGATCTATACAATAGGCTTTGGCAAGGCCACAAAATATACCAACAAATTAATTTTTCTTGCCAGTACTTCTTTTGTGGGATCTTGCATTGCTTTCTCTGTACAGAATCCTCTACAAAAGCCAAAATGAGAAGCAGTTATCAGCTTCTGCTCAGGTATATGACTTAGTATTTTATTATAAACCACTCTGAAAAAAAAGAATGAGAGAGTAGGAAATAGCTCAATTAACAGAGCTGGACTGCTTATACACAGTGACTTGTTTTGCAAAAGTAACTAGGTAATTTTCGGAATGCCAGTTCCCCACAGAAAAAAATCAATTAGGAGCACATTAAGACTAGCTAACAATGCAACCATTTGCTATCCATCACAGTAGATACGTTTCATGCAGAAGCAAGATGTGTGGTATAACGATCATGCTTAAACCACATATTCTGATGTTTGATTAGGAGTGCATCTTCAGAAACAGTTGGCAAATTGTCTTTGAGCAAAACCAGTAAAGGTGTGGCTGATTAGTGTCTTTCTTTATTGTTGAAAGATGGTCACTGTGGATTCCACCTAAAACAGTGATGCTCTATTGTCACTGAAAGTCAACTTGTTTGAGCCAGTGAAGATTCTTTACTACCCAGTAAAGCATACTCCATAAATGTACATATTCATGTTATGTGGATGCAGATTTGCCAGTAAAAAAAATAACTTTTCCAAAAAAAATTATCATCTCTTATTAAAATCAACATAAATCTGCAAAACAATATCGTTTCTTTAGAGCATATTTAGATAATTGCTGATGGAAGCTCTTATGACCAAATACATTATATTGGAAAGTAGATATTAATCATTCTGACTCCAGTCCTGCACAGAATCATCTTTCAATGTCTGCACTGCAGATGGAATGAGGGGAAAATGACTGACTATATACTCCTGTACAAGTTGTAATTTCTTTTGTCTTGTGTGTTGGTGGCTGTAGAACCTTTCTGCAGAAAGCTGCAAATTCCACTTCTCTAAATTTCCCCAGTAGTTGTGATCCAAAGAAAATAAAGACGTTCGATGCTATTGGGCAGTGAAACACATTAATAGGATTGAAAACTTGTACTGGACCAGGACTTGAAACCAGATTTTTCTGTTTCTCGTGAACGGTCACCTTGACTGCCTTGGTCATCTGGACATGTGTGGTGTCTGTTCCTGTGGATGTGTCTGAAAGAACAGCACACCACATATATAATTCTCAATAGTATTCCACAAACAGTTTTTTGTCTTCCCTACAGGGATTCCAATTTGAATTCATGAAACATTTTCTCATCCTCGGTTTCTGATCCAACCTGTGGCTAACAAATCTAGCAGAATGTCTCTAAATTGCTTCTGACTTCCTTTAATCCTACCTGATGGGGATCCAAAACACTTGTGCAGTACTCAAGAATGAATTGCAGTAGTGTTCTGTATGTGATTTACTTTATGGATGAACTACACTTTTTTTAAAAATTCTCCTAATAAACCCCAGTCAACCATTTTGCCTTCCCTCTTACTGACCTTATGTGCTCCTTCAATATTGCTTTCCAATGTTACACTTAGATATTTAACCACCAAGCAGCAGCAGGAGAATCTGTCAGTAACAAATCTAGTAGAATGTCTTTGCATTGCTTCTTCTAGTGCTGCCACTCAGTGAGTAGATTTTTACCCATACAGTTACCATTAGAAATTCTGACTCTCATCCTGTATCCTCAATGAAAAAACTTTCCAGTTTACTACCACGTCAATGGCAAACAGTTGCAGTTTGCTGCTCCACTATCCATCAGATCATGAGTGTATATAGAAAGAACAAGAGTGGTCTTATTAAACTTCCCTGGGGCACTCCTGGTGATACCCCCGTCTATGATGAACACTCTCTATCCAGGACCTGTTCCATTCAATCAGGTCTTCGTTAACAGTCTCCAGTTAGACTTTGTCTCACATTCTTTCAAGACATAAAAGAACATGGAATCTGCCTTTTGTCCTTTATCCCCGGTTTGCAAGATGTCATGTGAGACTGTGTTTGAGGCTGAGATATAATTGAGCAATGCTTTCTAAATCCGTGCTGATTTGTGCAGTTTTTCTGTTACAAGGAAAGTCATTGCATTCAAAATCAAAATATGTTGATGAATTATGTAGCAAAACAGATGTTAAGAACATTGGTCTGTAATTTTGCAGCTCTATTCTTTTACCTTTATACAAAATGCCCCTGGGGTCACGATCAATATTCAAGTATATGAAAGGAACAATCATTTGAAGCAAAAAAACTTCTTATGGGCATATGCCCTATTCCAAGTGGTTTCAGAGATGGAACACATTTAGTGAGCATTGTTATTTATTTCCTTAACTATTGAAAACACTGTCGGGTTTCAACACACACAATATTAATAAACATTATAAAACGCGTTTTACAAATTATAAATTGAAAATGTGTATTTTTATTACATTCACATAAACTAAAAGTATTTCTGTCCTGTCATTCACTCTTCTAAATTGATGGCTACTGATCATGTCCCACCAAACATTGATTGGAAAATAAACGTTTCCACTGCAGTATGTGGATTTTCCTGCAACAACTGATGACTTTGTGTGTGTTGTTGATTCTAGTCTGTGTAAACGTGGCTCCACTAGTGAACAGTATTAATAGAAGCAAAAGATGATAGTCATTTAAAAAGTGACAAAATTGATGTTGTGTGACATTGTCGCCAATGTGAAGATTGTGGACATGTATGAAACCAGATATCAATGATTTTATACTTTAATGCTTTTTAGGATTACAAAAATATATACCTAACCACTAAATGATTGTGCAAAGATTTATTAAAGTGCCAGAACTTAACATAAGATTAACAACATAACAACTACATATATTTTTTTAAAACTTCACAGATCTTTAATACAAAGAGAAGCTACATCAAACATTAACTTTGCATCAAAGTTACTTGTACACATATAACAGAAACAAATATGAGCTTGTAATATTATTTACAATCCTTTAACACTATCCCGCAAGTTCATATTTCATCACCAAATCAAGAATTTAACTCAGTCTGTATTTCCATTAGTTACTTCCATCCCAATCAAAGTTTTCTTTCTTGATAGCTTCTTTGCTGATAAGCCCTTAGTAAAAATGTCAGCTGCTTGAGCTTATGTTGAAACATACTCGACACTGGTTTCCATCTCATTGACTAACTGTCGTACATACCGATAGCATGTTTCAATATGCTTAGAACGTTCATAGAATCCTGCACCTTTGGTATATTTAATAGCACTTTGATTGTCAATGCATAAAGTAGGAAATGAACTCTTTTCAACAATGTAAATTTCTTTCAATAAAAGATCAAGCCATTCTAAAGATTTACTTGCCTGGCAGCAACAAATTCAGCTTACATTGAGGATTGTGCGACACATTTCTGTAGTTAACTTTTCCACATTACTGGACCACCACAAACTTCATTAAAACTCCCCGTATTAAACGTCTAGTCAATTTTTCACCTGCATAATCAGTATCGCTATAACATTCTATAGCAAATAGCGAAGAATTCGTTTAATTAATTTTAGGTGTGCTTTGGTAGGCGAATCTTGTGCTCTTGAAGCAACATTTACAGCATAAGCTAGATCTGGGACGTGTCCCCAATGTTAAATATGTGAGACTGCCTATAATTTCTCGGTAAGTATCGGTATCAGTAGCTGGTGGTGAATTACCAGGTATCCATCCAGGCTCAATTGCTAATGAAATTGGCTTTGCATCAGTCATATGATACTTGGCTAACACTCTTTTCACATATGCAGTCTGATTAATCTTCATAAAATCATTTAATCTTTGGACTTGCAAGCCAAGATAACAATCCATTTCACCTACTACCATATCAAACTCTTCATGTAATTGTTTTGTGTAATTATGAACTGTTTCTCCAGGTCCCATTAATAATCCATCATCCACATGAAATAAAACGATTAAATTTTCATTAAAATACATACAAGGATCAGCACTAATCTCCCGCAACTTTGATTTCTTAAGGTATAACTTTAAACACCCATACCAACATTTTGCTGATTGCTTCAGTCCGTACAAGAGCTTCAGTCTATACAAGCTTCAAAGCAATCTGCAAACACGACCTGTGCCATCATAATAACCTTGTAGTTGTTGCACCTAAATTTATTCCTTCAGTTTACCATTCAAGAATACTGTTGAATTGTTTGATGTTCCAATTTCTTTGAACAGCGACACACAAGAAGGCTCTCAGTGTTTCAAACCTAACCACAGGACCTAAAGTTTCAGAAAAATCGAGCCCTGGCCTTTGGCGAAGCCCTTTTGCAACTAGCCTTGCTTTGTACTGTACAATGTCATTGTTATTATCCAATTTATTGCAAACACCCATCAATTTCCAATAGCCTTCCTTTCAGCTGACAAATCAACTAATTTCCACTTACCAACCTTTTGATGCGAGTACATTTCTTCATCCATTGCAGCTTTCCAATTTTCTACATATGAGGGTTTCACTGCTTCATCATAGTTCCTTGGAACTTCTCTCAGCATCATCGTCTTGGGTCGCTCAGGTTCATCTAGTTAACGTATCAGCCTTCTAATTGTTTGTCTGGCCCTCAAAACCCAATGATCACCTGCATTTTCGGTCACTTCTACATGGTCTTGATGATCCAGTCTTGTAATATCTGCTTCTGATATTTTATCACCATTAGAATCAGATATTTCTGTATCATTCATAGTCGATATGTCAACTAATGTGGTAACATCACTCTTCAATGATTGCTTCAATATTTCATCATTCAATTTTACATCTCAGATAACAGTAAGTGAATGCATATCTCGAAGGTATACATAATAGCTACTGTCAACGTAACCAGTCTATAACCTTTCAAAGATTTGGCATCAAACTTTCTCCGTTTCTGTGCTGGAATCCAGACAAAACATTCTGTCCCAAATACTTTTAAATGATTAAACTGACTCTTCCTTATCAAAAATTATTCTATTGATGTTTTTCCATTAACCTTCGTTGGCCCAGTTCGGTTCAAAGTATGAGTAGCTGCAAGTACAGCTTCTCCCCATAAAGCTTTTGGAATATGCTTTGCTGACTGAAGCCATGAACGTACTATTTCGCAGATAATCCTGTTTTCATGCTCAGCAACTCCATTTTGCTGTGGTGTATATGGCACAGTCAAAGAATTTTCAATCCAATTGATTCAGCATATCTTCTCACATCATTATTGTCAAACTCCTTGCCACCATCAGCCCGCAGTTCTTTAATGGTACATTGAGCTTGTGTTCTCACCATCTAAATAAATATTAGCAATTTCTCCTTTACCTCATCCGTTTCCCCAAAAGATGTGTCACTCTGAAGCTTGAGAAGTCATCTTTCAAAACAAGAAAAAACGATAGCCAGCTAAATCGTTCTCTTCCATTGTACCACATACATCAGTGAAGATTAATTCACCTGGGCTAGTTGACTTGTCAACTTGTGAACCAAAAACTAGCCTATGATTTTTTTCCTAGCATACAAGCTTCACGTAATTCATTGTCTAATCTTACATTCATATCATGAGCAGTCAAAAAGGATTGTGAATGTTGTTTGTTCTGGTGCCCAAATCTTTCACGCCACAATTGAATAGTATCAGAAGCTTTCTTTACTACACATGACTTTCCTTGCTTAATCACTTTCACTGCCAAGCAATTAAGTTCATTCTTGCTTTTACATAGATCAATAGCAATTGGAATATTGTCTCTATAACACGACCATATTTTACCATCATTTTTGATACTTTGATCAATAACTTTTTCTCTGGCCTTTTTAACAGAAAATAAATTCCAAGCACCATCTGGACAATACCATACATCTTCAAAATATCGTCTGTTCCACTCTTTTCCATTAAAAGTTTCAGCATCAATATGACCACTCTCATATACTTCGATATGTACATTATTTTTAGTGCTGTCCATTTTCTGTAGCACATCAAAAGGAGTGTATAAAACATACCAGTCTTCACGATTTGTAAAGCGATGTGCCGCGCCACTATCAATATACCACTTGTCACATTCTGATACATCTTCATTTGTACATAAATTACATACTTTAAACAAATTTTCTTCTTGAATATCTCGTGACAATATTTTCACAGCTGGTAACATTGCAGAACCACCACAACCACTAGGACAGTTCCTGGAGTTATGACCTTTGCTTTCGCATTTAAAACACACTATGTCTGTTTTGCAGTCTTTCGAAGTGTGTCCAATCTTACCACATGAAAAACATTTCATCACATCGCGGTTGCTTCAATTTTGCACCTTTTTCACATTACCCAATTAATTTTGCTTCGTTGCTGTGTAGATACACTTCCCTTGGTTCTTGAAAACATTGCAGCAGCTACATTTGTTTCTTCTCTGTCTTGAATACACAGCTCATAATTCGTTCATTAAATGATAGTGCAAATATTTATTAAAGTGGCAGAACTTAACGTAAGATCAACAACAGAACAACTATATATATTTTTTTAAAAAAATTCACAGCTATCTAATACAAACAACAAATACATCAAACATTAACTTTGCATAAAAAATATTTGCACACATGTAACAGAAACAAATATGAACTTGTAATATTATTTACGATCCTTTAACAATCTTACTGGGCAAAAATATTTCTTTAAATCTGATACTCCTTACCATTTCCAGAAGATTTTTTTTGTATGCAGTATTTTTATTTCAATGTCTTGCAAAACCAAATGGTTAAATGGCTAGACAGTTGTTCCTGATTTCAGATACATATTTAACATAGCATATTTAACTGTGCAAAGGGTAATCCCTCAAACAGTAATTAGCATTCTGTATCGTTTTAGCAAAGACTCCTATAGATGCATATACTTCATGATCAACGTTCCTAAGAGACTGCTTAACACATTGACTGCCATATTGTTCACACTCATGGCAGCCAAACCACACGTTTGATTTGGTGTGGCTCCTGCCAGCCGCAGCAGAGCAGCACGCTTAATGCTGTTGACTGACCTAGTGGTGAAACATCCATCATAAACCATGTAACTAAACTTGTTAAATGTGGAAAAATAAGGCCAAGAAAGCTAGCAAGATAAACTCTCTGGGAATACTATAATCTAAGAACATAAAATTACAACTAAAAATGCAATTTACAACTAAAAATGTAATTTCCAATTATGTGAACCAAACAAATTATGCTTGGAGTCAGTGATTTCTTTTGCCACAACTGAGTATTAAACAAGAAGGACTGGTGAGTAATCGAACTCTACCTGTGAAATGCAGCAAAGCCATTAGAAACAGCTATGACAACTGTAGACAACAGGATAAAGGAAACCAAAGAAACAGGCAAAAACTTAATTAATTTCTTTACTAACACCACTAGGATTTCCACATGACTATAGAGGTACCAGTCTTGATGTCTTACTCGATCTTTACGTGGCAAGCTTGTCCAGTAGGCCTATGAACCATGAAACACACAAAAAGCTACTTCTCGCTGTCTTCTCTTCTTTGGGCTTTCATTTCAGACAATCTGAAACATCTATTACAAAGCAGATTACACTACTCACAAATCTGGTTTCTTTCACTCCAATTCATAGCTATTTTACTGTAAAAAATAAAGAGTAGGGCCACTGCTGTAATTTTGAACATTCAAAAGTTTTCATGTGTGCAAGAACGTGTTGCTGAAAGCAAATATTTGAACAATACTAAACTTAGAATACAGTTACTACACAATTGCTAACCAACAAAAAGTTACTATGATTGTAACTTAAATACTGAAGCCATTTCTTATGAGAATACGCCGTTACCACAAATAATCCACACAGGTGCACTGAAAGAAACTTTGAATTGTAACATTGTATCAGAATACGGTAATTTCCAAAAATGTTTGCCTATCGAAGCCGCGAGCTGCAACCGATAGATATCTAACGTGCGATTATAAATCGATGATGCGACGGTGGCGGGTGTTATGAAAAATTATTTGCGAGATGCGTGGAAAACCCAAAAGATTTATGACAGATAGTGAGTGGGATGCATGGTATTGTAGATGTTTCTTCGGCCGACTACCTCACATGGAAGAATCTAATTCCATGGTTATGCAATGTAGAAAATTGTTTGAATTTTTGTCGGAAATGTGTCACTCTACCCATATTTTTGTGAGACATTGACAGAGTCGACACATGTTACGGCAAAAAGGGAGTGCTTCCCGTAGCATACACATCAAATGGACTTTCTCATGACGATAACGTCGACGACGAGTGAGATAAGTCGTTTCCTTTGTAATTCCAACTATTTTAGTAACACTCTTCTTTTGTCGTTTCTATAGTGACTGCTATAAACAAGCTCATAACGCCCGCCACCACAGTCGCGTGATCGATTTAGAATCGCAGGTTCGATATCTACCGTTTGGTGCCCGCGGCTTCGATAGGCAAATATTCTGGGAAATTACCCAGAATACTGTAGGCTTAAAGAAAGAAATTCTATAGATTTTGCAGACCCCACTTACTTGCACGTCGTAAAATTAGTATACGAAGTTACTTACCGTCCATCGTCTGATATAAAAACTTTCCTTTCTCCGATGCCAACCATGTGCTTTTACTCCACATGTGTTCTCAAATTAGCCAAGACGTTGAACGAAAAACTGCAGTCGTCCTGGACACTTCACCATACCTTCCGCATTTTGTTCTGTATCATGAACTTTTCCTGATGCATGCATGTAAAGTTTTCCGCAACTGAAATGTTTTATCGTACACAAAACACAAAATCCGGCATTATTCATCCACCCACAAAGCACAAAACATCAACAAAGAATCACTTGGTTCAAACAATAGCCGCGGTTCGAAAACTACCAGCTGGTTTGGGAGTAATTGTGATTCCTCGAAGCCCGCGAGCCGCATTAATATACTAGCAATTTCGCAAACTGTATCATTGGCGTCACTGAAGCCAGCGGTTTCAAACAGCAATATGGGGGCGACTGAAATGGAAGTGTAAACAGCTATTTATTTACTCGTAATAAATGGAAATAAAACGATACAATTACGTTACCTTTAGAATTTTGACATAATAGCTAATACATGCGTCGTGTTTGGCTGAAATTTTTCGTATAGCTGACGTCTCAATGCAAGGTAATTAGAGACATGTCAAGAATATTTCCCTTTGAACAGTCTGTAAGCCTATATCATTACATTACAGTTTGCCTTATCCAAAATACCGGCGGTATGTAAATAGTTTATGTCTGTTTTAGGGGGTTTACAGCTTAGTGATGTGCTTTTAACCAGTTTCGGCCAACTTCAGCTTTTCTTCAGATAGTAAGTTATACTCGTTATGAAAGTGCTCCTATAAGTAGAACGTGCATTTGTCGTTGTTTTTATTCATTTGACTGTTCTTACAAAAAGTGCAGTCTGCTTTAAAGGAGGATGCTAAGTTCACCGGACTTGGATACGGGGTGATGTCATTGTGACGTATACACGCTACATCGAAAACGATAGAAACCGTATATCGACTATTCGACTTTTGTGAACTTTCGAGAGGTTGTGGACAGTGTAGCGCTGTGCTCTGCGCCGTTCGTTTCAATGTGTCTTGCGTTCCTTGCATTTAAATCGTGTATTGTACTGTGTTTGTGTTCTGTGCGTTGTTTTTCGGTTGCTCGTCTCTAATTATTGTGGCTATCCGCTTATGTTGTGATGCAATTCGTATTTTGCTTAATCTTGTCTTAGCAAATTATACTGCTGACATAAACCACATTGACATGGCCAGGTACATGCTAAAACTATTGTGGTTGTATACATGACATAATATACAGTACGTCTGGTTTATCATACCACCATGGAATCCTTTGGCACTACATTCAATCATGTCGTCAAGCAGTACTAGACACTAACCTTTGGTTAAGATTACATTGAGAAATCCACTTCCCCTCGTATTTCATCTCCGGTCGACGATTTTTCTTCAACAATGCCTCATATTTTTCTTTTTAAGTTCGAAATTCAATTATTCTACACACCAGTCATTACTGACGCTAAGGTACCTGTCTCTGCAGTCCATGTGTAAAATTGCTTGGAATTATGGTTGATAAAACTCTATCTTGGTGTGGACATGTAAATTACTTAGCTAACAAACTTGCAGGAGTTCTCTTTCACCTATATAAATTGAGAAAAAAAAAGTCAGCAAGAGTATGCTGCTACAATCTAATATGTACTGACAAGATCAATTGTATGAAACCATACTAAAATGTTGATAATAAATAAATATTATTTTCGGCATAAGCATTCAATACTACAATCACACAATCTAATCTGGTCGGGATATAAGAAGACTTCACTTTTTTACGAGACGTGTTGTCCATGATGTTTTCAAGGCCACGGTCAGGAATATTTCTATTAATATCCAGCTCTTTCACTTTTATTTTGGCGAAATACATATACACTGCCACACTGAGCTGTTTTCAGAATCGCACGTGTCAAAACAAACCACTAGCTGACGACAGTTTAGAATCTCGAACGTTCGTAAAAGTCGATAGGTGTGTTCATCGACTAAAGCGTATACACGTCATAATGACGTCACATCATATCCAGGTTGGGTGAACTTGGCATTCCCCTGCTTAATGCTCTTCTCGAAATACGATTCTACATTGTATGTGTTAAACTCAACTAGTACGCACATATTTGCTCAATAGCAGAAAATCTTTAAGCCACCTCGTACAGCCAACAACGACATTTTGTTTCAGAAAATCGTGTTAGTGCTACACACAAACTTCGCGCAGCCACAGTCAAACTTCAGGTTTCAGCAAAAGCTACATCTTTGCTAATCTAGTAATGTGTGTCAGTGGTTTAAGAATATTTAACTACTCTCTGTGATGTATTTTGTTTCAATAGATGAATGATTGTTTCATGCATGGAGGTTAAAAAAAAGGGAGGTGGCACTAGAGGCTTTACGCCATTTCGAAGCCAGAGTGGGCGGACCTGCCGCCATTTTAAGTAGCCATAAAACATTAGCAGACTATTGTTTACCATTGCTTCTTGCACATTATTTCCGTCGTGTACATGCAACAACTGTTTTAAATATTAAAGTGACAGTGGTTACATGAATTACATACACGCATCAAAAAAAGTTTTGCATCACCTCGGTTCCGAGAGTTCCAGGACCTGTACAGAAAATTGGAATAGAGATCAACATGAACATCATTTCCACCCTTTTTATTACTCATGAAAACCACAAATTGCGTGTTGTACCACCGTACAGCGAAACCTTCAGAGGTGGTGGTCCAGTTTGCTGTACATACTGGAACCTCTAATATCCAGTAGGATGTTCTCTTGCATTGATACATGCCTGTATTTGTCATGGCATACTATTCACAAGTTCATCAAGGCACTGTTGGTCTAGATTGTCCCACTGCACAACAGCGATTCGGCGTAGATCCCCGAGAGTGGTTGGTGGATGACGTCATCCATAAACAGTGCTTTTCAATCTATCCCAGCCATGTTCGATAGGGCTCATGTCTGGAGAACATGCTGGCCATTCTAGTTCAGGGATGTTGTTATTCTGAAGTAAGTCATTCACAAAATGTGCACGATGGGGGTGCGAATTGTCGTCCATGAAGACGAATGCTTTGACAATATGCTGCCGATACAGTTGCACTATCAGTCGGAGGATGGCATTCATGTATCGTACAGCCGTTATGGCGCATTCGATGACCATCAGTGGCGAACGCTGGCCCCAAATAATGCCACCTCAAAACAGCAGGGAACGTCCACATTACTGTACTCACTGGACAGTGTGTCTAAAATGTTCAGCCTGGCAGGGTTACCTCCAAACATGTCTCCGACAATTGTCTGGTTGATGGCATATGCGACACTCATCGGTGAAAAGGACGTGATGCCGAACTTGAGTGATCCATTTGGCATGCTGTTGGACCCATCTGTACCAAGCTGCATGCTGTCGTGGTTGCAAAGATGGACCTCGCCATGGACATTGGGAGTGAAGTTGCACATCATGCAGCCTATTGTGCACGGTTTGAGTCGGAACACGACGTCCTGTGGCTGCACAAAAAGCATTATTGAACATGGTGGCGTTGCTATCAGGGTTTCTCCGAGCCATAATCCATAGGTAGCAGTCATCCACTGCAGTAGTAGCCCTTGGGTGGCCTGAGCGAGTCATGTCATCTTCGAACAACATCGCTTTGGTGCACTCCGAGATGCCTGGACGCTTCCCTTGTTGAGAGCCCTTACTGGCACAAAGTAACAATGTTGATGCGATCGAACCGCGGTATTGACCGTCTAGGCATTGTTGAACTACAGACAACACGAGACATGTATCTCCTTCCTGGTGGAATGACTAGAACTGATCGGCTGTCGGGCCCCCTCTGTCTAATAGGCGCTGCTCATGCACAGTTGTTTACATCTTGGGGTGGGTTTTGTAAAATCTCTGAACAGTCAAATGGACTGTGTCTGTAATACAATATCCACAGTCAGAGTCTATGTTCAGGAGTTCTGGGAACTGGGGTGATGGAAAACTTCTTTTGATGAGTGTATCAGGAAGGCAATTTCGAAAGTTTTTCTATTTGTTAATGTGTATTTGCTCTAGTAATCCGACACATTTGGTCTCATCAATGTACCTTTTTTTGTATATTTCTAAAAACAAAGAAGAGAAGGAAGTGATGTGATAAACATGCTTTCGTGATCCACTGAATTCCACTTTTACTCAATTTATGTCTATAGCAAATGAAGTTGAAACTCAGATGGTAGAGCACTTGCCCGTGAAAGGCAGACGTCCCGAGTTTGAGTCTCGGTCGGGCGTACAGTTTTAATCTGCCAGGATGTTTCATATCAGCACACACTCCACTGCAGAGTGAAAATCTCATTCTGGACACATTTTTAATGTTCACATTTGCAAGAAACTTACCTATGTGTGCTTTGTTAATCTACAAATGCGTGCAATGAAGAAAGAAGCAAGGGATGCTATCATATTTTGTGCATGGCAACAAATGAAAGATTATTGAAATCTCAAAGAAACAGAACAGCATACCTCCATAGAGAATAGAGTTCGTGTTTGATTAGATTACTAGTGCATTTGTCTCACTATAGTTCACACATCTTCTCACTTTGAAATCTTACCTATGATGTGTCATTCAGTGCGTGCCCAACAATGGCAGATTACAGGGTAAAAAAAAAAATTTAATTTTTTAAACATGTCTGAGAGAAGTTCCTGAAGGCGATGCGGGAGCAGGACCTGATATTGTTTTTAGGGTTTTTGAATGTCACCGTCAGGGTTCTCAAAGACCTGAAAGATTGGGGCAAGACAGAGACTGGTGGTGCTGCAGATTAATGTGCGGCATGGTAAAGGGGCCTCTGCTGGCCTGAGTCGCTGCCTGGGGAGGCAGGAAGTGGACGTGGCCGTGATACGAGAATCCTACTTATAAAAGGCGGTGTATCAGCCATCAGGGGCACTGGAGATAAGCTGATTTATGCTAGAAATCTAAAAAACTCGAGAACATGTATCTATGTAAGAAACGGAATTTTTTTCATGCCAATGATGGATTTCTGCTCTAGGGACGTAGTGACCATTAAAATGCAGCAATGTGAGGAAGGTATCGCGAGGGAAATTGTTTTGGCCTGAGCATAGCTTCTTTACAAAGACAGCTCTCCTCCTTCTTTTGAGGTGGTAGAGGCTTGCCATCAGCAAGGTGACCAACTGCTGGTGGGATGCGACGCCAATGCCCACAACCTAGTATGGGCAGCAAGGACACCAACAGTAGAGGTGAGTACCTTCTTGAATTCCTTTAGCTAAAAACTTAGAGGTCCTGAATAGGGACAATGAACATACATTCAGGAATAGCAGAAGGAAAGAAGTAATTGACATAACCTTTAGTTCCATGATGACGGGCAGCTATGTCAAACAATGGTATATGGTGTTGGAGCCATCCTCATTGGACCTCATGTACAGTAAATTCAAGCTTTAAATGGGAATCAGACAGACCATGACCTATAGGAGGGACCTTGATTTAAGCTTATTTTAAATTAAAACCTCGATAAGGAATCCAGTAGAATTTGAGGAAGTAGCAGAGGCTGTTACCTCTGCCATAGTGACCTCATATCAGTACAACTGCACAATCACCAAGAAGTTCACAAATAGGAGTGTACCTTGGTGGAACTTAGAAATGCAAAGAAAACAGGTATGGAGACTGCTTAATACTGCATGATGTATAGGACAATGGGCTAAATATTGTGAGGCCCTTGTCCACTACAATCTTGCAATCACACAAGCAAAGAAGGCATCCTGGAAGGCCTTCTGTGAGGAATTGGCGAGCACTGCTGCACAAGCCAGACTTCACAAGATTCTCACTAGAGTACCAACCAATCAAGGAGTTACGTTCAGGAAGGAGGATGGGGAATATACAAAGACAGTACATGAGATGCTGGAACTGCTCCTCAAAACTCACTTTCCTCAGTATGCTCTGCCGGATAGCACAGTCCAGAATGTGATCCCGGAGAGTCAATGGTTCTCAGGCACTTGAAGAGAGGACTGGGAATCAGCCAAGGAGTGTGTGAACTTTAATAAAAATCCAATGGGCAGTGGGAACATCCCAACTGTTCAAGTCGCCTGGCCCAGGTGGAATTTTTTCAGCTCTCCTGCAGGTCATCGGTCTCATCAGATTAGGGAAGGACGGGGAAGGAAGACGGCCGTGCCCTTTGAAAGGAACCATCCTGGCATTTGCCTGGAGCGATTTAGGGAAATCACGGTAAACCTAAATCAGGATGGGCGGACGCGGGATTGAACCATCGTCCTCCCGAATGCGAGTCCAGTGTCTAACCACTGCGCCACCTTGCTCGGTCTCCTGCAACAGGCAGGAGAGAAGCTCATAAGAGTTCTATGGAGGTTATTCAGGGTTAGCCTAGCAGTAGGAATCATTCCCAATGCTTGAAGGGCAGTGAAGGTTGTCTTCATTCCAAAGCCAGGGAGAATTGTTCATACCAAGGCTAATCAGTCTGTCCTCCTTCATTCTGAAAACATTGGGAAAAAACTGGTTAATGTATATGTTGGGGAGAGGAGGCTAAGCAGGGCCCCTCTACATTCAAACCAACATGCATATCAACCACGTAAATAATGCGAGTCAGCTCTCCACCAACTCATTTAGAAGGTGGAGAAGGCACTTCACTTCCAAGAAATAGCCCTCTGCATCTTCCCGGATATTGAAGGGGCCTTCAGTACCACAATCTTTGATTCAATGGAAAGGGCAGCAGAGATGCACGACCTGGGGACCACTATATGCAGGTGGACCAGGGCCATGTTTAGTGGAAGGAATGTAGAGGTTACCACGATGAATGAAAAGATGCTAATTAACACCACTAGAGGTTGCCCACAAGGAGGAGTTTTGTCCCCTTTATTGGGGAATCTAGTGGTGAATGAAGCCATTGAGGAATTAAATTCCATAGAATGCTTCTGCCAAGGATATGCAGATGGCCTTGTCATAGTAATACTTCGAAATATTACTGACACAGTTAGAAGTATGACACAATGAAGTTTGGACATTGTACAAAATTGGTGGAGCAAACAGGATCTGAGGGTTAATCCTAGGAAGACTGTTGTGGTGCTGTTTACAAAGAGACATATTGAACACTCACATTGGATTCTAAAGCTCTTCAATGAAACTCTACCTGTGAAAGGGATAGTGAAATATCTAGGGGTAACCTTAGATGAGAAGCTAACATGGACCCCTCACATTAAGAGTATCTGCTCCAAGGCAAAAAGTACTCTAGTGAGTACTAGAAGGGCTTGTGGCAAAAACTGAGGCCTAAGCCCCAGTGGTATCCACTGGATATACACCACAGTGGTCAGACCTAGGATTTCCTACAGGCTGTAGTGTGGTGGAAGAAGGTAGAACAGCAGATTACAGCTAAGGAGCTTGCTAAGGTGCATAGATTGGCCTGCTTAGCCATAACAGGCGGAATTAGCAGCACACCAACCGCTGGAATTGAAGCCATGCTGGGCATGCCTCCATTACACCTTTGGATCAAGATGGAGGCAGCAGCTGGGGCACACAGACTTAAAACTGGCAAAAACTGGGTCTCATTTGGATATCCAGAATCACACACTAACATAGTGAATGAGGTAAATATAGGAATGGCTGGGAAAATGCCTGCCGACTATATAACAAGTCCCAACTACTTCGACAAGCCTTACAATGTAGTAATTATAATTGGAAGCAAGGAGCAGGGAAAAAAAAAACAGTTTGAGACCATTCGGGGGCCATTGCTTGGTTCATGGATCGAAAGTAGAACAAGTCATTGCTGCAGGGGTGTCCGGGGTTCAGCCAAGACTGGAGGGCATCATCTCTCTAGGAAAACTAGCCTGTGTATTCCAAGCTGAAATTATTGCAGTCAGGGCATGTGTGGAGGAGAATATGCATAGGTACTACAATGATCATAGCATCTACATCTATTGAGACAACCAGGCAGCCCTGAAATCATTGGCAGCTCCTGCAAAGAGATCTAAGATTGTTGCAGAATACCACAGGGCTATGGTGGAACTAGGGGGGAAGCGATAGGGTAAACCTTGTGTGGTTTCCTGGCCACTCGGGGATCTGTGACAATGAACAAGCTAACAGATTGGCTAGGATGGGGGCAACAATTCCATTTATTGGACCAGAACCTGTCCTGACAATCACCAAGGCTATGATCAGATTAGAACTACGGAACTGGCTTAGGAAACAGCACGTAAGATATTAGACCAAGGTTCATAAACAAAAACATGGTAAGGCAATAATGCCCAAGCCATGTTTTAAAAGAATCTCTGTAATCCTGTGACTGAACAGGAAAGAGATCAAACTCATGACTGGACTGGTGACCGGTCACGGGAATTTAAAAAAAACACCCACACTCAATGTGTATAACGGAAGAGCATCCTAAAGGTAGGAACTGTGATGACGTTGAAGAAACTGCATTACATCTAATCTTCGAATGCATGGCATTGGAGAGTAAAAGATACTGAATCTTCAGGACAACTAGATCTGAAGAAATTGGGTCTAACAAAAAACTGGTGGAGGGACTTCTTGCACTATTTAAAGGCACTGGTTGGCTTTACTAGATATACAGGGAGAGATACTGCACAATAAACATAGTTTTGATGCAGGCAGTGGTGGATTAGACCTAAGCTGTTTTAGCTTCCCTGTTAAAATCAAATAAATATCAAATCAAACATGTTCCAGCATAGTGCGATGCTATAAAAGTGATTATGGGAATGATCTCAAACACTTAGAACCCGTAAATTGAATATTTTGCTTTAACATGTATGTACATCATTTTTAGTAATTGTAGTCTGACCTACATGACATTTAGGCCTACCTTTCCATTAGTAGCCTATTTGCTTCTTTTCCAGAATCTTTATCGGCAGTAACTCTGTCAGTTTTTTAGGAATAACCAGACATAGCACAACTGGAATATATGTCTACTTTGATCACCTGATTGATTTTATTTTTTGAATTTCATTTTGAGGTTTTCGATATATACAAACCTATACTATGCTTTTGGATGTACCATTAATTAGTTATTTATTTAGTTTTATATTTCATGTATCATTTACAGAATAAATTGTAATTCTGTGTAACGACTCATCATGTACTTACATTAGTCAGTAATTCCTACCTATCACCATGTACACAGTACAGTGACAGAAATCTTCTGTGGAATATAAAGAGAAACGTTTTCAGTTTTGTTTCAAATTTTACTTTGCTGCCTGTAAGGCATTTTGTATCAATGGCTAAGTGATCAAATCATTTGATTGCAGTGTTGTGAACCCCTGTTTGTGCTACAGACACCCTGAATGTGACATAATAAATGTCATTTTTTCTGTTGGTATTGTAATTATGTACATCATTGTTCCTGTTGAAATATAGAGGATTATTTACAATAAAGTTCAAGAGGGAATAACTGTACTGTGAAATGGATAGACTGCTACTCACATGTCAAGCAGTAGGCAGGTACGACGAAAACAGTGTTCACATTTCAGCCAAGGCCTTCTTCAGAAAGGAAGCAAAGCACACATATGCATTCACACAATCATTTACACATAGCTCATACAGAAATGACTGCTGTCTCTGTCTGTTCTATCCAGGATCTTTTTTTAGAGGAGGAGGAAATGTGAACAATGAATAATTATTGGTGGTAGGAATTTAGGGCATGAGATGCTGCCCCAACAATCGGCACTGTTATAACAATGTGTTGTGCAGAGACAGGACTGTTGATACAGTGTGGCTCTTATATTGGAATGTTTGCAATTTCGAAGGCAATGAAAAACACGGGGAAGTAGAGAAATAGCAGACACTGAGTAAAGTAAGGCAAATCTAAAGTCAAACAACAGAAATAAAACCACTACAATAAAAGCAAAGAGTGCAACTACAATTTATGTATACAAAAGGAAATACTGCTTGAACACCTCCACATATGAATGAATTGTGAGTCCATTAAACTTTGAATTACGATCGGATCGATTAGCACACCTGCAAACAACGCAGGCTGGCATTATTGATAAAACAACTACGTCTTCACACATTCAAATCACCCAACAAGGCCGAAACTGGGCCTAAAAAACTCGGAGTGATGTCACATAGACGTGTCACTGTGGTGAACCTAATGTTTTGGGCTACTTAAGATGGCGGACTTTGGCTTCAAGTTTGTGATGTAATGACAACTCCCTTCTTTTTTTTTATCTCCATTGTTTTACGTGTCCTTCACAGCAGTGAACACACTTCTGTTTTCCCTTTAGTTATGACTTAGATGCCTCCATTACAGGTATGGAACCATTTTGTAATATTTAACTTTTATGTAAATATTGTAAAGTATATTTAAATCAAGTACTAATAATTTAATTAACCTTAATCACCACTATTTTAAATGATTATCCATGTTTCAGATTACAGATTTAGATTGTCTGCGGGCCAATCACCATATGCCGATAAGAAAGAGATTCACTTGGCCAGCAGAAACTGTCAAAGCTGTTAGCTCAAATTTCACAACCAAAATGTCTAAGAACCTTGGCTTCTCGAACGTTTAGTTCGGAAATTTCAAAGTCCAATGCTTCAAATTATTCTGTCATTCATTTAGTTTCAAATAACACAGTCACAGCATCTCTTTGTTAAATAGGCAATGACACAACAGCTAATATTTTCTCAATAAGATTACAGGTTTTCCAGACAGCACCACACACTTGCGCTGTTGAGTAAGATGCTTCTTTGTATCTGATCCTCCCATTTGGGCTAAATTTTATTGCCATCATTAAATCCAATATCTAACCACTAAACCTTTCATGGGACTGTCTGGTAAAAATCAGTGTCTCTTTTCATAGCATCCCTTCTTAGTAAGTGAACAGATATGAACTGACGAAATACACAAGGGAGGAAGATACAGATATAAACTAATGATTCCATGAAAGTACTCATTTTGAATGTTTGCTATATAAATCATTTTTCTGTTTCATGAAAAATATGTCATGAGAATTTCTAACTCACTTCTGATGATTCGGAGTACAAAAGAAAAATCTAAAGAACGAAGCAGAAAGGTTGGGTTGTTTAGGAGAAGAGATCAAACAGTGAGGTCATCGGTCTCATCGGATTAGGGAAAGATGGGGAAGGAAGTCGGCCGTGCTCTTTCAAAGGAACCATCATGGAATTTGCCTGGAGCGATTTAGGGAAATCATGGAAAACTTAAATCAGAATGACCGGACGCAAGATAGAATCGTCGTCCTCCCGAATGCGAGTCCAGTGTGCTAACCACTGTGCCACCTCTCTCAGTGACAGCAGAAAGATGAAAAAGTAATAGCTTCACCTGTCCCATGAAATCTGCCGACTTCACTTCCGCAGTTCTCCGCAATCATGGTAAGACAGCAAACTTATACGTAAGAAAATATCTTCCACGGATGCACGTAATTTATCATTTATACCAAATTTATGTCCAGAAGTTAATTATTGTGTTATAAAATAGAACTTCAATTATATTCCGTTTAAGTGTTGTATTGTGAATTTCAAAATGGCTGCTTCTTGTCAGTAGTGACATGTAAAGGTTAAGAAGCCAGACTCAGCTGTTAGACGCAAATGCGTTTATTGACGAAGATGCTTAAGGTGAAAGATGTTTCAAATCACTTGTAAATATTTTTCTAGAACCATAGTTAAAAATTTTCTCTGTCGAATTTTATTTTGATTCCTATGTATGATGAAAGGTAGCCAAATTTAATACAATAGCTCCGGAAGACAATGCCAGTTTGCCGATAGGTGACGAAATTGAGTCAGATAATTTGGCTGAACAAATTCTCCCTGCAGAATCTGAACCAATGCCAAGTCCTGAAGATCAAGAAATAGAAATTTTGAAAAGCAACCTCGAACACGCACAAATCCATGTCAAAATTGAGCAGCATGGAGACAATGTCTTGCTGGATACGTTTCCTTGCACACAAAAGTGCACAAATTACACTGCCCCCACCAGCCGCTATAATGGCACACTTGCAACATATGTTTGAGAAATTACAAGCAGATAACAACAATTCAAATGATAGGTGTGACGAACAGCAGAATGAGTTAAAATCTTTGAAAACCAGTTTAAATGCCAGTCACGACAAACAAGACAGTGACGTAAAAACTCTGCATAGCAATTTAGATATGAAATTCAGTCAATTAAAATCTGAACTGAAAACCGAAATAACTACCCTTATTGATAAAAATTTAGATGAAAGAATAAAAGATCTTGCCACAAAGCAACAATTAGATGATATCCGTACACAATTGCAGACGCACTCGGATGACATACCGTCACTTGGGGTGATTTGGAACTACTGGGGTGAAATGGAACACGGTATCCATTTCAACAAATCATCTTTGCTGTAGAGTGATACTTGGGTGTAACTAATGGAAACCATCCTCTAAAGTCACCACAGATATTAGTTGTTCCAGTGATATAAAAATTGCATGTGTCAAAGAGGTATGTGATTTAAAAAAAATAGAGTTTTTAAGTGTAAGCTTTACCTTTTTTTCTAAAACTCTGGAAACAAACTGTTGCACAGCTACTCTGGTAATAGTAATACAGTTCCCTGAGATTGGAATGTGGAGGACAACTATCAGTGATGATGTTTGAAAAGTTAGGTTAGGTTTGGTTATGTTATACATTAGCTGCAGGCATAAATGTAGAAAATCATATTTTTCAGGGTGAATTGGAACATGCCACGGGTATAGGAAAAGAAGATTGGGCCAGCTGGCTATCAAAAATACAGCGATACAAGCCTGTAGAAAGCTGTCAGTGATGTCAAGACATGTAAATTATCACTCAGGAATGCATCCAAAAAATATATTATACCACCTAGTACACTTTCAAGGAAATTAAATAACAAAAATCCTTTGAAAATAGGTGGACAAACTGTTTTGATTCTAGAAGAAGAGAAGACATTAGTCAGTGGATTATTTAAGTGTGCAGAATGGGGTCAGCCATTAACGACAAGTGAGATAAGGGATATTGTAAAGAGCTACTTGGACTGAAGGGTAAGAGTGGAAAAGAGGTTTGAAGAAAATAGGCCTGGATATGAGTGGTTGAAAAGTCTGCTTTCACGTCACCACAATCTTACTGTCCGTTTGAGCAAAAATGTAAAGAGAGCTAGAGCTCAAGTGAACAGAGATGTCATAGCAAGCTATTTCGAAAATTTGGAGGAGACTGTGAGAGGTGTTCCACCTAGCCACATAGTCAACTACGACGAGATCAACTTCTCCAATGATCCTGGTGCTATCAGTGTGTTGGTCAAGAAAGGATGTAAACATCCTCATAGAATCATAGACTCATCCAAAACAAGCACATCTGTAATGATAGCTGCTGCAGGAGATAGGCATCTTCTGCCTCCTTATGTAGTTTACAAGGCCACTAATCTGTATCCAACCTGGACTGAAGGTGGAGTGAATGATACAGCCTATAACAGAAACCAAAGTGGATGGTTTGACCTCAGTATATTTGAAGATTGGTTACAGACAGTAGCTTTGCCGTATCTTAGAAGGCTTGAGGGGTCAAAGTTCTGATAGGAGACAATCTCTCAAGCCACATTTCCTTGTTTGTAGTCGCCCAGTGTGAGAAGGAGAATCTTAAGTATCAGAAAAACCAACCCCACTTCCTCTAGTTTTTATTAAATCTTTTCGCAGTGTATCTGCATCGACAAACGAGAACCAACCACGTTAAGCCCTTGAATATTGGCCACAACACTGTCTGAGTGTGCAGAGCGAATAAAAACAAACCTACTTAGATACAATGGTGGCTCTGACAGAAGGGACAAACTAACACAGGAGTCACACATGTGTCAACATAAGGTACAAATAGCAATACAGGCTAAAATAAAAGGAACTGTAAGCAAAATACCAACCACTATAGTTCTCGAAACAGGCGCAACGACAAAGTGTATCTCTCAAAGGGAACCCGCAAAAATTCCAAAGCTGTATTAGTGAAATGGAAGACAGGTCGACATAATAATAGGAGATGGAGCTACATTGTGCACGTTCCTGGTAATAATTGGTCTCAGACAGGCATGACTATGTGGCATTAAATTTTTTAGAGAAAAGAAAGCATTGATTGACTTTTCCAAAAGAAAATTCTTTTTGTTGCATGAGGTAAACAAATAAAAGTTGATTTATTGCACATGCCCGAAAGACAACTCGAAATGAGAGTAATGTAAACAATAAAGAACACATTAATAGTAAGATCACAGAATCCACATACACTCCTGGAAATTGAAATAAGAAACCCGTGAATTCATTGTCCCAGGAAGGGGAAACTTTATTGACACATTCCTGGGGTCAGATACATCACATGATCACACTGACAGAACCACAGGCACATAGACACAGGCAACAGAGCATGCACAATGTCAGCACTAGTACAGTGTATATCCACCTTTCGCAGCAATGCAGGCTGCTATCCTCCCATGGAGATGATCGTAGAGATGCTGGATGTAGTCCTGTGGAACGGCTTGCCATGCCATTTCCACCTGGCGCCTCAGTTGGACCAGCGTTCGTGCTGGACGTGCAGACCGCGTGAGACGACGCTTCATTCAGTCCCAAACATGCTCAATGGGGGACAGATCCGGAGATCTTGCTGGCCAGGGTAGTTGACTTACACCTTCTAGAGCACGTTGGGTGGCAAGGGATACATGCGGACGTGCATTGTCCTGTTGGAACAGCAAGTTCCCTTGCTGGTCTAGGAATGGTAGAACAATGGGTTCGATGACGGTTTGGATGTACCGTGCACTATTCAGTGTCCCCTCGACGATCACCAGAGGTGTACGGCCAGTGTAGGAGATCGCTCCCCACACCATGATGCCGGGTGTTGGCCCTGTGTGCCTCGGTCGTATGCAGTCCTGATTGTGGCGCTCACCTGCACGGCGCCAAACACGCATACGACCATCATTGGCACCAAGGCAGAAGCGACTCTCATCGCTGAAGACGACACGTCTCCATTTGTCCCTCCATTCACACCTGTCGCGACACCACTGGAGGCGGGCTGCACGATGTTGGGGCGTGAGCGGAAGACGGCCTAACGGTGTGCGGGACCATAGCCCAGCTTCATGGAGACGGTTGCGAATGGTCCTCGCCGATACCCCAGGAGCAACAGTGTCCCTAATTTGCTGGGAAGTGGCGGTGCAGTCCCCTACGGCACTGCGTAGGATCCTACGGTCTTGGCGTGCATCCATGCGTCGCTGCGGTCCGGTCCCAGGTCGACGGGCACGTGCACCTTCCGCCGACCACTGGCGACAACATCGATGTACTGTGGAGACCTCACGCCCCACGTGTTGAGCAATTCGGCGGTATGTCCACCCGGCCTCCCGCATGCCCACTATACGCCCTCGCTCAAAGTCCGTCAACTGCACATACGGTTCACGTCCACACTGTCGCGGCATGCTACCAGTGTTAAAGACTGCGATGGAGCTCCGTATGCCAAGGCAAACTGGCTGACACTGACGGCGGCGGTGCACAAATGCTGCGCAGCTAGCACCATTCGACGGCCAACACCGCGGTTCCTGGTGTGTCCGCTGTGCCGTGCGTGTGATCATTGCTTGTACAGCCCTCTCGCAGTGTCCGGAGCAAGTATGGTGGGTCTGACACACCGGTGTCAATGTGTTCTTTTTTCCATTTCCAGGAGTGTATTTAAGTGAAACACTACAACAAGAATTGATGGTTGTGCTGGTTAAACATTTACACATATTTGATGTAAAGACAGGCATAATTAATATGTGTGTCTATAAAATGAATGTCAAGTCACATGAAACATTCTGTGGACCAACCATGAGACCGTTGATCATGAAATTAAGAAAATGATTATGTGGAAGGTTATAGAACTACATTTATCTTACTACTGTGGCCCACTACTAGCAGCAAATAGACAGATAAGACTCATTTTAGATGCAAGAGCCTTTAATAAAATTATTGTACCAGTTTGTTCTCAATTGGAGAACTTAGGTGAACAATTACAAAAATTCTATGGTGTAAAATACCATCCTAGATCTTAGGAGTTGTTATTGGAAGGTAAAACTTCATAAAGAGTCAAAAAATACTGTGTTTTTTCACACCAGAAGTAGTTACCAGTTTTGTGTACTATCTTTTGGATTAAATGTAAGAGCAAAAATTTTCACTGCAGAACTTGAGACACTGTTGGTCCTGATCTTTTAGATAAAGTAATTGGGTATCTTGATGACATTCTCATTGCCACTGAAACAAGGTCCAACATCTTGAACTACTTGACAGAATTTTACATAGATTTTTCAAAGCCGATGTTACATCTAACTTCCAAAAAAAAAAAAAAAAAAAAAAAAAAAAAAAAAAAAAAAAAAAAAAAAAAAATGGTTGAGAAGAAATAAAATTTTAGGGCATATTATTTCCCAATAGGCATCAAACCTGATCCCAGTAAGTTAGATGCTATAAGAAACGTTTCCCATTCTACAATGAAACGGCAATTTAAAGCATTTTTTGGATTAACTTCATTTCGTCATCATTTCTTTCCTAAACAACCACTAAACAGTCTGTCAGTTTTGAAACTCCTGAGAAAGAATGCCATCTGGTGTTGGGCAAGTGCCTGTAAAAAATAGGTATTTTGAGGGTGTAAAGCATGCCTTATTAAATTAAAATATGCCATCCAAATATTAATTTAGATTTTTGTATAGCAGCTGACGCCTCATTACATGGTCTTGAGCTTGTCTGTTCTTGTCAACCACAATAGACTCAAAACATGAGATTAACATAATAAGTTTTGCTAGTAGAACACTTTCAGATTGTGAACATTTATATTCAACCACTGAATTAGAACCATTGGCTGTCCTATCGGCTTTCAAAAAATTCAACCACACATCTGTGATATGCATATGTGTGTACTGTGACCATCAAGCTCTAAGTTTTCTACTGACACGAAAATTGCTACATGCGAGAATTGCTAGGAGGACTGCTACCCTTAAAGAATATTCATTTGAAATTGTATATGTACCAGGACATAGGTCCATGCAGGATAGTAAAGATACTACACCCTGGAAGTTATCTTTTACCTCAGTTGTTAAAGATAAAAGGACTTTACTGTCACAAAGATATCTATGAACATAGATATGCAGATAATAATATGAGAAATTAAATATAAAGTATACTAGTGTATGAGTAATGTCACGCTATCAGGAATCAACTGATGCAAATTTTACTATAAAATGCCAATGTAATCATGACAACGTGATTTCTTCCTTTAATGTTTGGCTAAGGCCTGCCGATTTCTGTACTTGATTTTGCTGAGTGATGTTATTTATAAGAATATTTTACACACAAAACATGTCATGAATTTACTTGTGTGCCTATATGATCTATAATGCTGTTCTTTGATGTAAATTAGTTTAGTAGCTTAAAGAAAAGGCAATACCTTTGCCTTAAGACCAAACTGGAACTGTGATTTCGAATTATTTGAAGAGGTTTTCTGAGTAATGTGAAACTATGATTTTATGTATATATTCGTGCATAAGTGGCAGTACTCACATGAATTAGATCACTTCAAAAATTTCTAGTAAGTATAACTTGATGAAATGACTTGCACATAAACTAGAATGTTTCATTTGGAGGAATATGTTGCATGCATGTGTGTGGGGAAATTGTGTAATTTTTTATGTATGAACACAACTTTAACTCAGCCCAATATGAGGCGATGTTTTGTCCATTAGTTAAGTCTGAATAGCCATTAATGACTAAGTGAGAACATTTTTACAAATTATAAAACGAAGATTATGCATTTGTTCCAGGCACATATCCATTAAATAAACAAACATAAAGTTTTTCATCTTATTGTTAAATACTGGAGTGCACGAATGACCTATAGCCTTATAGAAAAAAATGATGAGCTCTGCTCAAAAAGTCCGACTCACTATGTGTAAAGCTGACATGTAGGTGAAATGTATAAACAATATTTAAAAACCAATGTATTTAAATATAAAATTATGAAAGTAATAAGTGAAAACTGTAAACTTAAACTGGTGGGTTCCACAGGGAAATAATTCATATCATATAGAGCGAAAAATACAGTGTGTACAGTTTTACACCTGTAAGCTGGACTTTTTGTATGGGAAACACGATATGTCAAGTATAGACTTTTGAAAGAAATGTGAACATGAATATTAAACAAACTGTGATGTAGTGAATCAAACGTGAACATAATCTAAGTGTTGTCCTGGGCAATGTTCTTCAAACTACAGTGCCAACACAGCCACAGTAGAAAGACACTGAATTTCACTTACCAAAGCATGAAAAAGCGATACACATTGTGGGTCAGTGCTCCAATGTGATTCAAGGATCTGAGATAATCCAAAAGGTTAAAACATTCACACATACACATTAACACAGGTAAATGATTGCACCCACAAAACAGCAGCATTCGCAGAAGATACGAACAAGTAATCTCAAAGGCAGCGGGCTAACTGGCTGCCACGAGCAACAACAATGCCCACAGAAATGCTCTTCAATTATTGATGCTTCATTAGCACATGTGATGGTATTTCAAACAACACTCAAAGTAATGATCACAGACACAATAAATGAACAAAATTCCCAGGACACTAGAAGTGCAAATGGTAAACTTCATACTCCCCAGCATTAAGAACTGTGTAGTGCTAGGATAATTTAAAAATGTTATTAGTGACCATATGTACTGTGTTCTATGTATATCACTTATAGAAAAGAACAACGATAGAGAAAATCTAGCCTTAGCAGAAACAATATTGACCACATCCCATCTTAAAGACAAATAAGTGGACCCACAAAAAAAATTACAGTAACATTGTGTATACGTTCTTTGTTACAGAAAAGCTTTAATTACTTATACGTATATTTTAAATGTAAATATTAGTTGTGTGCTTATTTCAAGGGCATGCCAAACACCTGATATTGCTGTATAATGTGTTACTGTACACGGTTGCCTGAAGCGTTTCCCACTACTATCTGCTGCTGCAACTGGAGTAATGCTGAGGTGCTCCAGATTTGGTGCCCTTGGCTTGCAGCTGCTTTGCCCAGCAGGTGTAGGAGTATGACACATATGTTGCCACAAACATATGTGAGGTGCTGTTGAAATAGGACAACACAGGAGAATAAGAAGCTGTTAAATTTTGCAAACATCAGTTAATGTGAAAACTTAGGCTAAAAAGAGCAAAGACCTGTTTCAAAGAAAAAACTACTCGGAAACATAATGTATTTATGTACATTTATGGTTGTAACGTATGGTGTTTATGTTTTATTTTTATGTTACTTAAATCAATTTAGTAGGAAATAAGTACTATCAAGAAACATGAACTGTGAAATGCCACCATCTGGTGGGGACAGACTAATAGACTCATGAATGAAAGAAAGAAAGAAAAGACAGATGCAAATGGTTGAATGGCACTTACAGTACACACCTCCGCCACACACCGTCAGGTGGCTTGCGGAGTATGAGTATGGATGTGGATGTAGATGTAGATATATCTATTATCACCACCATTTGAGGGGGAAAATATAAAAGCCCCATACTGATAAATCAGTGATGAGCTGCATTTGAAAACCTTTAACTACTCTGTCTGAAGTATTTTGTTTAAATAAATGAATGATTGTTTTACATCTTCCTTGCTGCCATGGAGACACACTTCAGTTTCACCTTTAGTAATGACTAGACACCTTTTCCATTACAGGTGGGGTAGCGATTTTGTAATACATTTACATAAATATCTTAAAGTATATTTAAGTCAAGCCAATCAGGTGTTCTAATAATTTAATTAACCTTAATTGCCACTAAATTAAATAATTATTAACGTTTCTCATTACAGCTTTAAATTGTCTGTGGAGCTGTCACCATATGCCGATAAGAAAGAGGTGCATTTGGCTAGCAGAAATTGTCAATGCTATTAGTGCAAATTGCACAACCAAAATATCTGAGAACCTCATCTTCTCAAAAATTCAGTTCAGGGATTTCAAAGTCAAAGTATCCTGTTATTACTTGAGCTTCAACTAACATGGTAACAGCATCCTTTTGTTAACCAGGCAATTGCACAACTGCTAAATATTTTCTCAGTAAGATTACAGGTCTCCCAGACAGTCCCATGCACTCATGACATTATGTAAGATGTTTCTTTATATCTAATCCTCTCATTTGAGCTAAATTTTATTACCATCACTAATTCTGAAATCCAGTTCCAACCATTAAACCTTTCATGGGATTGTCTGGTAAAAAAACATTGCCCTCTTTTATGTCATCCATTCTCAGTAAAAGAACAGATGTAAATTGATTGAATATGGGACAGAGAAAGATATGGATATACTATCTGACTTGCCTATTCAAGCTTCAGGGAGAGAACATGGTTCATTATTAAATAAACCTGACCATGTGCCTAAAATAACAATGTGTCTCTTACACTTTTCAAATATTAACACTACAAATCAATGTGAATTCAGTTTATTATCCTTCTGGCTTGTAACACACTGCCTAACCCATCCACTCCAGTGTTAACAGTTAAGCTCATTTCACATTCATACTGAAAAAGCTATTATTGTGCTGTGTTTCCCCAGTGCTTAACAGGTAATCACTTATCATGCAAAGCTTTTAGTACATGTGTAAATAGCAATATGTTCCATTGACTGAACTTATTGACCAACAAACATGATGCTGTTTCATCTCCAAATTTCATAAAAGTCTTGTGCACTTATTCGCAAAATAAACTGAACCACAAATCAAACAATAGAAAATCCAGGATGGAATAACCACAATGTTATGAAAAGGATAGATTGCTTCTCACAATATAGTGGAAATGTTGAGTTAGTAGGCAAAACAAAACAAATGTCAAACAAGTAAGCTTTTGGCCTAAGAGGCTTTCAGCAGAATTAGACAACACACACACACACACACACACACACACACACACACACACACACACACACACAAATGCAAATGCAACTCACACAAACATGACCACAGTCTCTGATTGCCGAGGCCAGACTGAGCAGCAGTGCATGATGGGAGAATCAATCTGGGTGGTGAGGGTAAGGAGGAGGCTGGTGCAGGGAGGTGGCAGTACAGCAGGGTAGAGAGGCAAGGAACATTAAAGTGCTGCTTGTGAGAGCATACAGGGATGAGATGGTGAAACGGTAGGGCAGCTAGATGCAGCCAGGAGGTTAGACAGGGGGGGGGGGGGGGTTACAGTGGAAAAAAAGAGAAGTAAAAAAGAATATGGGTGCAATGTTGGAATAGAGGGCTGTGTAGTGCTAAAGGGGAACAGGGAAGGGGATAGGTGAGTGAAGAACAATGACTAACAAATGTTATGTTGAGGCCAGGAGGGTTGTTGTTGTTGTTGTCATCAGTCCTGAAACTGGTTTGATGCAGCTCTCCATGCTACTCTATCCTGTGCAAGCTGCTTCATCTCCCAGTACCTACTGCAACCTACATCCTTCTGAATCTGCTTAGTGTACTCATCTCTCGGTCTCCCTCTACGATTTTTACCCTCCACGCTGCCCTCCAATGCTAAATTTGTGATCCCTTGATGCCTCAAAACATGTCCTACCAACCGATCCCTTCTTCTAGTCAAGTTGTGCCACAAACTTCTCTTCTCCCCAATCCTATTCAATACCTCCTCATTAGTTACGTGATCTATCCACCTTATCTTCAGTATTCTTCTGTAGCACCACATTTCGAAAGCTTCTATTCTCTTCTTGTCCAAACTAGTTATCGTCCATGTTTCACTTCCATACATGGCTACACTCCAAACAAATACTTTCAGAAACGACTTCCTGATACATAAATCTATATTCGATGTTAACAAATTTCTCTTCTTCAGAAACGCTTTCCTTGCCATTGCCAGTCTACATTTTATATCCTCTCTACTTCGACCATCATCAGTTATTTTACTTCCTAAATAGCAAAACTCCTTTACTACTTTAAAGTGTCTCATTTCCTAATCTAATTCCCTCAGCATCACCCGATTTAATTTGACTACATTCCATTATCCTCGTTTTGCTTTTGTTAATGTTCATCTTATATCCTCCTTTCAAGACACTGTCCATTCCGTTCAACTGCTCTTCCAAGTCCTTTGCCGTCTCTGACAGAATTACAATGTCATCGGCGAACCTCAAAGTTTTTACTTCATCTCCATGAATTTTAATACCTGCTCCAAATTTTTCTTTTGTTTCCTTTACTGCTTGCTCAATATACAGATTGAATAACATCGGGGAGAGGCTACAACCCTGTCTCACTCCTTTCCCAACCACTGCTTCCCTTTCATGCCCCTCGACTCTTATTACTGCCATCTGGTCTCTGTACAAATTATAAATAGCCTTTCGCTCCCTGTATTTTACACCTGCCACCTTTAGAATTTGAAAAAGAGTATTCCAGTCAACATTGTCAAAAGCTTTCTCTAAGTCTACAAATGCTAGAAACGTAGGTTTGCCTTTTCTTAATCTTTCTTCTAAGATAAGTCGTAAGGTCAGTATTGCCTCACGTGTTCCAACATTTCGACGGAATCCAAACTGATCCTCCCCGAGGTCTGCATCTACCAGTTTTTCCATTCGTCTATAAAGAATTCGCGTTAGTATTTTGCAGCCGTGGCTTATTAAACTGATAGTTCGGTAATTTTCACATCTGTCAGCACCTGCTTTCTTTGGGATTGGAATTATTATATTCTTCTTGAAGTCTGAGGGTATTTCGCCTGTCTCATACATCTTGCTCACCAGCTGGTAGAGTTTTGTCATGACTGACTCTCCCAAGGCCGTCAGTAGTTCTAATGGAATGTTGTCTACTCCGGGGGCCTTGTTTCGACTCAGGTCTTTCAGTGCTCTGTCAAACTCTTCACGCAGTATCGTATCTCCCATTTCGTCTTCATCTACATCCTCTTCTATTTCCATAATATTGTCCTCAAGTACATCGCCCTTGTATAAACCTTCTATATACTCCTTCCACTTTTCTGCCTTCCCTTCTTTGCTTAGAACTGGGCTGCCATCTGAGCTCTTGATTATTCATACACGTGGTTCTCTTCTCTCCAAAGGTCTCTTTAATTTTCCTGTAGGCAGTATCTATCTTACCCCTAGTGAGATAAGCTTCTACATCCTTACATTTGTCCTCTAGCCATCCCTGTTTAGCCACTTTGCACTTCCTGTCGATCGCATTTTTGAGACGTTTGTACTCCTTTTTGCCTGCTTCATTTACTGCATTTTTATATTTTCTCCTTTCATCAATTAAATTCAATATTTCTTCTGTTACCCAAGGATTTCCAGCAGCCCTCGTCTTTGTACCTACTTTATCCTCTGCTGCCTTCACTACTACATCCCTCAGAGCTACCCATTCTTCTTCTACTGTACTTCTTTCCCCTATTCCAGTCAATTGTTCCCTTATGCTCTCTCTGAAACTCTGTACAACCTCTGGTTCTTTCAGTTTATCCAGGTCCCATCTCCTTAATTTCCCACATTTTTGCAGTTTCTTCAGTTTTAATCTACAGGTCATAACCAATAGATTGTGGTCAGAGTCCACATCTGCCCCTGGAAATGTCTTACAACTTAAAACCTGGTTCCTAAATCTCTGTCTTACCATTATATAATCTATCTGATACCTTTTAGTATCTCCAGGGTTCTTCCACGTATACAACCTTCTTTCATGATTCTTAAACCAAGCGTTAGCTATGATTAAGTTGTGCTCCGTGCTAAATTCTACTAGACGGCTTCCTCTTTAATTTCTTAGCCCCAATCCATATTCACCTACTATGTTTCCTTCTCTCCCTTTTCCTACACTCGAATTCCAGTCACCCATTACTATTAAATTTTCGTCTCCCTTCACTATCTGAATAATTTCTTTTATTTCATCGTACATTTCTTCAATTTCTTCATCATCTGCAGAGCTAGTTGGCATATAAACTTGTACTACTGTAGTAGGTGTGGGCTTCGTATCTATCTTGGCCACAATAATGCGTTCACTATGCTGTTTGTAGTAGCTTACCCGCATTCCTATTTTCCTATTCATTATTAAACCTACTCCTGCATTACCCCTATTTGATTTTGTGTTTATAACCCTGTAGTCACCTGACCAGAAGTCTTGTTCCTCCTGCCACCGAACTTCACTAATTCCCACTATATCTAACTTTAACCTATTCATTTCCCTTTTTAAATTTTCTAACCTACCTGCTCGATTAAGGGATCTGACATTCCACGCTCCGATCCGTAGAACGCCAGTTTTCTTTCTCCTGATAACGACATCCTCCTGAGTAGTCCCCGCCCGGAGATCCGAATGGGGGACTATTTTACCTCCGGAATATTTTACCCAAGAGGATGCCATCATCATTTAATCATACAGTAAAGCTGCATGTCCTCGGGAAAAATTACGGCTGTAGTTTCCCCTTGCTTTCAGCCGTTCGCAGTACCAGCACAGCAAGGCCGTTTTGGTTAATGTTGCAAGGCCAGATCAGTCAATCATCCAGACTGTTGCCCCTGCAACTACTGAAAAGGCTGCTGCCCCTCTTCAGGAACCACACGTTTGTCTGGCCTCTCAACAGATACCCCTCCGTTGTGGTTGCACCTACGGTACGGCCATCTGTATCGCTGAGGCTGGCAAGCCTCCCCACCAACGGCAAGGTCCATGGTTCATGGGGGGGGTTACAGGAATATATATATACTGTCAGGAGAGTTCCCACCTGTGCAGTTCAGGAAAGTTGGGTGTTGGTAGGAAGGTTCCAGGTGGCACAGCCTGAGAAGTAATTATTAAAACAAAGTACACTGTGTTGGGCAGCATGCTTAGCATCTACTTGGTCCATCTGGTCTTGGCCATAGATTGTCAGTGGCCATTCATGTGGTCACACAGCTTGTTGGTTGTCATGCCCACGTAGAACACAGCACAGGGGTTGCTGCTTGGCTTGTACATCACATGACTGCTTTCACAGGTAGCCCTGCACCTGATGGAATAGGTGATACTTGTGACCAGACTAGAGTAGGTAGCAGTGGGAGGATGTATGGAATGTGGATATGAGCCATGAGGCAAGGGTTTGGGAGCACGAGTAGCGTATGGATGGATAAGAATATCGTGTAGGTTTGGTGGTTGGAGGAATACTATTGTGGGAAGGATTGTGAGTATAACATTCCTCATTTCAGGACACAAGGAGGGGCAGTCAATAACTTGATGGAGAAAATGATTCATTCACTCATCCTGGGTGTACTGAGTCATGAGGGGGCATGCTCTTTTGTGGCCAGAGGATGGGACTTTTGGAGATGGGAAGTGACTGGAGGGATAAGGTGTGGGAGGGTAGTTACAGTCTGTGAAGGTCTTGGTGAGCCCCTTGGTATATTTTAAGATGGACTGCTCATCACCACAAAAGTGACAGTTGCAGGAGGCTACACTATATGGATGGTACTTCTTGGTACAGAATGGGTGTCAGCTGTCGAAGTGGAAGTATTGCTGTTGATTGGTAGGTTTGATATGTATGGAGGTACTGATGTAGCCATCTTTGAGATGGAGGTCAACTTTGAGGAAGGTGGCTTGTTGGGTTGAGGAGGGCCAGGTGTGGGAGAGAAGATGTTGAGGTTCTGGAGTCACTCTCTACCACATCACAGAGATGTCTTCAGTGAGTCTGAATCTGGTGAAGAGTTTGAGACTCTGGGTGTTTATAAATGATTCCTTTAGATGACCCATGAACAGGTTGGCATATGATGGTGCCATGAGGGTGCCCATTGTCATACCCCAGCTTAATTTCCAGGTGATGCCTTCAAAGGAGAAGTGATTGTGGGTGAGGATATATACGAGGGTTGAATGAAAAGTAATACCTTCATTAATTGGGTTTGGATGGGAATATTTAAATAAAACAATTGCAGAAATAATCCTTTGAACATGATCTTTAATAACCAATATTCATTTTTCCACATAATCACCTGCCAATTGGATACATTTCTGCCAACGATGAACAAGTTTTTTGAAGCTGTCATGGAAGAAGTCGACAGACTGTTTCTGCAGCCACAGTCGCACAGTTCTCGCAATGTCTTCATCAGATGCAGAATGATGTCCCCGCAGATCATCTTTCATTATCGGGAACAGATGGAAGTCAAACGGTGCTAAATCTGGACTGTATGGAGGATGCCATATGGTGGTGACGTTCAGGTCTGAAATTCTGCTGTGAAGGTACGTGAAGTGTGTGGTTTGGCATTGTCATTCTGCAGGAAAACTTTTACCTTTTCCTTTTAGACCCTTGTTAGCTGTCATTTCAGAGTTCGCAGTGTTGTGATGTAACGTTCTGAATTTATTGTTGTTCCACGATCAAGGAAATCAACATGGATAACACCATCTGCGTCCCAGACCACTGTGGCCATGATTTTTCCAGCTGAGGGCTGCGTCTTGAATTTCTTTTTCTGGGACGAGTCTTTGTGTCGATATTCCATAAACTGATGTTTCATCTTCTGGTCATAATGGTGCACCCACGTTTTGTCTCCTGTCACAATTGAATGGAGAAAGGCATCACCTTCATCATTCTTATAATGGGAGAGGAGTTCCTGGCAAACTCCATGTCTGTGCACTTTCATTTCAGAAGTGAGAATCCGGGGTACCCATTGTGCACAGATCTTCCGATAGCCAAGCAAAGCAATAATGCAACCCACACATTCTTGTGAAATGCCAGTTGTGCTTGCAATTTCCCTCTGAGTGATACGATGATCGTCCTGAATCAATCTGTCAACATTTTGCTTGTGAAACTTGGTAGTTGCTGTCACAGAAGGTCCAACTCTTTGTTTGTCACGCATGTAAGATGTTCCCACCTCAACATCTTCAAACTTACTTGCCCAGCGATGCACAGTACTCACATAATCACAATCACCACAAACTACTTTCATTCTGACTTTCCTTTTGGGGTGACACTTTCTGCTGTCAAGAATTCAATGACTGCACATTGCTTAAATCGCATTGACCGACCATCTGTGCAGGGCTCCATACTTTACACTGTAACAACACAACCATTCAATGCTAAGGCTTCCTGCCAACTGGAGCTGTAGAGGAGAGGCTATGGAACAAGCCAGTATCTGCAACATACCAATGCTGCCAACTGCGGAAGAGTTACAAAGGTGGAGGCATTACTTTTCAGCCAACCCTCGTAGTTAGTCATGGTGATTAGGAAGGAGGTTGTAGGTCTGGAATCCATCAGATCTTGTGATGCTGGTGTTCAATAACAGCAAGACTATGGGTATTAAGGATGTTAGTATTACGGGAGGTTTCATCGATTGTGATAACAGGGCACCATGTGGTAAGGGAATAGGAATTGTGGAGAGTTGGCAGGGGAAATGGTTGGTATCTTTTATATAGGGGGGGGGGGGGGGGATCAGATTGTGGGTAATAGGCTGAAGATGGTGGTCTACTGGAGCAGAGATTCTCTCAGTGGGGGCACAGTAACTGGTCACAGTGGGAGTGGTTGGGTTTATAGATTTAGCAATGATGTAGAAGGTAGGAGTGTGGCGAGTGGTAGGGCTGAGGAGAGTGATAGACTCTAGGGAGAGGTTCTGGGATGAGCCCAAGGATTTGAGGAGAACTAGACGTGCTGCTGTGTTTCTGGAATGGGGTTACTGTGGCTGGTTTTATAGGTGTATGAATCAGAAAGCTGGTGAATTTCTTCTTCCAGGTAATCCTTGTGGTTCAAAACAATAGTGGTGGAGCCTTTGTCAGCAGGTAAGACTATAAGATTTGGGTCAGTTTTTAGTTAAATCTGATTGGTGGGGTTGGTGCAAAAAAGTTTCCACTGTAGGGACTGGGAGAAGGAGAGAAGGTCTTTAACAAGTGATGCATGATTAAATTTGGGACTGGGGCAAAATGTTAAGCCTTTCGAAAGTACTGAAACGTCTGTACTACTAAGGATTTTGGAGGAAAGGTTGATTACTGTGTTTCGGATATGTTTAGCTTCTAAGTTATGTATGGTAGTGAGGGGGTTTGAGGGTGGGGCAAATGTAGTAGGTCTGCGAGGCAGGGTTTGTCAGCTATGGGGGGATGTGGGGGAGGTTTGGAGGCTGTTGAAGAGCTGGTGGATAATGATAGTCCAAGGCAGGATTCATGTGTTATTTTCCTTACCTCCCTGTGCCACAAAAACTTGTACCTAATCTTACCAACACGTCCCTCCCCACCCACCCACTCCTCCTCTCTTATTCCAATTCACACATACGAGATCCACCTAGTCTAGTCACATCTGCTGTCCTCCTTCATCACACTTATCTGCCCACAGACATGCATCCACATTACAATCTTTTAATTTATTTCTTCTGTAATCTCATTGTCTTTTCGCATTGATTTCAGCTGGTTTTCAGCTTTCACTATTGGCCTACTCTCACAGGCTTCATCTTGTTTCCCCATAATTCATTCTTTTCATCCTTCTCATGATTTTTCACATGCATTTCTGTGTTACTTATGTATTTTTATCTGTTTTTATCCTCCACCATGGATACTTGCTCAGTCCATCTGCATTAATACAGATGAGTTCTCTTATCCCTAGCTAGAACCTAGTCCCACATATTGTTTCTGCATTGTTGCTTGTCTCATGGAATACTCTCTAATGGCCTTAACATCAAATTACCCATCTCTTCTCCTTCCACAATTATTTCCATCTGTTCAGATTCCACCAGTCCTTAACCCTCACCAACATAGTTCTCCAAAACCAAGACAGTCTGGCCCGAACCTCCTTGCAGTACCTTTTCTTCTGTAAAATTCTTATGCTATGTAATCTAAAACTCCAACCTATTCACTTCCTACCCCTGCCTTCAACTATCACTATCTACCACCTCTACAACAACTTCCAAACATTCTCCACATCCTGAAAAGCCTTGCCTCACAGACTTACTACAGTTACCCCTTCCTCAAAAACCTCCACTCTTCACCATACAGAATCTGGAACCTAAACAGACTGAAACACAGTCATGTACATTTCCTCCAAGAACCTTAGCCCCACAGAAGTATCAGTCCTTCCCAGAGGCTTCACGTTTCACCCCTCTTTCAAATTCAATATGCTGGACTTGTTAAAGTCCTTCTCTCCTTCTCCCAGTCCTTACAGTGGTAACACTTTTTTGCCACCAGCCCTACCAATCAGACCCCAGTAAAGAACAATGTTGAGCCCTGCTTGACTCAGTTCACTCCTCCACCCAACCATGACGCACCCCCACTTTCCCCTAATCACCACTGTCAATTTTACAGTTTACAGAATTTCTTAAGTTCAAACCTTGCCTCTCCATCAATCCCTAAATCCTTCAACATTCAATCGAACCTTACATCTGCTCTCTCTTTTGTACACCTACAAACCCTGCCACAGTGACTCCATTCCAAAAATCTATTAAGATCTCCAGTCTCTCCTCAAATCCTTATCCCCATCCCAGAACCTCTCCCTTGAATCCATCTCTCTACTTACCCCTACCATTCCCCACATTCCTACCTTCTACACTGTTCCTGAAGTCCATAAACTCAACCCTCCATTACACCCAATTGTGGCAGTTTACTATGCCCACTGAGAGAATCTCAGCTCTACTAGACCAACACCATCAGCCTATTACCCACAACCTACCCTCCTATATAAAAGATACCAATCATTTTCCCCATCAACTTTCCACAATTGCTGTTCCTTTACCACATGATGCCCTAATCATCATTATTGATGCCACCTCCCATCTAATATCCTTAATGCCCATGTTCTTGCTGCTATTGACCACCACCTTTCACAAGGCCCGATGGATTTCAAACCTACAACCTCCTTCCAAGTTGCTGTGACAAACTATATCCTCATCCACAATTACTTCTCCTTTGTAGGCGCCACCTACAAATTGTTATGGGGTGTGGCAATAGGCATCCATATGGCACCATCATATGCCAACCTATTCATGGACCACCTAGAGGAATCATTTCTAACCATCCAGGATCCCAAACTCCTCACCTGATTCAGATTCATTCATGATGTTTTCATGATCTAGATAGTGGGTGTGGACACTCAGTCCACATTCCTCTAGAACCTCACCACCTTCTCTCCAATTTGCTTCACCTGGTCCTCCTCAACCAAACAAGCCATCTTCCTCAATGTTGACTTCAACCTCAAAGGTAGCTACATCAGTATCTCCATCCATATCAAATGTACCAATCACCAGCAATAATACCACTTCAACAGCTGTCACCCATTCCATACCAAGAAGTACCTTCCATACAGCCTATCCACCTGTGGCCATCACATATGTAGTCATGAGCAGATTCTCGCAAAATATGCCAAGGGTCACAATGAGGTCATCACAGACTATAATTACCCTCACAACCATGTGCAGAAACAGATCTCTGATGCCTTATCTCTCCAGTCACTTCCAGTTTCCCAGAGTTCCACAGTCTGGCCACAGAGGAGCATTCACATCACAGCTCAGCTCAGGATGAGCTACTGAATCACTTTCTCCACCAGGTTTTTGACTACCTCTCATTTTGTCCTGAAATGAAGAATGTTCTATCCACTATCCATTCATACGCAACATGTGCTCCCAAACCCTTGCCTCATACCTCATATCCCTATCCCATACATCCTCCCACAACCACCTAATCTAGTCTGGTCACAAGCATCACATATCCCATCAGAGTCACTGCTACTTGTGTAAGCAGTCATGTGATCTACAAGCCAAGCTACAACCACTGTGCTGCATTGTAAGTGGGTATGACACCCAACAAGCTGTATGTGTGCATGAATGGCCACCAGCAAACTGAACACGGTGCCCAACAAAACATTCTTTATTTTAATGACAGCTTCACAACCTATGCCATCTGGATCCTTCCTACCAACATAACCTTTTCTGAACTACACAGGTGGGAACTCCTCAGGCAGTATATATATGTCCCTGTAACCCTTTTGGCCTTAATCTTTGTTAGCCATTGTCCCACACCTACACATCCCCTTCCCTATTCCCACTCCAGCACTGCCACAGCCCTCTATTCCACCAATGCACCCACATTCTTTTTTTTTCTCTCTCTTTCCACTGCATTCACCCTCACTGTCCTCTGTCTAACCTCCTGACTGCACCTAGCTGCCCTACCCTCTCTCCACCTTCTCCTTGTATGCTCCCACAAGCAGACCGCTTCTGTGTGTGTGTGTGTGTGTGTGTGTGTGTGTGTGTGTGTGTGTGTGTGTGTGTGTGTGTGTTGTCTTGTGTTCTTTACTTCTGATGAAGGTGTTTTTGGCCTAAAGCTTATTTGTTTGACATTATTTTTATTGTGCCTATCTGTGACTCAACATCTGTGAATCATAAATCACTTTTACCGTATGAACTGACGTAATAGTTTTAATTTATAATATTATTTTCTAACTAATTTTTTAGACAACTTATGTACATGTGACCTCTCCATACTTAACCCACACAATGACTGCACACTCTCTCAGCATGGACCAATAGCACTTGGATATTGTTGATGTTAAGTAGCAAGACAATGCCAACCACAGAAAAATATGTGCTCATCTTTGTAAACAACACAAACCAGCGATAAGTAAGGGGTTTAATATCGCTACGGCATAACATCAAAGTCTTCTTACGTACCCACCCCACCCAGTAAAATTTTTTCAATATTGCCAGAAAACTTTTTTTGAAACCCCAAAAAGGAACTATAAATCCCAAAGAAATTTCTGAACCAGGAATGGGATACCCAGAGGAATAAATCACTACATAATAACAAACAATTCAGGGTGATGACACACTTTCTTACTCTATCCACACATGGGCTCCTCACTCTGTTGTTCATAGTTGTTCCTATTACTGCATACCAAATTCCTATTTGTTACCAAAACATCAATTGTCCATACATTACACATCAACTGTAAAGCTCTTTCTTTATTAGTTTAGTTTTTTTTTCTCACTTCAGGCTGTTAACAGAGGTACAACCAAATGGAACTGGTTCACAGATATTTGAGTGGCTCGAAGACGTTTTAAGCTATAGATGTTAAGTTATCCTCGACAGTGGGTGAGGACTGCTCTTCTTCTCTATACATTTATGATCGGGTGGATGTGGTGAGTACCAATCAGTGGCTGTTTGCTGATGATGCTTTGGTGTACGGTAAGGTTGGAAGTAGAGAGAGACTGTAGGATGATACGAGATGACTTCAACAAAATTTCTAGTTGGTGCGATGAATGTAGAAAAATGTAAGTTAATGCAGATGAGTAGGAAAAACAAACCCGTAATGTTCAGATACAGGATTAGTAGTGTCCTGTTTGACACAGTCACATCGTTTAAATATCTGGCTGTAATATTTCAAAACTCTATAAAATGGAATGAGCGTATGAGGACTGTGGTATGGAAGGTGAATGGTCGACTTCAGTTTATTGGGAGAATTTTGGGAAAGTGTGGTTCACCCGTAAAGGAGACCACATATAGGATGCGAGAAGAAGCTGTTCTCAAATACTGCTCGAGTGTTTGTGATTCGTACCAGGTAGGATTGAAAAGAGACATCAGAAGCAATTCAGGTGTGAACTGCCAAATTTGTTACTGGTAGGTTCAAACAATGCGTGTTACAGAAATGTCTGTGGGAATGCCTGGAAGAAAGGTGACATTCTTTCTGAGGAAAGTTTTGAGAACTGGCATTTGAAGCTGACTGCTGAATGATTCTACTGCCGCCAAGATACATGGTGTGCAAGGACCATGAAGATCATATCGAGAAATTAGGGCCCCATATGGATACATATAGACAGTTGTTTTTCTCTTGCTCTATTTGCGAGTGGAACAGGAAAGGAAATGACTCGTGGTGGTACAGGGCACCCTCTGACATGCGCCATATAGTGGTTTCCAGAGTATCTAGGTAGATGTAGATGTAGAGATACTCCAATTAAAATTAGTTTGTGGCTAACAGATTGCTGTAGCAAGCAGCAGTGTTGCTGCCATCCAGGCAGACACGTTTTGCAAGGCACTGCATGTACCTACAAAACTGACATCAGAGTGAGAAAGAATTATGATTGACTGGCCCCTACCACTTTACTCCGTAAAACATCAATAACAAAATAATTTTTATTGGGGAATAACAATGCTACAAATCAATAAAACTTAGATTTATTATCTTTTTGGCATGTTAACACTCTCCCTAACAATGCCTCAATTCATTCACTCTTGTGTTAATAGTTATGCTCATTTCACATTCATATTGAAGAAACCAGTACTGTATTGCGTTTCCACATTAACAGGTAATCAATGTCAAGAAAGCCTTTATGTATCTGGTTAAACAGCAATACATTCCACTGGCTTACATTAATGACCAAAACCAGAATGGCATTTCACCCTCATGGTTCATAAGTAATTCCACATGCCTTTCTGCAGAATAAACCAAACTGTAAATCACTTTTACCCTATGAACTGATGAAATACTTTCAACTTAACAATCATATTTTCTCACAAATTCTTGACACAATTTATGTGTAACAGGCAGATGCATATGAGTTCTCTGCATACTCCCTCAGCACATGGCCAATGGCCAGTAGAGCTTGGGCATTGTTGATGTAAAGTAGCAAGACAATATTACCCACCCCCCCCCCCCCCCCCCCACCCTGAGAAAAAAACATGCTCAGCTTTGAAAATACCAGAAGTCAGTGATGAGTAAGGAGTTTGACATCATTATATCATAACATCAAAGATAACGGTACTCCTTACAGCTTGTAAGCAAGACTGTGAGCCTAGGGTGCTAATATTTATGTCACCAAGATTAATATTAAGACTATTAAATATTAATTTACTAATAATAGGATCAAAAGGTTTTATTAAGAAATCAAAATATCCATAGGAGACATATGAGGGGGGACCCAAAAATAACTCGAATTTCTTTCTAGAAAGCATATACTTTATTGTTTTCAAATACAACCTTAATCTCCTTCGAAGTACTCTCCATAGCATTAATACACTTATCCAAACATTCATTCCAGTGTTCAAAGCAACTTTTAAATTTGTGCTCTTTGATACCTGCTAGCACTTTCATGACATTGCATTTTACATCTTCCACATCCGCAACACGCTTCCCTCTCAAGTTTCTTTTCATCCTCGGAAACAGGAAGAAGTCCGAGGGTGCTAAATCTGGCGATTAGGCACATGGGTCAAGATAGTCATCTTCGTCGAGGCCAAAAACTGGCGAATGCTGAGAGCCGTGTGCGCAGGACGTTGTCGTGATGCAGGAACCACACGCCAGAATCCCACAAAGCCAGACGTTTTCGTGACAAACTTCTGCGAAGCCGTTTCATAAGCTCCAAATAGAATTGTTGGTTTACCGTCTGGTTTTCAGGGACAAATTCAGAGTGTACGATCCCTTTGATGTCAAAAAAACAGATCAACATTCGATTTCACTTGTTGAGCTTTTTTTGGTCGAGGTGAGCCAGGTGACTTCCATTGTGATGAATGTTGTTTACTTTCTGGATCGTACCCATAGCACCATTACTCATCACCTGTAATGATTTTGTTGAAAAGATGTGGATCATCTTTGAACACGTCCTTCAGTTTGAGACAGGCTTGAATGCGACGATTCCTTTGATCTCCGGTAAGAAACTTCGGCGCGAATTTTGCTGCCACTCTTCGCATCCCCAAATCGATGGTCAAGATGTGCTGAATTGAGCTCCAGGACAACCTGGACAAGCTTTCGAGTTGGTCGATTTTTGTGTGACGATCTTCACTGATGAGATCACGAATTTTGTTGATGTTGTCTTTGCTTTGAGCAGTTGAAGGTCGACTGGAACGGGGCTAATCTTCAACCACCATTTCTTCCTTTTTAAACTGAGAAAATCATTCGTACACTTGTGTTTCACTAAGAGCATGGTCTTTGTAGGCTGTCTGAATCATCGCAACAGTTTCTGCTATGTTCTTGCTGAGCAAGAAACAAAACCTCACTGCCGCACGTTGTTCGTAAGAACTAGCCATTTCCTCGTGTCATTTGTGCACTGTACGCACACTCAGAGAACTGCCAAAGAAACAACACTTCTCACTGTTGGGTGACGCTGCATGGCAGAATGACTCAGCAGAGCTCCTACTACGACCCCTGGCGGTGCAACCTGCTAATACAAGTACACGATGTGCAGCATTACGATTCCGGTTACTTTTGGGTCCCCCCTTGTACATATATGCCTGCATGAAGAATTCATACTGATGAGAAATTTTTTTAACTATTTCTGTGTTTTTTATCTTCACAAAATTCAGGCAGCCATGATAGATTTTCCACAAAGCTGATGTATATTGTTATTGTTATTATTATTATTATTATTATTATTATTTTGCTTTAAATATATAGTCACCTTTCCTTTAAAAATGACAATAGGACACAATTGATAATAATCTACCAGTTAGTAAGTTCAAACATTACTTAAAGAATTTGGTGTTCAGTAATCACTACTAAGTGTGTGACATTGTAACTCAAATATAGCCTTCAGAAACATCCATCTTACTGCCTAAATAATCTACATTATAAATGTAAAAAGGATATGTTTTCCTCTTTAGAGCACATACCTTCAAACATTCATTCCAGTGTATTTTCTTATTTAACAGTACTACAGTCCTAAAGTATCCAAAAAAACACTTGTCACTGCCGTAAGGAGGCTGTGCTACATTATAACTTCTTGTAATATTTTAGTAAATACATCTGTTGTTGCAGTCTTCCGTCTGATGAATGGTTTGATGCAGCTCTCCATGCAACTCTATCCTGTGCAAGCTTCTTCATCTCCTAATACCCACTGCAAGTTACATCCTTCTGAATCTGGTTACTGTATTCGTCTTGGTCTCTCTCTACCATTTTTACCCTCACACTTCCCTCCAGTACTAAATTGGTGATCTCTTGATATCTCAGAATGTATCCTATCAAATAACCTCTTCTTCTAGTCAAGTTGTGCCAAAAATTTCTCTTCGTCCCATCTCTATAAAGTACATCCTCATTAGTTATATGATCTACCCACCTAATCTTGAGCAATCTTCTGTAACACCAAATTTCGAAACCTTCTTTTCTCTTCTTATCTAAACTGTTTATTGTCAATTCCATACATAGCTACACTGAACACACACACAGTCAGAAAAGACTTCCTAATATTTAAATCTATGTCTGATATTAACAAATTTCTTGTTATTGCCAGTCTACATTTTATATCTTCTCTACTTTGATCATCATCAGTTGTTATACTTCCCAAATAGCAAAACTTACCAACTACTTTAATTGTCTGCTACTTTAGATTGTCTTGCTACCTAAGGATATGTCCCCTGAACATATCCTTGTTTAGCTTTTCTTGGTGTTCATCTTATATTCTCCTTTCAAGACCCTGTCCATTCCATTCAACTGCTCTTCGAAGTCCTTTGCTGTGTCTGACAGAATTACTAAGTCATCGGCAAACCTCAAAGTTTCTATTTCTTCTTCCTGAACATTAATTCATACTCCAAATTTTTGTTTCCTTTATCATTTGCTCAGTGTACAGATTAAGTAGCATCAGAGATAGGCTACAACCTGTAACACCACAATTGATTGTGAGCAATTGGTACAGTTTAACTTTATTTAACAAGTGTTTACTCATTATTAGTTAAGTTCTTTGGATCATTGGAGGGAGGTGGTCTTGATGTATAAATTGTTTAACATAATAGTGTGTTTAAATAATGGAATTTTATTAAGTATATTTGTTTATATATGTGAAACTGCAATGTAAAAACTGGTTCATACTTAGGAATTTTGTATTGTATAATATAAAAGACATAGTGTTTCCCCTCTGCTGCTGAAGTGGTTTGGCATCCAAAGAAAAGGTGGAAGTGGCGGTCAGGCTGAGCGGGAAGTAAGAGAACTTAATATGTAGTCAGTAGCCAGCACCCGATCAGTCAACAGCGCAGATGCTGAGTGAGGCATCTAGTACCTAATTTGAGATGGAATGGCCTTAGGTGTAATTTTGGCTGTAAAATGGTGCTCTTGCATTAGAAATTGCTCTAAAAAATGATAGTCACATTGCCAAGAAGAACTAAATAGAATATATTACTGAAAAGGAGAGACCAGGTAGTCACCACATGCTCGCCACTACTATTGCGCCACTACTTCACCAGATCCAAGAGGTTAGAACTGTATAACAGTATCAAGCAAAGTGTTTGTGTGAATTAATTTGCAATAATAAATCAAATATTGCTGAAATTTGTGTTTGAACCATGAATTTACTTCTTTCATGGTACCTAACAGGGCCCTCTCCTAAAAAGTACTAAAGACCGAGTATCCTGTATGTGAAAACTGATGATAATCTGTGTTATTTGATAGTGCCCAATTTCTAAATGCAAAAAATATGTAAATGTGGATAGTCAAGATTAATGGTTCCATTGAAATCTTATTGATGAATTTATAAAAATCTCCAATGGGTTTTGGTTTGCTTCTATTTTAGAAATGTCAGTGTTTTGATATTCTGCAGTATAAAAGTTGTCAGTGAAAATCACTTGCTTCACAAATGGTGTTATAAAGCATTTGGATTTGATGCTATTTAAAGTTGAACTTTTACTTGAAGTAATTTCTGAAATTGTAGAGAGTATTGTCATTGCAAATAATGTTAAAACTTTGCAAGATAAATGATCTTAAGTGGGGTAGTAATTCAGCTTTTAACATGATGCAAAATATGTTGGTAAAGTGCGTATAGTTTGCTTGTATAAAGAAGGGATGGTTTGTGGTCCCTCTTTTCATTCTTTTACGTCAGGAAGAAACCAAACTGAATAGCTGTTTTCTAGCTAAAAAGACCTGAAGTAATCATTTAAAAGAGTATATATAAAAGGTATGTGTTCAGTGTTATCTTATTGCACTTGTGATGTGTATACGTGTGTGAGTCAAACTTTAATTCTTATCAGATGCCACTTAATGTTTTGTAAGCATTTGGGAACAATTTCTATGCTAAAATAGTGAAAAGAAAAAGTGAAGATTATGGTCAACAGGGATTGCTTACATATGCTTTTCGTAACTACTGCTATTCACTGTGTAGTCCATATGCTTATTGTAGTTGTTCATTGCACTTTCATGAGAAAGACCTAATGAAAGTTCTTTTGGCAAGAGAAAAGATAGATTCATCCAAAATAATTTTTTCACATTATTATGCCTGATTAGGCTGGCGACCATTTGATTATTTCTTTTACAAGAACTCTGTTACTGTAACTTCTTGCAAAATTTTAGTCTCTCTGTCATCTACCGCCATGCTACCCTTATGATATTCATGTTCGATACCCTCTTCCTGTTAGGTAACACCTGGTCAAATTCAAAAATCCTCCCAGAGGGTAACACTTTTGGTTAATTTATGCCATATTTGGTGCAGTGCTATAGTGTTATACCTGGCTTCTTTGTGACAGGTTGGAAAATTCTGTTACCAGGAAACTGTAGTACATGCACGCATGCGCAGCGCCAGTAAAAGTGTTATATGTGGCGCCACGTGACAGGACGTTATTCAATTTTACTGTCATAGTTAGCGAGTAACTAAAATATTAAGTGAGAAACAGAAATAGAACGAGCAGTAACTGTTCAGTGGCATGAATCTATAACGTATTAGGAGAAATTGTTGGTAGAACTTTTCCTAGAGCAGAAAGCTAAAGATACAAAATAGTAACAGAATATAAGAGATGAACACAAGACTGAAATTAGATCAAGACGGACAGGACGGGAGAGTGCAGAATGCGTTAGATGGCAGTAGTTCGCCAGATATAACAGCAGATGACACCGCAAGTAAGCAGGCTTACATAGAATATCACACACATGTGAATGATCAGCTTTGTATGAAGAACGTATCACAAATGGAACAAGGCAAGGAAGAGGAAGTGAGCAAAGACAGTGGATATATCAACAAATCAAGGGATATGTTTGATTCACCAAAAGGTTGTAAGTGAGTCGCGAGAAATAGGATTCTTAAATTTGAAGTAGACACCATCAATGGTAATGTTGCTAATATGCAAGGACAAATAAACAACATTAATGAAAGATTTGACTCAGGTAGAAAATTTACTAGTAACTAAAGTTGACGAACAAGTGTTCGGTCTCGAATCTGAAATACTAACTAACTGTAACGCCGACATTGCTCAAATGAGACAATCGGTGACAGAAACTGAAAGAGATTTGTGTAAACAAATAACAACCTGCGAAAATAAGTGCGAGTACAACACTTCCCAAATTCAAGGAAAAATGTGCGACATTGAAAAAAAAAATAAGAGAAAGACCTAACCATGTCACTGAAAGAGTAATTAGTTGTAAATTACTAGAGGGAGAAGAATGGTTCAACGAAGCTAAAAGATATAATGGGTGGCATCCTCTCGATTTTCTGAAAAACTGTGAAAGGAATTTTCCAGATTATTTGACAGACCAAGAGAAAATCAATGTAATGATTAGTGCTTTAGCAGGTGATGCTAAAAGATTGGGATTAAATTTAGAAAAAAGTCAGATGTCATTTGATGAATTCAAACAAAAATTTGTCAAAGAATACGGCTCTGAAGACAAGCAGGACTATTTGGGGTGAGAATTTGTAATGGCTAGGCTATACTATAATAGGGGCAGAAATTCTTTGAAAGAATTTTGTGAAACATGGTACAGAAAATTAATTCATTTAAGATCTAGACTAACAGAATCCGAAATAGTGTGGAAACTGTGGAAGGAGCTAACTCTGCACCAGGAAGGCTGTTCTACTAGGACAATAATGACAGTATCTGAAATCTCTACGGGTATGCTGCCGAATATGATCGCCTTCACTTCTGGCTACTTCAGCGACCCGTCCAGCTGCCATCTCCAGGTGCGATCATTCAGTACTTAGTAAAGAGCTCCCTGAGGATTCAAAGAGATATGTGGGAAGCAACCATAAAAGCTTCTCCTTATTCTTAGAGAGAGTCGAGGACGATGATTACTGGAGGGGAAATCATGGCTACTGTCCAAATAATAACAGGATGAGAGAAAACCATGAACAAACTGTATGATTCAGAGAGGCAGAGGTAGAGGACGCGGTATCGTGTCATTTTGCGGTAGAGGATTTACGCCACGAAATTTCCAAAATATGGACAAAGCAGAAAACTAGAGGAAGCGTGTGTTATGGGCCAGATCCACGTGGACAGTTATTTTAGGCCCAAACAAGAGAAACCATATAGAAACAATAGAAGTAATGACTGCAAGCAACAAGTTAATTGTAAGACCACATCGCTAGTAGGTGTACACAGGGTAACAGATGGTGTCATGTACAAGTCACGTTCATGCGACAAGACTACAGGCAACCGCTTGCACTCTAAGCCGCAGCATACATTGAACCTTGAGAATCAAACAGCTGGCTGCTGTGCAGTCGAGATAGCTGTAGTGAAAAGGAAAAGTGGAATCAAAGACTTTAGTAAACCAGTTTCAATGATAAATGACTATGAAACTGATAATAGTATGGACATGTTAACTAATAAAAGTAATCATAGAGAAATATTGTACAAGGAGGAGTTTTTAAGGAACAAAACAGAGCGGGAAGGTGTAACTAAAACTGAAAAAAATTACATGACCAATGATGTTATAAAGGAAGAAGGCATAGGTGTAGAGACAGTATCAGTGAGCAGGAATGAAATGAAAGTAGGAACCACCATGCAAGGTGCGCATACAGCAATATTAAAGGAGGCAAACAAAAGAATCAAAGGTGACGCAGAAGGTATACGAGCTGCCATTATTAAGGAGAATAAGGGGAAAAGTGATAAAATGGCCAGTATAAACAAAAATAAGGCAGAGGAAGAGAGCCTCTACAGCACAGATTAGGTTAGTATGGACAGGAATCTTGCACAATCAACTGTTAATAATAGTGACGAGGAAAATGAGACTGAATGTGGCATGCGAATTACTGAAGTGCATGATGATTACACTAAATACGAAATACAAGCTGATGTTATTCAAAGTGATATCGTAAAAGTGCCTCCCATAGATCAAGTGCATTATGTAGAAGACAGCCAAAAAACCGAAGCCGATGAAACAGCAACTAATGAATTATCTTGTTGCCTTTACGTTGCATTCTTGCTTGAATCAGATGCTGAAGAACAACTCAAGTGATGGTTCAGATGAGTAAGAATATGTAGAAGTAACGGAGAATGAATACACTTTTACCGAAAGAGGATATGAAAAAATAAATGAAGTTTTTTCAAAACAAAACCCAGGAATTGAAACTGAACTAAAAAAGAATGAGCCACCAGATAACATGGTGCTGGGGCACGAATTGAGAGAGCCTCCAGATGATACTATACTGGGGCAAGAATTAATTTCAGTTGTTAAAGACTTTGAACTGTCAAAACCGAAAAAAACCACCTGATGATACATTACGATGGCACGAGTTGGAAAGGATCGTAAGCTACCAAAGAAGCCAACAGAAATAGATATTTGATCAGTGATTAACAACTTCCTGTCATCACAAACTCGAGGCTTGGAGCAGGTTTGTTTCATATTTTGAAAACAAAACGAAATTGTTCCCTTATGCTCTCCCTGAAACTCTCTACAACCTCTGGTTCTTTCTGTTCATCCAGGTCCCATCTCCTTAAATTCTCACCTTTTTGCTGTTTCTTCAGTTTTAATCTACGGTTCATAACCAATAGATCGTGGTCAGAGTCTACATCTGCCCTGGAACTGTCTTACAATTTAAAACCTGGTTCCTAAATCTCCGTCTTACCATTATATAATCTATCTGACACCTTCGAGTATCTCCAGGCTTCTTCCATGTATACAACCTTCTTCTTTTATTCTTGAGCCAAGTGTTAGCTATGATTAAGTTATGCTCTGTGCAAAATTCTGCCAGGCGGCTTCCTCTTTCATTTCTTACTCCCAATCCATATTCACCTACTACATTTCCTTCTCTTCCTTTTCCTACTATCGAATTCCAGTCACCCATGACTATTGAATTTTTGTCTCCCTTCATTATCTGAATAATTTCTTTTATGTCATCACATATTTCATCAATCTCTTCATCATCTGCAGAGCTAGTTGGCATATAAACTTGTACTACTGTAGTAGGCATGGGCTTCGTGTCTATCTTGGCCACAATAATGCGTTCACTATTCTGTTGGTAGTACCTTACCCGCTCTCCTATTTTTTTTATTAATTATTAAATCTACTCCAGCATTTCCTCTATTTGATTTTGTATTTGTAACCCTGTATTCACCTGACCAGAAGTCTTGTTCCTGCAGCCACTGAACTTCACTAATTCCCACTATATCTAATTTTAACCTATCCATTTCCCTTTTTATATTTTCTGACCTACCTGCCCGATTAACCGATCTGACATTCCATGCTATGATCTGTAGAATGCCAGTTTTCTTTCTCCTGATAATGATGTATATATAAAAGGTATGTGTTCAGTGTTATCTTATTGCACTTGTGATGTGTATACGTGTGTGAGTCAAACTTTAATTCTTATCAGATGCCACTTAATGTTTTGTAAGCATTTGGGAACAATTCCTATACTAAGGTAGTAAAAGGTAAAAGTGATTATTATTGTCAACAGGGATTGGTTACATATGCTGTTTGTAACTACTGCTATTCACCTCAGTTCATCTGGTTATTGCAGGTGGTCATTGCACTTTAATGAGAGATAATTACTGAAAGCTCATTTTGCAAGAGTGGATACAGAATCCATCAAAATAATTTTTTCGCATCGTTAACCCTAATTAGGCTAGCGACCATTTGATTATTTCTTTTACAAGAACTCTGTTACTGTAACTTCTTGCAAAATTTTAGTTTCTCTGTTATCTACCAATTGCTTTCCTTGTGATATTCATGCTTGATACCCTCTTCCTGTTAGGTAACACATGGTCAAATTCGAAAATGCTCCCAGAGGGTAACACTTTTGGTTAATTTATGCCGTATTTGGCAAATACGCTGCTATAGTGTTCTACTTTGCTTCTTTGTGACAGGTTAGAAAATTCTGATACCAGGAAACTGTGTAGTACACGCAAGCACGCACAACACCAGTAAAAGTGTTATAAACCCTGTCTCTCTCCCTTTCCAACCAATACTTCCCTTTCATGACTCCTATCATCTAAAATATTTTTAATTATATAATTAACAATTCCATTGTTTGATATTATTATTTTCCCCCAGACTGTTTTAAGTACATACCACTGGTAGAGTGATATCTTTTTCTTTTTTCATTTACATTTATAAAGGTTCAGTTTGATGTTTTGCATTTCCAAGTTTGGTCTTTCATCTTCAACTTCCAGACAGGATCAAGTTGGATTTCCATCATGATATAGAGCAGAAAACACAATAAAGTTTTCTTTAAAGCACATGATGTTCACCATTGAGTGTAGAAATTGTTTATTTCATACTTGTAATTTTTGCCTTTGGGCCAATTGATTTTGAACATTACACAAAATATCTGAAACATGCTGATATCCCCAGGTCTCTTCGATGTATATAGCCCACATTCTCTATTTTTGAACGAATGTCAAAAATTTTTTGTCTTTGCATAATTCTAACAAGTTTTCCTCCTCCTCCTCCTCCTAATATCCAATTCCAGTCTCCCATCAAAATTTGGATAATAATTTCTGGTATTTTAATGTATGTTCTTGATTTCAATGTATGTTCTCTCAGTCTCGACTATGTTGTTTAAAGTACTTTCCCCGTATTTCTGTTTTCTTATTCATTATTAGACCTACTCCTACATTGCCCCTGTTTGGTTTTATGTTGATGACACTATAATCATCTAGCCAGAAGTCTTGTTCTTCTGGCACTTCCCTTCCTTAACTTTGCTATATCTAACAGTCACCTATCCAATTCTCTTTTAAACTCTCTACTCAGTTATGTGATCCAATAAACCACACTCCAACCAACGGAAACTAGATTTGTTTTTCCTGGTGACAATGTCCTCCTGAGCAGTTCCAGTCTAAAGACTGGAATAGGGAACTGTTTTACCTCTAGAAAATTTTATTCAAAAGGATGCAATCATCATGAAACCATACAGTAGAGCAGCACATCCTCTGGGAACATTACAGCTGACTTCCCCTTGCTTTCAGGCATTTACAGTTCTAACAAACAAGGTCAGGCATTTACAGTTCTAACAAACAAGGTCAATCATCCAGACTGTAGTTCCTGCAATCACTGAGGTGGCTGCTGCTCCTCTTCAGGAACCATAGTTTAGTCAGGTCTCTCTATAGATAATTTCCCCCACCAAATAAGATTACAGCTATCATACTGCTATCTGTGTCTACAATACCACATAAATGCATCAAGGTCTGTAACCATTGTGGAATTTACTACAGCTGTGGATTTAAAAAGGAGGCCAAACATAGTTTGCTGATTTGGACAATGGACTAAACTTACAAAGAAGACCTGATCGTATAATCTGTACAGAGGTATCTAAACAAGAACTAAGGATTTCAAATATTTATTAACCAAAATGAAATGTTTTGGAAAAATGAAATTTCAGTAGATGAACACAAAGTGTGAGATGTATGTAAAATCTTTTTAAGATGATATCCTTACAGAAGAAGTAATAATCTGCAGAAATAGAAACACAAATCACCTATTCTGTGATGTAATTGTCCAACAAAATACTCTTGTGGCAGGTCAATTAAAATGTTTAAGTAGGGTAGTTTGTGTGTCTTGAAATTTGTGTCGATTCCAGGACTCTCGGGTGTCCAGTCAGATGTAATCGTTGAAGTCTCATGATATTTTGGCAAATAAGCTTTCCGCCATCATCAGGTGGTTCTGATGCAATAGTCTGTCTGCTCATTGTCAGTGTTATTTATGTCCGTCAGTCGGGCTTCGATTTCCTGCGCTGATGGTCCAATTGCGGCTGCCGACATTCCGTTTGCAGGTGGTGACCCAGGTCCGCGCCCACCCCAGAGTCGCGCCGGGTGGTGGAAGATGCAGAATCCCATGGAGTGTCCTCTGTGGCCGTCGTAGAAGGGTCTTGTGTCCGCTTGTGGCGTGACTCCTTGATGGAGTTAAGTAATGGTTGCAATGCCTCACTTAGTTGAAAACATGTGTCTCAGTTTATGAGATTGTCCATTATGTGAATTTCAATGGCCTCCTTGAAGATGCTGTCCCAGTAAAACAGTAGAAACTGGTAGGAGCCAGAATCTTGGTCTCTTTGTATTTCACGTTGTGTCCAGCTCCAAGCAGTGTTCTGCCAGTGCCGATTTGGTGGGTTGGCCTAGGCGCATGTGGGATTGGTGTTCTGCAGAAACTCAGATGAAGAACTGTCTAAAGATGAGGAAACAAGCATTGCATTTGAAACATGCATGATTACAGGTAAGATAGATGCCACCTAAAGGAAAATAAGAGATATTTGGAGAAAAGAAAAGGACCTGTATGAAATGTAAATACTCAGATCGCAAGCAAAGAAGATAAGTCTGAAACATGGGAATAAACACACTTGAAGACAATATTATGGAAAGGGAAGGGGAAATAGGTAAAATGTTGCATCCAGTGAATGGGCTAGATGTTGCTCAACAGTAATTGTGGAAAATTCCATTCAGCTAGCTGTCATGCGGTTCGGCTATTCCTTACCTTTCCGTAATACTATCTTCACGTGTGTTTCTTCCCACGTTTCAGACTTATCTTCTTTGCTTGACATCTGAGTATTTACATTACATACAGGTCCTTCTCTTTTCTCAAAATGTCTCTTATTTTCCTAGATGAATATTTTCTGAATTATGGAACAAGCTTATGGAAATTCAAACAAGGTTGTAAGAACAATAGTTCAAATTACTTGAGTATTTTTACTGTTCTCTTATCAAATTCTTGAAGGTACAATGGTTAATTGCATTAGAGAGAGGTGTCCTCTTGAAAGAGATATGCTAAGTATTGAGCAGCAGATCAAGAGCAAAATTCGAAGTCTGGGCCTGAGGCTTGACCAACACGAAGTCCCTCTCACTATCTATCTAGCAACCAATTAAACCCCTGCAGAATTTTTGTGGTGGCCTCGTATGTGCACTCACGATGTCACCCACCCCTTGTGGAGACACTTTCCAGTTGCGTCCTGTAGGCTTTGGGCCAGGCTATGCTGACTGATATTACCAGCAGCACCCACATGTGTGCCATCCACTTCTTATCGCTGTGCGAAATCTACACCCTGACACAAGGAGACCCCATTACTTTCAGTGTCAGGCCAATAAGCTACTAGCCGACTCTGCTGCTCTTCCTCCTGTTTTGGCTCTTGGGCACTGCATTGCATTGCATTCCCCGAAAATGTGACAAACTCTGATACTGTGAGATAGCTTTGACAGTACTGACTTTGACAGTAGTGAAAAACCTAATTAGAAACAAGGCACCTGAAGTAGCCAATGTTCTCTCAGAATTATTGAGAATCTTGGGAGAACACATCTGAAAAACAATTCCTTCAGAAATACAAGAAATGTGATACAAGCAAGATACACTCAGACCTCAAGAAGAATTTAATAATTCCAATTCTGAAAGAGGCAGGTGCCGACAGATGTGAATATTATGCTACAATGGGACCATCAATTTAATTAGTTACAGTTGGAAAATACTGACATTAAATATTTGCATTAGAAAGAGAAACTGGTGAAACAGCTCTTGGGATGGATTAGTTTGGGTTCCACAGACATCTAGGAACACACGAGTCAACTTTTAGAAGATAAAATGAAAATAAATAAATTAATTAAAAGAAAAGGAAAGAAAAATGCAAACCTAATTTTATAGTAAATGTAGATTTAGAGAGTTTTAAACAATGTCGGCCTCCCCCCATGAACCATGGACCTTGCCGTTGGTGGGGAGGCTTGCGTGCCTCAGCGATACAGATGGCCGTACCGTAGGTGCAACCACAACGGAGGGGTATCTGTTGAGAGGCCAGACAAACGTGTGGTTCCTGAAGAGGGGCAGCAGCCTTTTCAGTAGTTGCAGGGGCAACAGTCTGGATGATTGACTGATCTGGCCTTGCAACATTAACCAAAACGGCCTTGCTGTGCTGGTACTGCGAACGGCTGAAAGCAAGGGGAAACTACAGCCGTAATTTTTCCCGAGGACATGCAGCTTTACTGTATGATTAAATGATGATGGCATCCTCTTGGGTAAAATATTCCGGAGGTAAAATAGTCCCCCATTCGGATCTCCGGGCGGGGACTACTCAGGAGGATGTCGTTATCAGGAGAAAGAAAACTGGCATTCTACGGATCGGAGCGTGGAATGTCAGATCCCTTAATCGGGCAGGTAGGTTAGAAAATTTAAAAAGGGAAATGGATAGGTTAAAGTTAGATATAGTGGGAATTAGTGAAGTTCGGTGGCAGGAGGAACAAGACTTCTGGTCAGGTGACTACAGGGTTATAAACACAAAATCAAATAGGGGTAATGCAGGAGTAGGTTTAATAATGAATAGGAAAATAGGAATGCGGGTAAGCTACTACAAACAGCATAGTGAACGCATTATTGTGGCCAAGATAGATACGAAGCCCACACCTACTACAGTAGTACAAGTTTATATGCCAACTAGCTCTGCAGATGATGAAGAAATTGAAGAAATGTACGATGAAATAAAAGAAATTATTCAGATAGTGAAGGGAGACGAAAATTTAATAGTAATGGGTGACTGGAATTCGAGTGTAGGAAAAGGGAGAGAAAGAAACATAGTAGGTGAATATGGATTGGGGCTAAGAAATGAAAGAGGAAGCCGCCTAGTAGAATTTTGCACAGAGCACAACTTAATCATAGCTAACACTTGGTTTAAGAATCATGAAAGAAGGTTGTATACGTGGAAGAACCCTGGAGATACTAAAAGGTATCAGATAGATTATATAATGGTAAGACAGAGATTTAGGAACCAGGTTTTAAGTTGTAAGACATTTCCAGGGGCAGATGTGGACTCTGACCACAATCTATTGGTTATGACCTGTAGATTAAAACTGAAGAAACTGCAAAAATGTGGGAAATTAAGGAGATGGGACCTGGATAAACTGAAAGAACCAGAGGTTGTACAGAGGTTCAGAGAGAGCATAAGGGAACAATTGACAGGAATAGGGGAAAGAAATACAGTAGAAGAAGAATGGGTAGCTCTGAGGGATGTAGTAGTGAAGGCAGCAGAGGATAAAGTAGGTACAAAGACGAGGGCTGCTAGAAATCCTTGGGTAACAGAAGAAATATTGAATTTAATTGATGAAAGGAGAAAATATAAAAATGCAGTAAATGAAGCAGGCAAAAAGGAATACAAACGTCTCAAAAATGAGATCGACAGGAAGTGCAAAATGGCTAAACAGGGATGGCTAGAGGACAAATGTAAGGATGTAGAAGCTTATCTCACTAGGGGTAAGATAGATACTGCCTACAGGAAAATTAAAGAGACCTTTGGAGAGAAGACAACCACGTGTATGAATATCAAGAGCTCAGATGGCAGCCCAGTTCTAAGCAAAGAAGGGAAGGCAGAAAGGTGGAAGGAGTATATAGAAGGTTTATACAAGGGCGATGAACTTGAGGACAATATTATGGAAATGGAAGGGGATGTAGATGAAGACGAAATGGGAGATACGATACTGCATGAAGAGTTTGACAGAGCACTGAAAGACCTGAGTCGAAACAAGGCCCCCGGAGTAGACAACATTCCATTAGAACTACTGACGGCCTTGGGACAACCAGTCCTGACAAAACTCTACCAGCTGGTGAGCAAGATGTATGAGACAGGCGAAATACCCTCAGACTTCAAGAAGAATATAATAATTCCAATCCCAAAGAAAGCAGGTGCTGACAGATGTGAAAATTACCGAACTATCAGTTTAATAAGCCACGGCTGCAAAATACTAACGCGAATTCTTTACAGACGAATGGAGAATCTGGTAGATGCAGACCTCGGGGAGGATCAGTTTGGATTCCGTCGAAATGTTGGAACACGTGAGGCAACACTGACCTTACGACTTATCTTAGAAGAAAGATGAAGAAATGGCAAACCTACGTTTCTAGCATTTGTAGACTTAGAGAAAGCTTTTGACAATGTTGACTGGAATACCCTTTTTCAAATTCTAAAGGTGGCAGGGGTAAAATACAGGGAGCGAAAGGCTATTTATAATTTGTACAGAAACCAGATGGCAGTAATAAGAGTCGAGGGGCATGAAAGGGAAGCAGTGGTTGGGAAAGGAGTGAGACAGGGTTGTTGCCTCTCCCCGATGTTATTCAATCTGTATATTGAGCAAGCAGTAAAGGAAACAAAAGAAAAATTTGGAGTAGGTATTAAAATTCATGGAGATGAAGTAAAAACTTTGAGGTTCGCCGATGACATTGTAATTCTGTCAGAGACGGCAAAGGACTTGGAAGAGCAGTTGAACGGAATGGACAGTGTCTTGAAAGGAGGATATAAGATGAACATTAACAAAAGCAAAACGAGGATAATGGAATGTAGTCAAATTAAATCGGGTGATGCTGAGGGAATTAGATTAGGAAATGAGACACTTAAAGTAGTAAAGGAGTTTTGCTATTTAGGAAGTAAAATAACTGATGATGGTCGAAGTAGAGAGGATATAAAATGTAGACTGGCAATGGCAAGGAAAGCGTTTCTGAAGAAGAGAAATTTGTTAACATCGAATATAGATTTGTGTATCAGGAAGTCGTTTCTGAAAGTATTTGTTTGGAGTGTAGCCATGTATGGAAGTGAAACATGGAAGATAACTAGTTTGGACAAGAAGAGAATAGAAGCTTTCGAAATGTGGTGCTACAGAAGAATACTGAAGATAAGGTGGATAGATCACGTAACTAATGAGGAGGTATTGAATAGGATTGGGGAGAAGAGAAGTTTGTGGCACAACTTGACTAGAAGAAGGGATCGGTTGGTAGGACAAGTTTTGAGGCATCAAGGGATCACAAATTTAGCATTGGAGGGCAGCGTGGAGGGTAAAAATCGTAGAGGGAGACCGAGAGATGAGTACACTAAGCAGATTCAGAAGGATGTGGGTTGCAGTAGGTACTGGGAGATGAAGCAGCTTGCACAGGATAGAGTAGCATGGAGAGCTGCATCAAACCAGTCTCAGGACTGAAGACAACAACAACAACAACAAACAATGTCGGCTGAACTACATCTTTGAAAGCCTTGAGGCAGCAGGGATCTAGGGAGTGAAATGTTATTTATATCTTGCACAGAAGCTAGACTGCAGTTATAAGAATATAATAAAGTGAAAGGGAAGCAGGAGTCAGTTGACAAGTGTGAGAGAGAGCTTGCTGCCTGTCACCAATGTTATTCTGCACCGAGGTGACAAAAGTCGTAGGATACCTCCTAATATCGTGTAGGACCTCCTTTCGCCTGACGAAGTGCAGCAACTCGACGTGGCACCGACTCGGCAAGTCACTGCAAGTCCCCTGTGGGAATACCGAGCCGTGCTGCCTCTGTAGCCATCCATAATTGTGGTGTTGCCAGTGCAGGACTTTGTGCACCAACTGACCTCTCGATTATGTCCCATATTTGTCTGATGAGATTAATGCCCGGCAATCTGGGTGGGCAAGTCATTCACTCGAATTGTCCAGGATGTTCTTCAAACCAATCAGGAACGATTGTGGCCCTGTGCCGTTGTCCACGAAAATTCCACCGTCGTTTGGGAATGTGAAATCCACGATGACTGCGAGCGGTTTCTGAGTAGCCAAATGTAACTGTTTCTAGTCAGTGATTACTTCAGTTGGGCCAAAGGATCCAGTCCATTCCATGTAAACATAGCCCACACCATTATGAAGCCACAATCAGCTCGCACCGTGCCCTGTTGACAACCTGCGTCTGTGGCTTTGTGGGAAGTGCATCACACTTTAACCCTACCATCACTTCTTACCAACTGGAACTGGGACTTACCTGACCAGGCCACGGTTTTCCAGTCATCTAGAGTCCAACTGCTATGGTCACAAGTCCAGGAGAGGCACTGCAGACAATGTTACACTGTTAGCAAAGGCACTCACATTGGTTGTCTGCTACCGTAGCTCATTATATCAAATTTTGCTGTACTGTCCTGACAGATATGTTCGTTGTACCTGTTGCATTGATTTCTGTGGTTATTTCGTGCAGTGTTACTTGTCTTTTAGCACTGACAACTCCATGCAAAAACCACTGCTCTCAGTTATTTAGTGAAGGCCGTCGGCCACTGCGTTGTCATGGTGAGAGGTAATGGCTGAAATTTGGTATTCTTGGCACACTCTTTAACATTGTGGATCTAGGAAATATTTAATTTCCTAAAGATTTGTGAAATGGAATGCCCTATCCATCTACCTCCAACTACCATTCCACATTCAAAGTCTGTTAATTCCTGTTGTGGGACTATGACACTGTGGATCTTAGAATACTGACTTCCCTAATGATTTCCAAAATGGAATGCTCCGTGCATCTAATGTCTTAATTCCCATTGTGTGACCATAATCACGTTGGAAACCTTTTCCGATGAATTACCTGAGCACAAATGACAGCCCTGCAAATGCACTGCCCTTTTATACCTCGTGTACGCGATACTGTCGCCATCTGTTGGCCTGTATGTACATATAGCTTTCCCACGACTTTTGTCATCTTGTATTTGTACATTGAATGAGCTGTGAAGAAGGAGAAATTGGTAAATAGTTGGAAGTATAGTTGAACACAATGTACAGTGTCTTGTGAAGTAGTTAGAAGATGAATATAAACCAAGGTAAAACAATCATAATGAAAATTGGTCATATTAAATCTCTCTCTCTCTCTCTCTCTCTCTCTCTCTCTCTCTCTCTCTCTCTCTGTGTGTGTGTGTGTGTGTGTGTGTGTGTGTGTGTGTGTGTGTGTGTGTGTTCACACAGTACGATTTGGTGTTGGATTGTATGGGAGAATATTCATATAGACAGTGCTGGTACAACATCAATTACAGTACTTGCTTATCATAAACAGTGACCATCACTTTGGATAAATGCTGTAGGTTATTCATGTCAATAAAAAAGTAAATATCCACATTCATCATTCATTTCTTGCCTCAAGGTAATCAGTTTAGGGTCCTCTACTATCTGTATAATTTTGACCTTAAAGATTAGATACATATTTTATTTCAAAAACTGTTACATCATTTCTCTTCACAAGTTTTCTATCTTCCAATATGACATGTGCTCTGTTTCAATGCAAGTCATACTAATCTGCAAGTGGAAAAAGCCATCAACATATGTAGGCTATTCATTCTGTGTGAGCAACCTCTAATTTAAGGCAAACAATCCTGTTGGAAGAACATCCGCAACTAAGCATTATACCAGAGGTTGAAAATACTGCTTCAGTTGTAAATTTCTTTTATTTTCACAAGACCAGTTTCGGGCCCATCTTCAGGTGTCTTACTGTAAATAGCAAGAGCAGGAGATAATTTTCAGACGCCACAACACATATACAAAACAAACAAAAAATTCTAAAAAGCTTTTTCAAAACTTTTAAAAAACATTTCGAAACTGCTGGCTGGGCTAGGTACTGTGAAACCTACGTCAGCTGCTGGTCAGACTAGATGCTGTGAAACCTGTCAACATAGGTTTCACAGCACCTAGCCTGACCGGGGGGTTTTGGAATGTTTTTTTTTTTTAACTTTAGAATTTTTTGTTTTTGTTTTTTGTGTGTGTTGTGGTGTGTGAAAACTATCTCCTGTCTCTTGCTATTTCCAGTACGAGATATGAAGATGGGCTTATAACAGCCCGTAACCGGTCGTGTGAAAATAAAAGAAATTTACAACTGAAGCAGTATTTTGAACCTCTGGTATAATTGAAAGATTTCATTATAACGTTACACATGTCTTAAAATATAAACTGATATTTCTGAAGTGTTTTTCAAAAAATTTTCTACAGGTAGATTGTTGAATACTGCAGTATACTACTCTACTCTGTATTTTACGCAGTTAACCAAAAATTATTTCTCTTTTGTATTATCAGTGTATACACACAGATCACCTAAAATTTATTTTTATTACTAAGCACACAGAAAGCAGTTGTCTATTCCACAAAAATTTTTGCTCATGTTTTCTCAATAAATAACTCTTAATTTAGCTATATCTTCTCATAGCAAAATTCCTTGTGACAACTCGGAGTAACAGGAAGCAAAATACGCTGGAATATCTAAATTCAAATCACAATTAAGTTTATTTGTTTGGTTGATGGTTTCATTTAGTGTGCGATCATTAAGATGTTTCCAGTATCTCTAGTCATTCCTATTTGTTTTGAACTGCATAATAGTTTTTATTGAGAGAGTGAAAGGAGTAAAATTACATAAAATAGAGGTAAACATTCCATGTGGGAAAACTATATCTAAAAGCAAAGATGCTGTAACTTACCAAACATAAGCGTTGGTATGTTGATAGAGACAATAAACACTCAAACACACACACACAAATTTCAAGGTTTCGCAACCCAAGGTTGCTTCATCAGGAAAGAGGGAAGGAGAGGGAAAGACGAAAGGACGAGAGTTTTAAGGGAGAGGGAAAGGAGTCATTCCAATCTCAGGAGTAGAAAGACTTACCTTAGGGAGAAAAAAAAAGGACAGGTATACACTTGCGTGCACGTGCGCGCACATACACACATATCCATCCACACATATACAGACACAGGCCATGTATAGAATCAATTTTTGATTTTTTAATGTGAATTATTTTACAGAAAGTTAGTTGAAGGTTTATTTACATACTATTTTGGCTGTGTTGGTTATGGTTGGATTTGAACCTGGGACTAACATATTTATCAACAAAATATAAATGTATTACTATCCATTATTAGGTTTTCACCATATAAGCAAATCTACTGTACGGGCTGCTTTCTTGAGAAAATCATTTAATTATCTTGCTTAAAAAATCTGATCAAAATATTTCACTCATTAATTTATATGCTACCCAACTGAAGTTAATACTGTGTGCCATAAACAAACTCACATTTAGTCCTTTGGTCTTTGTTGCCTACTGCAGCGTAGAAGTTTTGTTTCCCACCTTCAGTTGACAGAATCAGGGAGTGAACTTTATATTTCACATCTGAAATTCATGATGGACTCCACATGCACTCAATAATATCAATACAATAGTTTTTTCTTATTTGCACACACATATAACGTAAAATTTACACACATCAAAAAAAAGTTTTGCAACGCCTCGGTTCGGAGCGTTCCAGAGCCTGTACAAGAAATTGGAATAGAGATCAATATAAATATCATTTCTGCCCATTTTATTGCTCAGTAAAACCACACACTGCATGTTGTACCACCATACAGCAAAACCTTCAGAGGTCATGGTCCAGATTGCTGTACACACCGGTTCCTCTAATACCCAGTAGCACATTCTCTTGCACTGACACATGCTTGTATTCGTTGCGGCATACTACCCACAAAGTTCATTAAGGCTCTGCTCGTCCAGATTGTCCCATTCCTCAATGGCGATTCAGCGTAGATAGCTCAAGAGTGGTTGGGAGGTCACATTGTCCATACACGGCCCTTTTCAGTAAATCCCAGGCATGTTTGATAGGGTTCATGTCTGGAGAACATGCTGGCCATTCTAGTTGAGTAATGTTGTTATCCCGAAGGAAGTCATTCACCACGATGAAAGCACGAATTGTCATCCATGAAGACTAATGCCTAGCCAATATTCTGCCGATATGGCTGCACTATCGGTCTGAGGACGGCATTCACATATTGTACAGCTGTTACGGCACCTTCCATGACCACTAGCGGCGCAAGTCTGCCTCACATAATGTCATCTCAAAACAGCAGAGAACCTCCACCTCGATGGATAGTGTGTCTAAGGTGTTCAGCCTGACTGGGTTGCCTCCAAACACGTATCCGACAATTGTCTGGTAGAAGGCATACGAAAAATTCATTGGTGAAGAAAATGTGATGCCAATCCTAAGCAGTCCATTCTGCATGTTGTTGGGCCCATCTGTACCATGTGGCATGGTGTCGTGGTTGCAAAGATGGATCTCGCCATGGATGTCTGGAGTGAAGTTGCACATCATGCAGCCTATTGCGCACAGTTTGAGTCTTAACACCACGTCCTGTAGCTGCACGAAAAGCATTATTCAACATGGTGGCGTTGCTGTCTGGGTTCCTCCAAGCCATAATCCATATGTAGCGGTCATCCACTGCAGTAGTAGCTTTGGGGCAGCCTGAGTGAGGCATGTAATCGACATTTCCTGTCTCTCTGTATCTCCTCCATGTCCGAACAACATCGCTTTGGTTCACTCCAAGACGCCTGGACACTTCCCTTGTCGAGAGCCCTTACTGGCACAAGGTAACAATTCGGATCTGATCGAACCGTAGTACTGACTGTCTAGGCATGGTTGAACTACAGACTGCAAGAGTCGTGTACCTCCTTTCTGGTGGAATGACTGGAACTGATTGGCTGTCTAACGCCCACCGTCTAATAGGCAATACTCGTGCACGGTTGTTTACATCTTTGGGCAGGTTTAGTGACTTCTGTGAAAAGTCAAAGGGATTGTGTCTGTGATACAATATCCACAGTCACCATCTTCAGGAGTTCTGGGAACCAGCGTGATGCAAAACTTTTGATGTATTTGGGCTGTGAGCTTTATTTCATACACTATTCTTCAATTTAAGGAAGCAAATTGCATGAATTACTGAGAAGTTAGAGGGAAAGAAAACAAAAAGGAAATGACAGACATAGGCTGTTGTTTTTCAGTTATGTTTATTAATAAATTTCGGTTTCCAATTATTATGAATAAACATTCTTTGTTACGTATGTACATTCATTCACAAACATTCATTCCTGCGTTTAAAAATACAAGAACTTAAAAAGAATTTAAATACAGGTTTAGAACTAAGTACGTAATAGTGTTTTACTGTCACATAAATTATTTGAAGTATTTCACCCTTCTCTGAATGTTTTATTTCAACATTTGAAAATTATACCTGTCACCATTTTTCTCAATGTTTATGCAGAAACTGAATATGAATTTCTCTGCAAGACTGTACAAAAACATTTCGCTGTTTTCCAGTAACACTAAGAAGAATCTTTATTTCTGCATCCTCTCTCGCCTCCAGCATATTAAACTTCTCAACTTTAAACTTTTGCACCTTCTCAGATGCAACATACAGTGACACATCACTATTTCCACAACATCACGCTTACGATGATTAATTAATTCACACTTCTGAAGGAAATCTTTTTGTACCAATAGTCCAGTGTTAGTGGTAGATTATAAAAAATACCAACTGTATTCAATACTGCTAGACTTACTTAAGCAAAAAAAAAAAAAAAAAAAAAAAAAAAAAAAAAAAAAAAAAAAAAAAAAAAACAGTGGAATGACAGAAGTCCCTCAGAATGCTGAGAGTAACACTTTTACAAAAGTAGCTTTAAAAAATAACAAATGGCAGTCTATTGACGTCATCAGGGTAGGCTTACTACAGAAAGCTGCTTCCCATTTAGACTATTAGGCACGTGAAGATGAGACCGAGGCCACAGTATTGGGAGTCATGTTTTTGTTTGTTTAGTTGGGGGCTTCTTCCCCATCAACGGTGTCATCTTGTGCAGAACTGTCATCACCAGTACCTGTCTGGATGGATCCTCGCTTAGTTCCACCAGCTAATCTTGAGCTGCTTAGTGCCAGTCCACCACCACCACGTCTGTGAAGATGAAATAACATGAAAACTTAATTGTAGCTTAGGATAAAATATTTTTCACATTGCAGTTCTCCTCCTTTATGACTTCTTTCGGTTTGTAGTGTGCGAATGTGCGCACATGAGCAAGCATTTTAATAACTTTTGCTCTATCCTATTGTACTGCATTTTTAAAAGAAACTGTAATGCAGAATAACTTAGACCATGTATCCAGGCAACTTTAGTAATGTATATACAACTATGTGCATCATTCACAAACCTGGATCGCTTATACCAAGCAGTAACAGGAGATTCTATTGTGTTGTGTTAGTTGTAAGGTACTTCTGATATTAGTGCTGTCAGTCTGCAGCAATTTTGCAGATGTACTTTCAGTAAAAGTGCATACACATGCACCCCCCCCCCCCCACACACACACATATATTTTGAAGTAACTGTTTTATCTAGAGAAACCACATTCCATCTCCTCCAGCCATTTTTTTAACTACATTGCACATTAGTCCTGCATTCTTCAAAAGGAATACTCTACTCTGAAGTAACATGCATTTGAGAAAACACTGATATAACAATGTCCTGTGGTCAAAATAAACATGACCCCCCCTCAAAATACACACATGTATACAAACACATGTTAGTACGAAACACTGCCACGATATTACTAAGACACACATTTTAACTCTGTGCGCTACTGGCCTGAACTTCTTTGATGGCGGTCTATTGGTTTCAAAGTCAGGATTTCACTGCTGATTCCTGGCAAGCAAAATGCATAACAAGAAGATATTTACTTTGCTATGAACATTAAAAGTGAAGCTACAGAATTTATTCTCATCTATTAATATGCACAATATCATTTAGCTTGATTTTTATATTGTCATCCAGTACAACTGCCTTCTATAACTAGGCACTAGGTCACTAATTTCTTCTTACCTAAGCTTGTTCTTGAGGTTGTTAATCTCCCTTGTCATTGTCTCCTGGCTTTCCATCATATCTTCCATTTCTCGTTGAGCTTTACGTTTCTGAGCCTTTTCCCGGCTTATTTCCTCTTCAGCTTCATCAAGTTGTCGTTTAAGAGCCTTTACCCTTGCATTGCTCTGTAGTGATGTGAAAGCAATGGACAGTATTAAAATTAAACAAACAGAAACATATCTTTCAAAGTCAGGTACTTCACATTATTCAACCACTCATCAAATACATGTTTCATGACATGTAGTTTAAAAGTTCAATTAATATGAGAATGGAGACTCAAGAACACACGAGTTCATTTACGTATTCTGATGATAATAATATGATGGAGAATGATATCCAATTGTATTTATAACTCAACTTTTAAACAAATAACAGAAAAAATATAGAATTTCCCTCATTACAGTTTTGCATACTAAATGAAGTACTTACTGTCAAGCTCTCAGAAGTGGTGAATCATTATTGAAGAGTACAAAGGAAAAAGCAATAAGAGGAAGATGAATATACTCCTTTAAATCTGTAGTAGTTGCAAATTAAGGGGGGCAGGACACCAAATGAGCCAAGTTGGAGCACGAAGGCACCACAAGACATTTTAATTTCCACTGTCTATACTTTTACAAATAAATTCACAAAACTGTCAGCGTGACCAGGAAGGATTCAGGATTCACACTCATAGCGATGGAAGAACAAAAATATAACAAAATATTTTTTTTTACTTGTTAAATTTCACCATTTTTTCACTTGCTATTGGCTGCATTTGTTGCTATAGGTACACTTTCTGTTCATAAGTAAGAGAGATTCTTCGACGAATTTGGCACAGCATACAAACAATACTTACAGATGTGTGAAAATCTACAATTTATTTAGTTTATGAAAAAAGAGTGCTGCATTATAAACTTCATGCTTAGAAAAAACTCAAATTTTATCATTAATTATGTAAATTTTTACTAAAGTTTTTAATAGATTTGGAAAATTCTGGAGTTTCATAGATCTGCAAGTATGGTTTGTATGCTGCGCAAAATTCATCAAAGAATCTCTCTTACTTATGAAGAGGAGTGAAGAAATGATGAAACTTCATATGTAAAAAAAATTTATCTTGTTATATTTCTGAACTTCCATTGCTACGAGTGTGAATCCCGAATCCTTCCTGGTCATGCTGACCAAGTTTTATGAATTTATTTGTACAAGTACAGACATGAAAATTAAAATTTCCTGTGTTGCCTCTCCTGCTCCTAGTTGACCTGTCTGATGTTCTACCACCCTTAAGTGCAAGACAGATGGTGTCCTATGTACTGACCTTATCCAGTTGTTCTTTGTACTGGTCAGTCTGGCGACGCTCATCTTCCAGCTGTAGAGTGAGCTCCTTTATCTTCTTGTCTTGCTTACGGTTCAGCTTCTGCTGGGCTAGTCTTTCCTTAACCTCTGTGTCCATCTGCTCTTCCAAATTTGCTATCTTCGCTTCCAATGAGGCAATTGTAGCTTTCGTCTTAGTGCGCTGTGCTGTTTCAAGTTCTACAAGTTTTGCCTTCAGCTCCTTGTTCTGCCGTTCCAGCAACATGCGCTGAGTTTCCAGTTTCTGTGTTGTTGAGCGTTCAGCAGCTAAGTCTGAAAAATCAAACAGAGTGTAACATGCTTTAGTGTAATACATACTAATTGCCAATGGACTACAGACTGGGTTAAGTTAAATTACCTTAGTATTTGTAACCTCTGACACAAGTGAAATGACCAAGAACACTTCAGGGTGACAATTACTGCAGATTTTTTCTTCTTCTCTTCATTCATGCAAAGACTTTAAACGCTGCCTGCCAAGTAGTAGTTAGAATCATGGCCGATGGAAATTGGGCCAAAAATGTATGATGAAAAGACTGAGAATATGTGCACAACTTTACAATTAGAAACAAATATGTGCAGAATGAATAGTGCAGAACTGTAATGTGGACTGACTGGATAAGACATATGATAGATGCCTCACAAACCTATTATAGTATCACCAACAACAGTGCAAATGCAATATTAAATATGTATCAATTAACTACATCACATTTTTTGCCAATTTGCTGTCTTCAACTAAACAGAGCAAACTTTACTGGCAATGCATCTTCTGTACTTGATAAAGCAGTAGCATTCCATAACTTGAGGGGAGTTACAACACACACACAGAGAGAGAGAGAGAGAGAGAGAGAGAGGGGGGGGGGGGGGGGGGGGGGAAGAAAAAAAAAAACCACAAAACCGTTTTTGGATTATCTCATTATAAAACTCGCAAATTTCTGAATAAAATGATATATATCACTTATAATCTCACAGGGGAAATGGAGAAATATTTTTTTAGTATAATCTACACCAACTGAAAACGTTAAAATTTTTGTGTGCATTACTTCAAGATCTAATAAAACTGGTAATTTTTAATACAGGAGGCTGTGGATTGCTGTGTTATAAAGGTCATGTCCAGAAGAGGATGGGCACCAGGTTGAGGAAGTTGAAACAAAGTTTGAGAGACAAGAAACTTTCCGATGGTAAAACTACAGTATTATTATGGCATCGCCATTAGAAATAATACTGAGGATTTGTTGAAAATGAAGCAGGCAGTATGGGCTACCTTCTTCCACAGACTGTCAACTGATGAAAAACCAGTACACCACCTTTGCCCTCCTGGACCCGATTAAAGCTGCACTTACTGCAATGCCCAATACTCAAACAGTTCATACAGCCACAAACATTCCATCCCAGTAGCAGTCATGGATATCATAAAACCTATTTACAGAGACCTGGGAAATCCTGAGTTACTGAAGAAGTGTCTGCATGGTCAGGCTCAAAATCCCAATAAGTCGTTCAATAATCTTATATGGATTCCATTATCAAAAGATGTTTTTGTTGGAAGTGGGGGGGTGGGGGGGGGGGGTGTCAGTGATGCTGTTATTGATTGTAATGACGGCAACATTGGTAGGGTGAAAGTGCTACAGCATATGTGAATTAATCTGGAGCAAACTGCATCAGACAACTGGAACGAATGGACTAGGTTCCCATTGATAAAGCAGAGTATGTAGCACAGTTGGTCACTAACAAGTCCAGAAAGAAGAAAAACCTTGGAACAAGACCAAGAGGATGATATACAGTATGGTGCAGTGTGCTTCTGAGTGACTAAAAATAAAACATTAAGCATATATTGAGATACAGTCTATTGAAACTTTAGAAGCCATTCCCAAAAAATTTACATTTTCTGTTTCATTTTTTCCTAAATCTCAGAAACGACTTTGAGAAGAGTATTCAAATTTTCAGGGAGTAATAACATGCATATCCTAAGTCTACTGAACTAAAAGAAGAACATAATGTTATGTATAATTGACTTTATTTAGGATAACATACAAAAAAAAGTACACAAAATTTTAAACGTGTGATTAAAAAATTGTATTTCCGAAAGCAGTGGCTGAAATGCAATTATTGTAGTTCAGTAGATTCTGAACATACAGTTTAATGTCTTGAGTAAGTTTCATGTCAATGGCTACAGTGGTTCTTGAAATATAGGGAAGCCAAGTCATTAAATTTGACACTGTCGAGATACGGCGTTCCAGTGAGCATGATGGAAGAGAGCACTATTTGTAATTTAATTTATATCCACGTCACTACTTTTCGTAAGTTATTCATTGTTTACGACTTCCTCAAAATTCTCTCAAAATTCACCATACATTTACTACCTGGCTCTTTGCTTGCCACTGTGGATCTAGTCCCTCAATACGAGGAAATTCTCTTTAAGAATTGTTTTGCCACAGTCCAACATCACATCTAGCAGTATCTTTTGGAATCCAAATGCATTACTTTCCTTGTATGAATGATCCACCTCACTGTTACTTGACTTAATTCTCCTTTGACACATTTGGTGAGGGAAACTACCCATACAGCACCCTCCCAGCTACTCACCTAAACATGGTTCAACAAATGCTTTGTTACTAGGACTGGTGGTAATTGTCCAATTTCATTAGTCCTCCATAAATCTTAACATGATATCTAGTGCACAGTACAAGGGTCATTCAATAATTAAACGGATAAACATACATAGTGCAGGCAGTGACTGACCAGTGAACTGAAATTTTTGTGAGATTTAGATGGCAATCTTGTTAAAGAGTGTCACGTCATTTTATTGATTACCATTTACATAAACATAACATCTAAGTTCTCAGTTACGATGGTGTGCCCCACAAAGATAGTACTCTTGAAGAAGAGTGTTCTGCGATCACATTTTGAAATGAAAGTGTACAACCATCAGAAAAACTGCAGTAGTTGTGTGAACTCTGCAGGTTTATACATGTGGATAGCAAAATTTAAAGGTAGACACACAAGCACAACTGTTGAGCACTTTTCCAATAGCATTCAGTAGCAGTATCAATCTGTGTTTCAAGCTCATATTGATTCTCTTGTCCAGGAAGACTGATTATGTACAACTGAATGAACTGCAGAAAAATTTAGAGTAAGTGTTGGCACAACTCATTTAATCTCTCAAAACAAACTGATCTATCATAACGCTTGTGCAAGGCGGGTTCCAAAAGTGCTTACTGTTCATCATAAGGAACATTTTGATTTGTATCAAATTCAAAAATCGTATCAATAGTTAATTTGATGTGCTTTTGAACAGGATTTTAACCCGTGATAAAATCTGAATACATCATTTTCAGCCAGAGTCCAAGTATCAAAGCACGCAGCGGAAACATCTTGAAACACGTGTCCGTAAAAAATTCCAAATGCAAGCCCTGGCTGTTGAGATCATGTTAGCCATTTTTTGGAGTACCTGTGGTTCAGTTTTCCATGACTTTTTTTTCTTTTTGAGAAGCAGCACACTATCAACATCCCATACTACCTAGGCGCAACTGAGATCAAAGTTAAGCAGCCACTGAGGAGGTAATATCCATGATGTCAGGGGAAAGATGTGCTACTTTGGTGTAAAGTGGCACCACTAATGCTGAAAAACATTGGTAAAGTGAGTTGGGAGTGCCTAACTCCCTACTGCTCTGTCCTTGCCCTCTTAATATATCTATCTGTTTGGTCTGATGAACAAAGCTTTGCACGGCACAAGTTCACTGGCAACTAAGAGGTAAAAAACTACAAACTGTCTTTGATATCAAGGTAATGAACTCTTCAGTGAAAGCATAAGAAAGTACTAAAGGAGATGTTACAAGTGCAAAGAAGTTGGAGGACAATATGTGGGAAAATAGATTATTATTGATTTAATTAACCATTATTACTGTATAGTTATCTGTTTGGTTAATGAATGATTTTCAGAAATGGTTCTTACCTGGCCACCAACAATATAATAGCCCAGAATTTTGTAGTGCAACAGATTGGGCACAATTCACAAGCTTTTATCGCCAGAGCACTCTAAGAGTGAATAAAGTTGATAAGATCCGAACTTTTGTTACTGATATTTGTTGTATATGATAGTTATGAAGATTATTAATACGAATTGTGAAAAGAGTAAAAGTAATCACCAAACAAATAGTTGAGGCCCTGAGCAGTTGACAAGAATATTAACAAGACAAACTGTTGCTAAGCTTTTAGACTATGTACTTTCTAGGGACTGACTAACTAACAAAACAAATGAACACTCAATGGATCAACTAAGGTTAAGTCATTACTTTTACTTCCTCAGAGATTTTCTAGTATTGTATTAAGGAGGGTTAATGTTTTCTATTTCATGTACTCTGAAACTTTCAAAGAGATGTGGTAACCACCACCATCATGACAAGTAAATACACCAGAGCCTGTTTGCTGGTTGCTAAACAAGTGTAACAGGTGGCTACTGGTGAATGGCTGAAATAAGGGGAACTACAGCTGTTATTTTTTCACTTAGGCAAGCAGCTGTATGGATGGAATCCTCTTAGGTAAAATATATTGTAGGTAAAATAGTCCCCCATCTCAACGTAGGAATTACTTGGGAGATTGACTCATCAGGAAAACCAGAACTGGCATTCAAAGAGTCAGATGTAGGACTGTTAGATCCCTTAACTGGGAAGATAGGTTACATAATTTAAAAAAAGAAATTGATATGCTGAAGTTAGATATAGTGGGAATTACATAAGTGTGGTAGTAAGAAGAATGAGACTTCTGGTCAGGTAAGGGTTGTCAACATAAATCAAGTAGGGGCAATAATTTACCAAACAAATTCAACATTTTCGCACTTCTAAATATGGAATTCACTCGTGTTTCTAAGATCTACCTGTTGTTAGCTGTTCAATACTGAGCTGAGCCTTGCGTGCACGATCCATTAGTATCTCAGAGTTTCCTTGCTCCTCCTCCAGTTCTTCTTCCAAAGTGGCAATACGAGCCTCGAGACGTCGCTTATCATCCAGCAGAAGTGATCCCTTGCTGGCTGAACTACCCATTTCTTCTTGCAGCTCATCTCTCTCTGCTTCTGCAGCTCTTCTTGCTCGTTCTGCTGCTGAGAGTTCTTCACTCACCTGTATCAATTTACTGAAATGTTACTAACAGTTCCACAAATGAAATGCTGGAGAGTAATAAACTGTTAAGACTACAAATTACTATCTACTTCTTAACTGTTTGCATTTCGTTATCGCAAAAAATTTGGTTGGGCATAATAGGGACTACTTGTCAGGACTACTATAATGTTCCAACGAATCTAACCAACTTTGTCAAGCAGATTAGAGCAATAATATATAAAAATAGTTTGTAGTTATGATATTTAAAGGTATCCTTCATCCATTTTTAAAATACTGTACCAAGGGTCTTCAAACCACAATGACACTTGAGTGTACTAAGTCCACTTTTAAATAACTAAAGCTTTCTTCATAAAAACACTCAATTTGCTTGTGTCAATAAGGACAAATACATCTGTGCAGGGGCGTGCTTTCCTTTCTGCGAAAGGATCTTTTGCCTCATTAAAGTTCGTCAAACATTTTGCTACATGAAAAATTGAAATGTCGCTGTCTAATGCTGAAAAAGCTTTAATTACAAATAGGCCCATGACTGGTGTGGTTTCTCGACCTGATTACCTATATTTTGTCACTGTCTGCAAGATAAAACAAAATAGGCCTTTATAACACTGCAGCAATTGTAACACACACCAAATAAATGAGACTGTTTTGGCGTAAATGGTCATTTTTATAACACGGCAGAATATAATTCATGAAGTACCAATATCAAGTGCCTATTAGGCCTTCTACAAGCAAAAAGCTTTACTTTAGGAAATAGTTTTACACTTCACTCATATGCTCCAGTTTCTCAAGCATGAGATTGAAAAGTAGTAGTGCGAAATTTTTATATAAATTTGGAATCATCATGTTCTTCCGTAATTTAAGTGATGTCACTGTTTCTTCTCCTTCCTCGTTCTAACAAACAACATTGTCATCACTAGTTCTGTATCTATTCCTACCAGTGTCAAAGCTTCTTCACCGGTTAACTTGACTAACTCTGTCAGAATCACCAGTTTAGTTATGCCGCGATTGTTCTCGGGTTTGGCGTTATTACGTGTTCATACAATGTGTTTTCCGCACTACTTCCACACTAGACCTTAAAGCGGCTGCTAGCCAGAGACTGTACAACTGGCCCTTGCTAGTATAGCGATCTGGCCAAAAATTTTCTGTCAAAATTTCATTTTCTTGGACACACTGAGAAGATAATACATAACCTTTCTTACATGTTATTCCTGTCAGTTGTTTATTTGTACTCTGGTAGTCTGACTATGGATTTCGCTCTTAATCATAACAATGCTCATCATTTGCAAACCCTATCAACCACGTAATCAGACAGTGGTTGGCTTTCTTTCGTTCGGCTATACTCTGCTCAGCTCGTATAGCCCCTTTTGTCTGCAGGAAAGTTTATTTCTAGATGTGACGAGGATTCCACTGACAGAGTCATCATGTACACTATGCACGCATTCACAAATCAAGTTATGATTCATTCAGAAATCAACTTAGAATGTTTTCAACAATGTTCAAAAACCTACAGGGACACGTTTGAAAGTCATACGAATAAAATCTATAGACCGCTGGATGCTAGGCACTTTGTGAAACAAGGTTTCTTTTCCCTCAGGAATATGCATTGCCCCTCCCCCCACCCCCTTCCCCAACACACACACACACACACACACACACACACACACACACACACACACACACACACACACACCTATTTGACTTTTTTTTCTCCCTCCATGCGACTGCTTACACAGCCAACAGCCACGTTTCTGTAACCACAAGTGGAAGAAGGTACTACGCAACTGCGCATGCGCATGATCCCACTCGTAACTGCTAAAACAAATCTAATTTCAACAGTTGTGACAACATGCACGTCGGAAGAAATTTGTTATTAAAAAGCATTGCATAGTCTTCCTAAAGCCTTTGACACATTTTGCTGTTGGCAGACGCTTGTATGAGCACTGTGTTTAGTTGCTGTATATGGTGCATTTCCTTTGCAATTTAAGTTTTATTTCAGCTTTTTCCCTCATTCATGTTTTATTGCTGCAGTATTATTCTGCAGTAGCAGGATACAGTAACATCCTTTGTTAGAGTATTGGTTGTTACCAGTCAAAATGACAAAAATTTAACTGAGAACAAAAACAATAAAAAATTCCCAGAATTTAAAAAACATTCCCGGGTTTTTCCCAGATCTCCTGGCTGTCCCAGGTCGTAGACACCCTGTTAGTGAACTACTATTTTTTTTTTTTTTTTTTGTAACATTTGAGTTTCTTTGGCAGTGTTTCATTCAGTCTGAGAATACTAGAAAACCATCTTGCTTATCACTGACTCTTACATGTTGTTCCATTCCTTTCCTAGCTGCATTAATTGTGATTGCAACCTTCAACATACACAATATTGTTTAGATTTGTCTTCTAACTAATTAACATCCACCCTCCCCCCTCCTCTTTTGTCCACCCAAGTAATTGCCTCTTTCATATGCTGATATGGTCTAACCTGCACATGTTTAGTAGTTACACAATTTTTGTTTTCTTCATACATTCTAACTATTACAGGTACTACTGATATTCTACACAGCAATGAACTTGTTGCAGACTTATTTTTTGTCTTTCTTAAAACTCTGACTGTTTTAATACGTGCTTTTAACAACTGCTGTCTACTGAGGGACCCAGAAAGAGAGAGTAATGTTCCACTCCCTGATAACTAGCTATTACATAAATTGCTGCGGCTGTTCTTGGTGAACTTCATGATTGAATCAGAATTCTCAGCTGAGTGGCAGCATCAACATTTCAGTGAGTTCTCTACTTAAAATCTTTTGCCTGAAGATGATTTGTAGGAAACTCCTGGAAAAACTGCTTTAAGCTGGGACCATTTCACCAGGGCAATAACTGTTACCTCAGAATACAAAACTGTTAAGTTTTAAATAGCTTTAATTCATCATCACAGTCAAACTCTGAATATTATAGGAAGTACTCATAATTATAGTAATTCAGGTTCGCAACTCCTGTCCTAATGCACAATAAGCATATAAAGTGAGTACTTATTAAATAATCTAAAAAGAAACTGTTACAAATAGCTCATCAGAAATCTTAAAAATGGTCTTCTCTTTTCTTATACCTGTTGTTGCAATAGACGGTGAATAGTTTTATTCAAGTAGAAGCAAAACTGACCTGTGCAAGTTCTGCTTCCAGGCTCTTCAGCCGCCGTTCTGCCTCTTTGGCTGCAGCTGCCAGCTCGTCACGGGCAGCTCTTGCCTCTTCTGCATCACGTGCAGAGTCCTTAGCTTGTGTCTGGAATTTATGTAGTACTTGTGAAGCATAAAAGATGATGAAGGATGAATTTATAATAATAAGATGGACATCCGGCAAATGACTTGTCTTTTTATCAAATTTAAATACACACAAAACTTACCTGCAACTTCCTTAGTTGTTTCAGAGCATCTTCTTTTACTTTGTCGTGCATTTCCAACTGCTGTTCTAGGTCTTTCATGTCTGCCTCCAGCTTCTTGCGCTGCTGGGTGGTGGCAGCACGTTGCTTACGCTCATCTTCCAGTTCCGCTTCCAGGTCACGTAACTGTTTCACTAGCGCACGACGTTTCTCTTCTGCCTGTTCCTCCCGTGCCTGCAGGTCCCGCTCGAACTGTGCTCGCAGAGCCTGCATATTTACTTCCAGTCGCAACTTAGCATCCTCAGTCAATTGTAATTCATCTTCTAGTTCTTCATATTGTGCCTTGTGCTCTGCAAGCTGACTCTCCAATGCTCTTTTCGCTTTCTCAAGCTCATGTACCTGTAGTGTAAAAATAAATAGTTACAAATTGTTTCTAAAGAGCTAAACTGCAAAGGCAACTGTAAAGTTAGACATAATATATATTAATATCTTACACCTCATCAGCATTAAACATATTTCTGCGCCTGTATATATACAGAAAAGACCGGGAGAGGGAGAGGAATTACATGGACATTCTGAAATGGAAAGCTCTCAATGACAGCAGTACAGAGATCTATAATACTAATGCAATCCTGATTCATAACCAATTAAACAAAAAGTTGAAATGACTATAAGAAAGTTATGACACATTTAAGTTTTTATAATCTTACTACTGTTCTATACGTTTAAATGCAATTTTCGTTACAAGTTTTTAAAAATTATGAAAAAGTTTGCTACGATTGTGACCTCTTTTTTCATTATCAACTGTGACTTCTTGTTCCTTTTCTTCCACTTCCAATCTTTCATGATGTCTTTCACAATCCCACAAAATTCAAAGTGATTCTTTCTTTGTAATGTCACCTTGACTGAAAATGGTTGTTAGTGTCTTTTCACCAATTGCGTTTTTGGGGCAGGAGGGGGTCTTCCTTACTACTTTCTTTCCTAAATCAAGATTCACTAGTTTTGAACAAATTTCCCAATGCATATAAAAAATACAAATACTAAAAACATTCAGCCTAGTTTTCATAAATTCTGTTATACAGTCCCTCTTTTAGAGCCAATAAGCTACAAATCATCAGACAGTGTTATGACATACATATGGCATCAGTTCTGAAAAGTCACTGCTGTGCTTTTGTGATTATATTATACATTTTTTTTATATAATTTCCTACAGCTTCATTTCAGACATTGAAAAGTAAGCAATAATCTATATCTGTCGTATTAGGTGTAACTGAAACAAATACTTTGCTTTATCATTCTGTGTTTATATATCAAACAGAATCAACTGAATTAGAATGAGTAAATTTTTTATTCATTTTGTATTTGCATTCATGTGCCCCACCTGCCCTCTCTCTTTCCAAGTTGTTCTACATTTATCTTTGTCAATGGTAGCCACTATGTCTTTAACCTATTTTCCTTTGGAAATAACTACTTTTGCACTACAGTGGGTAACCTTTCTTACAGGAAAGATGTCAGCCTTTGTCTTGTAAAACTAAGTAAAAACTACAAACCAAAGCTTTTGCTTCAAAACACAGTTTCATCAAGTTTCACTGCTGTATTTTACTTCATTGCCAGACAAGTAAAAACAGTTCCCACATCATCACTGAATACTACTACTACTACTACTACTACTACTACTACTACTACTACTTCTACTTCCAACACCACCAACAATAATAATAATAATAATAATAATAATAATAATAATAATAATAATTTTATACACTATAATTAGGAAAGGCAGTTTTAAAGCACAGATGTAATGCAAAGATGTAACTACTACTAATTAAAAGGATATCAGAATTATGGTACTAGACAAACATTTGGCCCCTATGAAATGAGCACAGGTATGGGAAAGAACGATTTGATACTTTTAAGTTAAAATTAGGAGCAGTTTGTTATTTAGTTAATGGTGCAAAAAAAAAAATAGTATATATTTATTAAAGTAATACAAAACTCATTGCTGCTGGGAAAAATTGCCTAATCCTTACCTCTGCCTGTGAATTTGGGCAAAAAAAGAAGGGAAAAAATATGTTAACTGTGAAACCATGCAATACTGAATAATGTAGGAAACAAACACACACATACATACATTAACAATTTTGTGTAATTAAATTTAATTCTTTGTGTCTTATCTTTATTACCCATAAGCAAATTGCACATAGCAACTGATAGCTAGTAACTTCAGTTCAATAAAGTATTCAGATTCCCAAAATTATTCAGTACAAATCAAATACAAGTAACAACATTTCCATAGATCTGTGAGGCAAAATAGGAGCATCTGATAAATCTCAGAACAGCTGGGGGCAACACTGACACACTAATGATAAAAATATGCAAAGAATTGATAGGTTTTGAAACTGGACAGTCACTTCTTCAGGAGAAAACAAAAGAAGTTAGGAAACTTAAGCAAGGATCTGCACACGGAAGATCAAAGGAATGATCACACCCATCCTCTGACAATAGAGGAAAAGCAAGAAGAAAGTTGGAACTATGATAATGGCAGAATTTAGAATTCAAATCAATAATAATGGACCATAGGCAACTGATATTTGAAAGACAGTCATAAACTGTGATTCTGCATATTACGCTTTCTTTGAACTGTAATTCAAAAGCCAGAAATATGGTACGAATTATATGGTATATCAATAATAAATTTAAGAAAGGACAACAGATCCTATTGGCAAAGAGGGAGAAGTTTGAGTCCACTTCTATTTCCTCTCTCTTTTCTATCAGGTTCTAACTCCTATGGCAAAAAAAAAAAAAAAAAAAAAAAAAAAACCTCAAAAATTTAGCCTTTACTTATGTCAGTCTATTCCAGTAGTTCCTATTCTGACAATTAGTAATCTCACCTGTCCAACGAGGAATGTACCGAGACTAAAAACAAGCCTGTCTCACTATTCTTTAATCACTGTTCATGGAAGTACTATCAAAAATAATAAATATATACTATTACTATGTGCCAGGCACAAGATAGTACACTTGTAGCATTATATAACCTACTGTAATTCAAGCATGCAAACAGCAGAGTTACTCAATAGTAAGCTATAGAGCACTTACTTCATAAATTAGTTCAATATCTCCCCTGCATGCACGTCTACAGTTAAAACATACATACATAACTTACTATCTCAATACTGCTGTCTGGCTTCCCATTTTCAAGTGAAATGGGGTGACAGCTATTGCAAAACTTTAATATAAACATCCCTATAAATTCACTGCTCAATGAATTATAGGAGACATACTGAATGATATGTACATAATCTGAACTATCTTACTATGACAAGAAGAAAAAACATGTTCTAGTTGACACTACCACGATTACCTACAGCCTAACGTTTGGCAACTGTCTGAATCTTACAAATATTTTATTGAATGTTTATAAGTAATGGGAGTACCCGAAAGATTTCCTCAAGTAAGCTAAGGCAACGTTTGAACTGAGATTAAACAGAATCATATAACAAAAAGACATACATTTTTATCAGCAGTCCCTTGGCTGTTCACAAGTTCATCGAGTTCAGCTTGCAGTTGCCTCCTGCCACGTTCCAATTCTTCAACTTTTTCACTCATGTCGTCTAGCTCCCGTGTCAGTGACAACACTTTGGTTTCCTTTTCTCGTGCTTCACGCTCTGCAGCATCACGTTCTTGAGCTATCTGCTCCGATACAGCCTAAATAAAAACAGTTTAGATGTAATCATAGAACGCAAATTTCATTTCAGATGTTCATAGTGTTTGTAGTACCTAATGACTAAAAACAATTGCATGGTTAAGAAACGACTAAAAAAATTGTTATGTTATTCTGCTTTATACACATTATTATTTCCTTTAGTTATCACTAAACCAACTTTATGACACTGTGTAGGAAAAATCTTTCCAATTTACAATGATCTATAGATCCACAATGTATTGCACAGCAATGATTCGCAAACAAATTTTTATTACCTTTTCCTCTGCTAGCACCTTGTCAAAATTACGCTGTTTCTTCTCCAGTTCCAGCACCTTTGCACGTTGAGCTTCAAGATCAATGTTGGCATCTTCAAGTTCAGCCTGTAATTTCTTCTTTGATTTGTCCAATTTATCATTTGCTGCTTGAAGCTCCTCTACTTGTCTCTGTAATGCTTCAATATCCTAAAATTATAGCAAGCACTCACGTCAGCATTGTCAAGGTTATGGCGTAATGTGTAAACACAAAATAGGCATTGTCTCCTCATGAAGAGTGAAAAGTGTAAGACAATTAGATGGATATACAAAATGTAGTGCATCCTTATTACACACCACAATACACTTTTATAAGAGGTGAGATTTAATAGAGTATGAAACACATGCTAATGATTAATATAAAGGAAAAAGTCATCAAACTTAATACAGGAGATACTTGCAGTCCTACAATGATTCAAAATTTGCAGCATGACTCTATACAAGAACTACGATAAATGGGAAAACTTAAGGGTACAGGGGTAATCCGAACTGTCTATTACAGTAGAAGGAAGTTAATTCAAAAGTTAAAAATCAGAAATGAAAGAAATTGAGCAAACTGAAGACAGTAAGGAATTTTTGCATTCTAAGTTCTGAATGTAATTAAAAAAGGTAACTGAACAATGAGAGAATATAGTAGATGAAGAGTACAGGATGATATGAATTAAAACAGGAACATAAGAACACAATCAAGGTGAAAACAAATGTAAATCAACACTAATCATAATGCATTGTGTCCCAGTTCTTCCCCTTACTCCATGACCACCACAGTCCCCTAAAAATATTTTTTTACAGAAAAGAAATCTAAACTTCCTACTGTAGAGTAGGAAACGTAACTCAGTTGATACTTTCGCTTGTAGTTCATATTTTGTTGATAAATAATGGTTGGTTGATTTATTTGGGGGAGAGGACCAAATGGCAAGGTCATCAGACCCATCGGCTTAGGGAAACCACGGGAAACCTAAATCAGGCTGGCCGGACGTGGGTTTTTAACCGTCATCCCCCTGAATGTAAGTCCAGTGGGCTAACCTCTGCGCCACCTCGCTCAGTGATAAATAACAGTGTGTGTGTTTTAAGAAGTAACGCTAATGAGTGCTTAGTGCAATGAATTAGCACTTTCAATTTTTCCATTTAAGTGATGTGAACAGTCCCTGTGTAAACTAACTTAAAAGAACAATTTTCCCAGGGTTTAAAATTGTTGCAATATTACTTTTGGTAGCCGTAAGTTGAAGTACAAAAGAAACCAGTGGTTTTTTCCTTGAATCCACATTTGGTTTCTGGTCTCAGTCAAACTATATACATTTGTAGCACAGGTGCTAGTAGACTGTGTGAAAAATGAAGCTTTGGCCCCAGTGCCTTCTCTAGTGAAGACTTGTGCTGAACACACATTGTTCTGTTTCTTCTATCCTACCAAAGTTAAAAATACTTTTACAGAGGTGATTTCTTAAAGCATAACCCATCAGTTTTAATGTCCCCTCCATCACAAACCATGGTCAGGAGGACTGAATGAATTAAGTTATGTCAATAAATACCTCTACTGATTGCTTGCTATTACTCCTTCCATGCTTTCAACTCTAAACTGTCTTGTTACAAATAGTATTTGAGAACTCTTTCTGGAGAAGATTCCAGTTTTCCTTTTTGTGTTCAGCAGTAATTAGAAGTTATGTCCTAATTATTACACGCAGAGACAATGTCCATATATACAGACAAAGATTCCAAGACTTACCAAGCGGGAAAGTGCCGGTAGATAGGCACAATAAATAAAACACACACACACACACACACACACACACACACACACACACACACACACCTCCATCCGCATATACACATGTATTGGAATGACTCCTTACCCTCTCCCTTAAAACCCACATCCTTTCGTCTTTCCCTCTTTCCTGAAGAAGCAACCGTCGGTTGCAAAAGCTAGAAATTCTGTGTGTGTGTTTTATTTATTGTGCCTATCTACCAGCGCTTTCCCGCTTGGTAAGTCTTGGAATCTTTGTCTTTAATATATTTTTCCCATGTGGAAGTTTCTTTCGAAAAATATATTAAAAACAAAGATTCCAAGACTTACCAAGCGGGAAAGCGCCGGTAAATAGGCACAATGAATAAAACACACAAACACACACACAGAATTTCGAGCTTTCGCAACCGGCGGCTGCTTCGTCAGGAAAGAGGAAAGGAAAAGGAAAGATGAAAGGATGTGGGTTTTAAGGGAGAGGGCACACACACACACACACACACACACACACACACACACACACACACACACACACACACAGACACAAGCAGCTTGTGTCTGTGTATGTATGGATGGATGTGTGTGCGTGTGCGTGTGCGAGCATATACCCATCCTATTTTCCCCCTAAGGTAAGTCTTACCGCTCCCAGGATTGGAATGACTCCTTACCCCTCTCCCTTAAAACCCACATCTTTCCTTTTCCTTCCCTCTTTCCTGACGAAGCAGCCGCCGGTTGCGAAAGCTCAAATTCTGTGTGTGTGTTTGTGTTTTATTCATTGTGCCTATCTACCGGCGCTTTCCCGCTTGTTAAGCCTTGGAATCTTTGTTTTTGATATATTTTTCCCATGTGGACATTTCTTTCTATTTTATATATAATTGATACTAGTATTAAGCCTTAAAAAATAAAGTTAGTCTTACATTGCGTGTTTTGTGGCAACCAGTCCATAAAATCCTGTGAATTTTGCTGTTTAATTAGTCGGTTAATTATTTGCACGCTTAATGCATTATCAAAATTTTGATTGCTTTCTGTGGGGTTTGATAAAAAAAATGTTACTCTAATAATAATAATAATAATAATAATAATAATAATATAAAATATCAAACATTCCACATAACACCTTTACTTTATGTTTATTACTTCTTTTTTCCTTTCTAGAAATACTTACCCCAAAGCTATGCATAGCACAATACTAACACCTCTTCCTCTTTCTGTGCTCAACATCTCACTCATTATGGAGGGATGCCGACTCAGTTTTTCAGGATAGCAAATGGGAAGTTGCACTACAGAAAATGGCCCAGATATCACTAGAAGTCTTTATACCAGGAATACATCTAATGACTGTCTCTAACTAGAAGTCTGTAAATATATGTGTATACGAATTAGCTAATTTTAAAATGATCTAAATTTGTAAATACTTTGTCATGTCCTATATCCTTGTAAAAAGACATCTATGGATGAATAAAGCTGCTGCTGCTACTTACAATACTGTATGTTTAATCACACACAGTCTTTGTCTTTCAAATATTTGCTGCATATATGATTTCAATTTATGTTTGAAGTAAATTTTATACAACAGCCTCATTACTTCACTCAGTAAATAGTTAAAGATTATTATGGTCAAAAATCTTTCACCTTCTCGTGCCATACTAAGGCTGAATGAAGAGTAGTGTGCATCATTTCTTGCGTTAGTATTATGTTCGTGCTTTGTGCTTAATGAGAGTGTACAAGAGGCTCTAGAGTGGACACCACATATTATCCTTATCATACACTTCTGTGCAACACACTATTTCTTAATGGAGATTTGTGCCAGAATGTGTGCCCATAAAACATTAGTGAATAAAAACAGGAAAAGCAAATCATCATTTTGACATTGTTTATCTCCAAAGTCTACTGTTGTCCAGAATGCAAAAGTTGCAGATCACAGGTGTTAAAGATGGTCTTGAAAGTGACATTTACTGGTTTTCCCTTATAAATTATTTCTAAGAATTGCTCTTTATGCACCAATGAAAAATATGTCACATATCTTGGGTTAATAACATTAACAAAACATTTATCTTCAAAACAGGACATAAAAAGTGGAGCAGAAGACAAAGAATTAATATAAGGCTGTTGCTTGTATTATGGCAGAGGAAGTGACATACTTTAACTTGCTCATTAATTTTACTTACAACTGTAAAACAACTATCTTTCTCTTGTAGTGTTCTTCTTCAGTGATATGGATTTCAGATTACCGTATTTTATGGTCTATAAGGTGCACCTTAATTTTTAAGAAATATTTTCAAGAACTAACATAGATTGCAAAGCCAGACTAAAAAATCTATGTATAAAACTGAAGTGACCTTCAAAATCCCTGAAAATTGTCATGTGGACCTTCTTCTTCTTCTTCTTCTCCTCCTCCTCCTCCTCCTCCTCATCATCATCATCATCGTCGTCATCATCGTCATCGTCATCGTCATTGTCACCCACATTAGAAAAATTTTACAATAATGTCTTCTCCCCCCTAGACCATGACTGTTTTATCCACTGTCACACTTGTTTGATTGTATGAGGCTTTAAAGCTCCCTTCAGCATGAATTCATGTTAGGTTTCATCCGTCATCCACTTATTCCATTTCTCTCTCACATACACTTTAAATCGTGTATTTATCACATCAGGAGGGTGAAATTGTGAAGTAAGTCCTCCCAGAGTAATGCAAGCTCTGCATTTCCCTGTCTCCATTTCTCTTCCACAGAATTTTGCAAATGACTACTGAATTGGTCTAGCACAAGAAGAGAACTCTTCTTCAATAAAGCAACTTTCCTTCTCTCCCACACTCATTAATCAATAATTTCATACCAGCCTTGTCCATCCAACCCTTTTGACAGTGTCCTCGAATCCATTTCAATATGTCATTGTCTAGTTTTGACCAGTCAGTCTTCTATTTGCACATTTGATCTCCCCCCCCCCCCCCCTCCCTTTTTTTTTACTAGCCCACCAGACACAAATGCTTTTCCTGTTGGTGGAGGGCCGAAATGCCGCTCAGCTGTTCTGTTCCTATGTTGTTCTGCATATACAATTACTTTCAATACATCATACGAATATCTTATTTGTTTCCATTATGAAACTAGATACTAACTAAGATATTGTATTGTTACCAATAACACAAATCACTATCAATTCAATTCACTGGTACCATAGACTGGATTGAGGCATCATAAGCTAGATTTAGGGGGCTGTGGTGGACATGGAGGAAATGGAAGAACAATGTCAGTAACTGGTACACAATGCATTGCGATTAGTGTCGATTTACATTTATCGTACAAATAATTCTATGCTGTCGGGTGTTTGAAACAGCTAAGCATTTTTACCTTTGCCATCTTCTTTTTTGCTTCCTCAAGTTGCTGTATCTGCTCAAAGTCTTCCTCCTGCCTCTTCTTGGCTTCCTGCAGTTGGCTGGCAGCGGCCGTCAGCTGCTTGTCGAGCGCTCTCCGCGCCTCCTCCTCCTCCTCCACCTGCTCCTGCAAAGCCTCCCGCTCACTCTCCAGCTGTCGCAGCCTCGAGCTGATAGCCAGCTTCTGTCGTGTCTCTTCTTCCAGTTGGCCCTGAAACATTTCTCTCTTAATGAAGCCTGTGCAACCACATAACTATTAAAACATTAACCGAATGACTAGTGAAACGTTTACCTATTTACTTTTAGGCATGAGTAACAGTTAGAGCTTTCTCTTTTGTCTCTACCTTCTTTACCTTCCTCCATTTACTCTTAAGTTGGTCCTTAACTTTCATAATACTGATAGGTAATGGCTTTAATGTGAATTTAAAAAATTCTACTCACCAAGCAGCAGGAGGAGGAGGAGGAAAAAAAAAAAAACCACGCGCACGCGCACGCGCACGCACGCGCGCACGCACGCACACACACACACACGCACGCGCGCACACACACGCACGCGCGCACACACACGCACGCGCGCGCACTTTTGGAGCTAGTGGCACCTTCTTCTTGTGGAAGAGTTGAAGGGGAAGAAAGAGGGTGGAGGAAAAGGACGAGAGGTTTAGGAAAAGGGATATAGTTGGGAAAAATCACTCAGAACTCCGGGTAAGGGGAGACTTGCCAGTTGGGATGAGAAGGAAAGACTTTCCTCCTTTCGTCTCTACCAGTCCTCTTCATCCCATTCGGTAAGTCTCCCCTGACCATAGGTTCTGGGTGATTTTTCCCAACTATATCCCTTTTCCTTCACCCCTCTTGCTTCCCCTTCAACACTTCTGTCAGAAGAAGGAGCCAGCGGCTCCAGACGTTTGATAAGTTAAACCTTTGTGTGTTGCTGCTGCTTGGTGATTAGATTTTTTTTATGTATCCAATTATGTTATACTGTCAAAACTTGTCTAAAATTATATAGTGGGATATGTAACTAGTATCCATTTCAAATCATCAGTTTGTCCTGCACCAAGTCATCCACTTCACAACAGCATTTCAGTATCAGTGCTTCGTATAGCTCTCTTTTCAGTCAGCCCATAATCACCTCCATTAACTCGGTCCCTTTTAATTTATTATGAAGTTTTCATTCCCAAGTATTGAGATGTCTGGGCATACAGTCTATGGTGACGGATGGGAAGCATAAAGTTTTATTTGGTTCTTGTATAGTGTGTGAGCAAAATGGTTTCCCTTAAATAATTCCTGTCTGGTATACAAAGAGATGATAATCTCATCAATACATACAGATGGAAGAGTTCACATTTTAAGTTTTCTATATAAAGGGCAACATTGTTCTTTATAAATACAGTGCACATATTCTGAATAATTTTTTTTTGTCTTTAATACCCACACTGTGTTAGCCTCAGCCCCCCCCCCCCCCAAAAAAAAGCACCCATACATAATAACACATTGATACTCAAGTGTGCCAGATCAATTTTTTATCCAAATTTAATCCCAAAAATCTGATTGTGTGGATTTTCTACTATGTGCTAGTTGTCGTGAACAATCTTTATCATTTCACGTTTTGACTGTTTGGTCTTGACCTTCATCACGTGAATCTTAAATATGTTTAGATTCAACCAGTTTAGCTAAGATCAAGATCCTAAAGTACTAATGATACTGATCAATGATTCAGGAATTTTTTCTGCATCCTGATTTCCAGCTGAAAAAGAAGCATCTCCTGAGAACAGAAATGATTGAAAACTTATATTTTATCATAAATCATTCACACAGAACAGAAATAGAACTTGACCTCATGTGGAGCCTTGTGGGACTATCATAATCAGTCACATAGTTCAGGAGGAAGCATTTATAAAGCAGTGTATCTAATGGTTGACAATATTTTGATAAAAATCTCTTTTCTTATACTCTATAAAATTAAGGAACACACTGAAACAGTTCCCAGGTTCGGCAACTAATGACTGTCTCTGCAGAGCCCCTGTTTACCTGAACATCAGCGAGCTGCGACTCTACAGTGGCAGCACTCTTGGCTGCTGCAGAGGCGCGAAGTTCAGCTTGCTCCAACTGCTGCTGCGCAGCCTCGGCCTCTTGTGCCAGGCGCGTCGCCCTCTCAGCGAGTTCTGCCCGGGTTCTCTCAGCCTCTGCTGCTTTCGCCTGCAACTCTGCCAAGGCGGCTTCTGCCTGCTTCCTTCGGCGTTCACATTCTTGCCTGCTGGCCCCAGCAGTTCGCAGTTCTTGGGTAAGGTCTGCGTTCTCGGCCTCTAGCTGTTGTTTTGCTTTTTCTAGGCTCGCCTTTGTCTGAAATTAGTTACATTATTTTAAGAATTTGAAGTTCCGAGCAACAGACGATTAATTTTTTCTGAAATCATTTGTAAGTATTATTAGCCAACAGCAAAAATCTCATATTCAGACATCATCAACAACAACTTTACCTTCTTGACAGATTCCATCTGTTCATTGATAGCTGCTATCTCTTGGCTATATTTGTGTCTCATTTCTTGCACTGTGACTTCATGGAGAGATGCTTCCTCCTCCAAAGTTTTCTTCAAGGTTGCCAATTCCTGTAAAAATATTTTGCTGTTTCAACTTATTTGTTCCCACATAAAAAAAATTACAAAATTTAGCATTGTTATACACAAAATTTTTGTTATCAGGTACTATTCACACTAGATTACCTCAAATTCTTCTTTTGCACATGATGTTTGTGGTAAGATTAAATAGACTTATGGAAACAACTTCTCAACTATAGCCAACAAAAACTTTAGTTATAAAACTCAAAAATTTGTTATGTTCCACATCATCAAATATGGAAATCAAGCACAATTTCAACAACCATTTATTTACCCAGAAGTGTGAAAACACACCATCATTGATAATCAACAGTTACAAAAATATCTGGTATATGAAAGTTTGTATTACATATACAAAAGGAAGCAACTTTTTTCTCCTTGAAGCAAGTTATGAAAAACGCTACAACAGAGATCCTCTGTCTATCAAACATGAAAATGAGATTAATAACACTAACGTAAATTAGCCCAACCACTCTGAAGCGCAACATATCACCTGTTCTCTCTTGGTACGCAACTCTTGTTGGGCAGCTGTTGTGTCTAGAGAGTCGAGCAGCTCATTCTTGAGTGCCTCCAGTTCCTCATTAAGATCCCTCTTTTGTTTTTCTGCCTTGCTGCGTGCAGCTTTCTCAGCTTCCAGATCTTCTTGAAGCTAGAAGAAAAGTTTATTAATTTTTCTGCCATGGCAAGAAAAGTGAACATACAGTAGCAATGATTGTAAAACACACTCCCACACAATTGAAATACAAATATTTGTCACCAGTGTCAGTAATATCACAGCAACAATGCTTACTAAAATTAATAAATCCATCAAAACAACTAGGAGAGTGTTTATGCTGGAAAAAGCAGATAAACGAGTGTTAGCATTTTACTTAGACTATGAATGGATATCATTTAGTTGTAGTCGAATTAAGTCAGGTGATGCTGAGGGAATTAGATTAGGAAATGAGACACTTAAAGTAGCAAAGGAGTTTTGCTATTTGGGGAGCAAAATAACCGATGATGGTCGAAGTAGGGAGAATATAAAATGTAGACTGGCAATGGCAAGGAAAGCATTTCTGAAGAAGAGAAATTTGTTAACATCGAGTATTGATTTAAGTGTCAGGAAGTCGTTTCTGAAAGTATTTGTATGGAGTGTGGCCATGTATGGAAGTGAAACATGGACGATAAATAGTTTGGACAAGAAGAGAATAGAAGCTTTTGACATGTGGTGCTACAGAAGAATGCTGCAGATTAGGTGGGTAGATCACATAACTAATGAGGAGGTATTGAATAGAATTTGGGAGAAGAGGAGTTTGTGGCACAACTTTACTAGAAGAAGGGATCGATTAGTAGGGCATATTCTGAGGCATCAAGGGATCACCAATTTAGTATTGGAGGGCAGCGTTGAGGGTAAGAATCGCAGAGGGAGACCAAGAGATGAATACACTAAGCAGATTCAGAAGGATGTAGGCTGCAATAGGTACTGGGAGATGAAAAAGCTTGCACAGGATAGAGTTGCATCAAACCAGTCTCAGGACTGAAGATCACCACAACAACAACAGATCAGCGGAATTATGAGTAGTTAAGTTTATACCAATTGTAAATAGTACTGCAGAAGCATGTCCTGAGTAAACAGGAAAGGTTGGAAAAGACCTGCTGCGGTTTAACTACAAACTGCAAAAAATGCTGAGGAAGCAGATATCGTTGCACTTTCGGGTTGAACAACGATGCAGAAATGTCGATAAGCAAAAGTTACATCTTTGTGGACCTGTACAAAGATCAATGTGTGACACATACAACAGCTTCCACAGTTATACTTTAGCATAAGATCTTGGTGAGAAGCTGAGAAAATTCTGGATCCTATATAAAATCACTAAGCAGGTCAAAGATTTCTACCCTGTCACTTGTTGACCAGCCTGGTGTGACAATGAAAGACAGCAAAAGGAAAGTCACAGTTTTAAATTTCACATTTAAGAAATCACTTATGCAGGAAGATTGTGCAGATATACCATCAAATTAGTTGAAAACAATTAACTTGCTGGGCCTGAGTAGAATCCCAGTTCGGTTTTACCTGTGGCAGTGGCCCTGTATTTTGCTCTCATCTATAATGCATATCTCAATCAGCAAAAAGTCCTAAGTACCTAGAAAAGACGCAGGTGACTCTTGCGGCAAAAGAATGGAGCCAGGAAACGACAGATGAATATCTGTAATGTCCATCTGTTGCAGAATTCTCTAGCATATTCTCAATTTGAGTATGATAAATTTCTTTAAAACTGAAGAGCTTTTGTACACAAATCAGCATTGATTTAGAAAACAATGCTCATGTGAAATCCAGCTGGCCCTTTTCTCACGATACCTATGACTCAGGGATGAAGGTTAACAGACAGATTCCATATTTTTAGATTTCCAGAGTGTTTGACACAGTGCCCTACTGCAAACTGGATGAAGGTTCAAGCATACGAGAGAGGTTCCCAGACTTGAGAGTGGCTTGAAGAGTTCTCAGATAATAGAACCCAGTATGATGTCCTCGGTGGTGAGTGTTCATCAGAGACGAGGGTATCGTCAGGACTGCCACAGGAGAAGTAATAGGACAGCTCTTGTTCTCTATATACTGATGATGTGATGGACGGGATGAGCATTAATCTGCAACTGTTTGCTGATGACTCTGTAGTGTAGGGGAAGTATTGCTGTTAGTTGAAGGGGGATCACTGCTATCATCAGTGGTGATGAGCGAAAATGTGTGCTTGACTGGGATCTTCACTTATCACTGCCGATTCCACTAAATTTCCTGCTGGATAGTAGTGATCCACTTTCAATTTACATACAATGTTTCACAGCTGTGAGATCTGTGTGGTGCGTTCTTTCGAAGGAGCAGATGCCGTGCATTTAAATACTGCTGTCAATACTGCTGTCAAGTGACTGTAGGAGAATACAACACATCTTAAACAGAACTTCTATTTGGCACGATGAATGGCAGTTAGCTCTATAAGTAAAAAAAATGTAACCTGATGTCAATCATAGAAGAAACAATCCTGTACTGTTCAAATACAGTACTAGTGGCTTGCTGCTTGACAGTCATGCCAATTAAATATCCAGGTGATATGAAATGGAATAAGGACATAAAGACAGTAACAGAGACCCATTCTTGAGTAATGCTCAAGTGTTTGGGATCCCCGCCAGGTCAGACCAAAGAAAGACAGCAAAGTAGTTCAGAGATGTGCTGCTAGATTTGTTGCCAGTAGGTCTGATCAACTAGCTAGTGTTACTGACACATTTCATGAACTCAAACGGGAATACTTGGAGGTAATGATGATGGTCTTCTTGAGAAATTTAGAGAACAGACATTTACAACTGACTGCAGAACAACTCTATTGCCGCTGACGTACATTTCACACGAGGAGCATGAAGACAATAGAAATTAGGGCACCTACAAAGGTTTATAGAAAGTCACTTCCCCCCCCCCCCTCTCCATTCACAAGTATAACAGGAAACTAAATGCCCAATTGTGATTTATGTACCCTCTGTGCTTGTGGAGTAAGTATGTATGTAAATGCAGGTCACCATAAAACCTTAATATTACAAGAACAGAAAGTGATATATCTTAAATTTAATACAGTACAGGGTTGTTCCTCACACCTGCCTTCCTCCAATAAAACTATTTCAGAAACTGAGACTGTGTTGCTAGTATTAAGTTTCACAGAAAATACTACATACGATTAGAACTAAAATACTGAAAGACATAACCAAAATCCATGTCAAAAGCTCCATTTACCTCTGCTAATTGCGATTCCAGCTCGCGCAATGCCTTCTGAGATTGCGCTTTGCTTGCTGCCTCTTCATCTATTTTCGTAAGTGCCTGTGTTAATTCCTCCTCTCGTTTTCCAAGCTGAAGCTGCATCTCCTCGAGCTAAAAGAATACCACACTGACATAAACAACACACATTTTCTCTAACATTTATCAATTACTACAAAGTGATGCAAGAAACTGCCGTCAAGACATCAGAGAACTAGTGTAACCAGTACTAAACGTGATTACGTAACTGGTTCTTCAATCTGAAATATGCCTCAACCTTTATCAGGTACATTAAACAAGCTACTTAAGATATCAAAATGATTGATGACTTTACTATCTCAGTACTTTGCTGTCATCAAAAGAATGTTCTGTGTATAGAAATCTCATGCGTACTACAGAGAAACGTCCGTGGAATAGAAGCAGGCATAAATAAATATTGTAAATCAATTTCAAGATTCAGGTAATAGAAACATTCCATTTTTGTAAGCAGTGAACGAAATCCAATTAGTTTACTACATATATGTTATTGGTAAATAAACCCAAGCGGTAGGTGTCGCCCACCTGTATGCGCTTCTCACTGAGCTGCTCGCGAAGATCGCTGACTTCGGTTTCAACTTTCCGCTTGCTGCGATCCATCTCTTGGCGCTGTTGGTGGTCTTTCAGCAGGCGCTCCTCCAGTTCGGCAATCGTTGCTTCGTGTTTCGCCTTTAGCTTGCTCAGATGCTTTGCTTTCTCTTCTTCTTCTGCCAAGGTTTGAGATAGATCTGCTGCTCGTTCTTCTAGAACCTTTTTTTCTTTCAACAGCTGTAATCATGTAAGCAATTTATCCCCACCTTACGAAAATAATAAATATAATTTCTTCTACGAAGGTCACTCAGTACAGGGGTTCATATCATTCTACATAGAATATACGGCCCAATTAAAATTACTTGATAGTTGGCCATCACTTGCCACTACAATGCTGCCACATCAGCTGCTGGCTACCACTTGGTTGTAGGTGACACACACACACACGTGGCCCACTTAACAAATGAGGTTAATGTGGAATCCAGAACAATGTCGGAAGTGGCCACGGCAATGTATTTCAGGAACACAAGATGTTCTGTCAAAAGCTGATTTTAAGCGTCCAATGACTAAACTGTGGCAGACAAAGCTGTTTTGTAGACCCAAATCTAAAAGCACGGCCTAAGCTAAGCACAGTCTCACGTTGTGCAATGTATCGGAAAAAACAACCTTTGGCGGTATTAAAATCACGATTGCTCTGTTTGCGATGATTAAGCTAACCTCTACAAGCAAACTTAAGACATTAAAAGTTCAGTTTCAGTGCTAAAGCAGACTAATTTCTTTTTATCATTGTTACCTTAAACTGTCCTCACACTGGCTACAAGGGTTGCTGTGTTACCAGCTGATGAGCAGTCCTCATTGGCACTTGGCTGCAGACTATAGGCAACACAGGCAGAGTCCAAATGAAAAAATAATGACAGGAAGAAAAATAAGTGCAAATAAAAGTGTCAATACAATGATGAGAATGACGTGGCAAAGAATTAGAAACAAAAGGAATTACATTTAAATTGACTAACTGAATAAAAATAATAATCCAACTCTCTTGACCAGGGGGCAAGAGAAAGAATTACATTTGACAAAATTCGAACCTATAATCTTCTACACGTCAGGTTAATACAATAACCACTGCAGTATGTCACAACCATGCATTAATGACTGTGGTGGCCCAGTCACAATGATGAATGACAGCCATCAAAAATTCAGCTTCACACAATGTTGTGTGAAGCTGACCCATGTCTCAGTATCCAAACACATCAAGAAAGAATGCCAGACAAGGAACTGGAACTGAATTGACCAATTGCGACAGTTTGGCAATGGTGAATGGTTCTGATATGATACTGAGTGCTCTGATTGGAAGAAACCTGCTCCAATATGTGAAGTGTCAACTTTCAAGTAATTTTAATCTAACTGTAAGATTGGCATCACATTGGTGACATAAAGTGCACTTATTGTGAAGAAGTATATCATGGTTAATTTCTTACCTTCTGATTAGTATCATCTGACAATGCAAGATCTTCTTCTAATTTCTTTATTTTGGCATCACATGTAACTTTCTCAAGCTGTAATTTCTGTCTAGCAGCTTCTTCTTCTTCCAGTTGCTCTTCCAAGTCCTAAGAAGAAGGGAAAAAAAAGAGATCATAGGATTTAAACTGTAGCGATCAAAATGTAATGCTTAGAAATGAAAAGTAAATTCATAAAATTGTTAAAAAATCATGAAGAGCTAGAAAAGTTGGCAGTATTTTCCTTTAAAAGAGCACAACTCCTATTACAGTCAATGCAAATACTTAAAAACAGAAAAAAGTTTCTTCTTCCAGGAGAAACTGAGGAACTGGCCAAGGACAGCTGGTCGCTTGGGTCCTAAGTTGCCAGTTGATATTTTAGACAAATGGCAAGCTCGGATGGGAGAATGAAACTGCTTTTGCCCTTTTCAGAGAAATCATCCCAGTGTTTACCTTAACAGTTTAAAGAAACCACGGAAAACCTAAATCTATATGACCAGATGGAGGATTTGAACTGCTGACCTTCTGAACATGAGTTCAGTGTCTTGCCACTGCAACACCTAGATTAAGAGGGCCCACTTGGCATGACCACACTACTGTCACTAAGGCTCAAAATAGGGCTTAAGGCACCTTTTTTTCCAATTTTTCAAAGTTAAGGTACTAACTGCATACAAATTTCATTGTAAAAACCATTTCTTTTTTTCAAAAGACAATTTAGAGAGCATAAGCAACTACTGAAGTAGTTATAAAATTCCTGCAAATGTCAACATACAATATTCAGGAAAATTACAGGAATGCTCATGTAGTGGCTTGCACGTATGTGTCTTACCCAAACAATCTCTCTGCCATTTAATCTTAGACCAACATCATTAGCGAAGAATATGTAGATATGGTGTATATTTATGGCTTTTGTGTTTGTAGTGCTCCTGCTGCTATCTAACAGATATTGTTGGCACTTTCTGACACATCAAATGTGAATGTGCTAAAAGCATGTGTTTTTCAGTTGATACTTTGTGAAACACATGTTATCATGCATGCTAACTGTCACACATGTTTAAACTTGACAATGTGTTGAATAATGCAGAAAATAAATAAAATTAATATATATCAGAAATAATTTGGATTAGCGCATTTATCACCATATCATAACGTTTTGCTTACAATGAGTGTTCCTGTCATATTCCAGAATGTTGACAATGAAAGGGGGATCTTAATAACAATTCCCAGAATGCCGAGCAGGTTGTTTTACGCCAGGAAATGAGAAGCAGGTGATTGTTCAAGGAGGTGTAAAAATTAGAAGATGATGATAGAGCGACAGACAGAAAATAGAAAGTGGCAATGAACTGGACT